>NC_141547.1:82102500-82402500 GCF_021556685.1 Rattus norvegicus
TGACATTTGGAGATGGAATCTTCATTGAAGTGACCAAATGTTTAAAGGGTTGTAAGAGTAAGATCTAATCCAAGATGAGTGGTGTCCTTATCAAAATGGGAAATCTGGATGCTCACCAGGAGAATACCAGACATCCTATTTCCAGAACTATGGGGATAACACCTTATATGGCTTATGCCTCCCACTGGGCATTGCTTTTTCTTGACAGCCCTAGAAAACTAATGGAAGCTCACCAGAGATGTGCTTCTCAAGTAGTTGTGGGACAGCAGTAGCAATGTCACCTGGCATTTATTCTACAGACAAGACACACAAGTCACAAAGTCTAGGGATGGAGCCCAGCAGCCTGTGTCCCAACAACTCACCTGGTGCTTCAAATGAGTAGTGAATGGCTGTGCTAAAGTTGCTCTGGGCTGTTGTGACTGTCCCTCCCAAAGCCCATGTGGTTCTATCCAGAACCATAGAGCGTGACTTTTTTTTTTTTTTTTTTTGGAACTTTCAGGTGTAATTAGAAACGAGATCATTCAACAAGATTGCATCTACCCAGGTCTTTATAATCAGAGAAACAGCAACAGGAAGAATGCCATGCAATAGCAGGGGCAAAAGTAGGCTTATACACGAGCCAAAAAGCACTAAGTATCTCCAGGAGCTGCCAGAAGCCAGGAGAGATGCCAGGAAGGAATCTACACAAGACCCTCGGGCGCAGCATGGGCAGCTCATTCTCCATGTAGACTTAGATCCCCGAGCCACAAGCAAATGAATTTTGTTGTTCGGGGGTTGGGAGAGTACCTCATTGGAAAAAAGAACAACATTTCTACAGTTTTAAGCCATTCAGTTTTTGGTAATCTGTTACAGCAACTCTCAGAAACTAATCTATCCAATGAGGAGTCACAGTCACACGTGGCTGTTGATTATTGAATTATAAATCATTGAATTAATTAAAATGAAATAAAATTGAAAATTTACTTCCCCATTCAAACCAGCCACATTTCTAGTGCTCAATGTCAGTGTGGATGTAGCTTACGGTGCTGATGACCCAAACACAGGACATTTCCACCAAAGCTCTGTAGGACACCAACACTCCAGAGAGGACTCTGATCACCCCAGCAAAGCATAGCCTTCTTTTGGACCACAAAGATGTCTTTAAGTCTTAAATGGTTGAAAAATTAGAACATCCATGAGACACAAAAGCAGAAGGGTTTGTTTATCTGTTTGGTTTGTTTTGTTAGACAAGATTTGTTTTCTTTTGTTTTTTTTCCTATTGCCTAGGTCGGCCTCAGACTTCTGGGTTCTGGTCTTTTTGTCAGCATTAGAGTTCTAAGCATGGACCCAGCAAGAGCGAACAATTTTAAAGGATAAAATAAATGTCCTGGTCTTTGAATGTAAAGAATTGATCCAATTAAAATCTAACATTGTGTTTTTGTTTGATATAAAATGCTAGGGTAACAGGAAAAAAACTAACTTGTCATCTTTATTAATATTCAAGTTATGCTTTTAAGAATGAAAATACTTAGTTTCTCACTTGCTTACAATGGAAGATAGATATTCTATGCCACCTTTGAAAAACAACTTATACTTTACAATATTTCAACTTTACAACTCAAAATGGCAGTGGTCATGCATGTCTTTAATCCCAGCACTCAGGAAAAGACAGGCAGATCTCCAAGTTCACAGCCAATCTGGTCTACAGAGCAAGTTCCAGGACATCCAGGAGTACACAGAAAAAAACACCTGTCCCAAAACAAAAACAAAAACACAGAGGTGGAAAAGAGAACATGGAATATTTTCATCACAAAGAAATAATAAACACTTGGGATGATGGGTGGTCTAACTATCAGAGATGATCATTAAATAGCACACTCTACTCCATAAAGATGTATAATTGTTGTTAATTAAAAAGTTAATTTTTCCCTCCTGGGCCAGTATCCAGGAGGCAGAGACAGGTGTATATCTGTGAGTTTGAAACCATCCTAATCTATAGTGAGTTCCAAGCTAGCTAAGACTACAAAATGAGACTCTGTCTCAAAGTAAATTTTGAATTGTGTGCTGTCCCCTCACCCCCTTTGTCTGTCCCACAGCTCCTCCTGCCATCCTGAGGAAACTTTCAGGACCCCAAAAGCATCCTCTTCCCCAAGGAGACCTGGAGGGGACCCAAGTAATACCCTCTCCCTGACCAACCGCCAACCAGAGGGTCCTACTGGCATCAGGAACATCCAACCATCAGCAGAGATGACCAGATGGCTAAAGGACAGCATGAGAACAAAATCAACAAGAGCTAGGGCAATATGGCACCACCAGAGCCTAGCTATCCTACTATAGCAAGCCAGGGGTAGCCTGACACAGCAGAAGGACAAAAAGATGACCTTAAATTCAGTCTCATAAAGATGACAGAGGCCGGCACTTCCTGTGTTTACCGGAAGTCCCACACCCGTGGATCCTGGCCCGCAGCAGCTCACTGCTCCCAAACCCCGTGGGAGAGAGACCTCACCGCCTGGTCAGGTGGGCACTCCTGAGGCTGCAGAGCGGAGGAGACCACCAACACTGCCCACCCCTGCCCACATCCCTGGCCCAAGAGGCAACTGTATAAGGCCTCTGGGTTCCCGTAGGGGAGGGCCCAGGAGCGGCAGGACCCCTGCGCCTGAGACACCGCCGGAACCTGAAGGAAACAGACCGGATAAACAGTTCTCTGCACCCAAATCCCGTGGGAGGGAGAGCTGAACCTTCGGAGGGGCGGGCGCGCCTGGGAGGCCAGAAGAGACTGCACTCTGCGCACGTCCAGACGCCAGAGGAAAACACCAAACGCCATCTGGAACCCTGGTGCACGGAGGCTCCCGGAAAGGGCGGCGCAGATCTTCCCGGTTGCTGCCGCTGCGGAGAGGACTTAGGCAGTACCCCACGAGCAAACTTGAGCCTTGGAACCACAGGTAGGACCAACTTTTCCCCTGCAAGAAACCTGACTGGTGAACTCAAGACACAGGCCCACAGGAACAGCTGAAGACCTGTAGAGAGGAAAAACTACACGCCCGAAAGCAGAACACTCTGTCCCCATAACTGGCTGAAAGAAAACAGGAAAACAGGTCTACAGCACTCATGACACACAGGCTTATAGGACAGTCTAGCCACTGTCAGAAATAGCAGAACAAAGTAACACTAGAGATAATCTGATGGCGAGAGGCAAGCGCAGGAACCCAAGCAACAGAAACCAAGACTACATGGCATCATCGGAGACCAATTCTCCCACTAAAATAAACATGGAATATCCAAACACACCAGAAAAGCAAGATCTAGTTTCAAAATCGTATTTGATCATGATGCTGGAGGACTTCAAGAAAGACGTGGAGAACTCCCTTAGAGAACAAGTAGAAGCCTACAGAGAGGAATCGCAAAAATGCCTGAAAGAATTCCAGGAAAACATAAATAAACAAGTAGAAACCCATAGAGAGGAGACACAAAAATCCCTGAAAGAATTCCAGGAAAACACAATCAAACAGTTGAAGGAATTAAAAATGGAAATAGAAGCAATCAAGAAAGAACACATGGAAACAACCCTGGACATAGAAAATCAAAAGAAAAGACAAGGAGCTGTAGATACAAGCTTCACCAACAGAATACAAGAGATGGAAGAGAGAATCTCGGGAGCAGAAGATTCCATAGAAATCATTGACTCAACTGTCAAAGATAATGTAAAGCAGAAAAAGCTACTGGTCCAAAACATACAGGAAATCCAGGACTCAATGAGAAGATCAAACCTAAGGATAATAGGTATAGAAGAGAGTGAAGACTCCCAGCTCAAAGGACCAGTAAATATCTTCAACAAAATCATAGAAGAAAACTTCCCTAACCTAAAAAAAGAGATACCCATAGGCATACAAGAAGCCTACAGAACTCCAAATAGATTGGACCAGAAAAGAAACACCTCCTGTCACATAATAGTCAAAACACCAAACGCACAAAATAAAGAAAGAATATTAAAAGCAGTAAGGGAAAAAGGTCAAGTAACATATAAAGGCAGACCTATCAGAATCACACCAGACTTTTCGCCAGAAACTATGAAGGCCAGAAGATCCTGGACAGATGTCATACAGACCCTAAGAGAACACAAATGCCAGCCCAGGTTACTATATCCTGCAAAACTCTCAATTAACATAGATGGAGAAACCAAGATATTCCATGACAAAACCAAATTTACACAATATCTCTCTACAAATCCAGCACTACAAAGGATAATAAAGGGTAAAGCCCAACATAAGGAGGCAAGCTATACCCTAGAAGAAGCAAGAAACTAATCGTCTTGGCAACAAAACAAAGAGAAGAAAAGCACACAAACATAACCTCACATCCAAATATGAATATAACAGGAAGCAATAATCACTATTCCTTAATATCTCTCAACATCAATGGCCTCAACTCCCCAATAAAAAGACATAGATTAACAAACTGGATACGCAATGAGGACCCTGCATTCTGCTGCCTACAGGAAACACACCTCAGAGACAAAGACAGACACTACCTCAGAGTGAAAGGCTGAAAAACAACTTTCCAAGCAAATGGTCAGAAGAAGCAAGCTGGAGTAGCCATTCTAATATCAAATAAAATCAATTTTCAATTAAAAGTCATCAAAAAAGATAAGGAAGGACACTTCATATTCATCAAAGGAAAAATCCACCAAGATGAACTCTCAATCCTCATCTTCGGTTGGTTTATATACAAGTGTGCAATTTCTAGGCTTGAAAGTAAAATGATGCTATCTGGTGCTGGATAGAGGAGCCTTATTTTTTATTATGGCAGCTTGCTATTTTTGTAACATGGTGATTTGGTTGAACACATTAAAGTACAGTAGTAACTGATCTCCCCTTCTTCCTGGATGAGTGAGGAGATGATTAAATGTTGATGTCAGCATCCTTGAGCATATTCAGATGAGCTTCTGCTTCTGTTGAAAATGATGCTGTGTTTGATTGTGGTCCGAAGCTTTGAAGCACTACTTGGCATCTCCTTCCTTGGAGGTCTCACTGTTTAAATATAACAGATTTGATAGCTTGTTGGTAAGGTGAGGTCCAGCTTGTCTCCACTAGGTCATCTTCATGTGAATCCGGTGGTTATACGGTTTTGTTTTAGGGATATTTCATTTTTTTAATAACGGTTTTCGCTGACATTCATGGAGAGAATGAATCCTTAGAACTGTGCCACTAGTGAAAGGAAATCCTGTCTAGAGTATGTTTCTTTACAAAGCTGTGTCACACCATCCTTTGGGCCCTCTGCTGGAAAAGTAGAATCAAGTCTCAAATAATGCCTTTTAAATTGTATCCTCTAGTATTATAGATGTAGGACAGTACTGTATCATACCTCTGTGGATGTAAAATAGCTTGTACTTGCTTTATGATATGTAGTAGTGACCGTGCTTTATCAGAGCTGTTTTTAATGATGTTGCTCAGAATGTTTTCTTTCCAGATGATGATTGAGAAGCTAATTTTTAAAAAAAATGGTGCCAGGTACCACAAGAGTAACAGAACTGTGCTGTTTTCTCGGGTTTTGTTTTTTTACTTTTTTTTTTTTAATGGAGTGTGCTGGATGTCTCTACAGTTTTGTTCAGATGACTGCAGAACCTGGAAAAGCTGTTGCTGCTGTTGATGCATAACACACTGCTATTATTGGTCTTTTTATATAAATATAAATATATATATACAGATATATAATTTGAATTTTTGGAAACTTTAGCTGTGCTGTCAACTTTGGAAAAAAGTATCCCCGTTTACTGTGTTGAGTTGGCACTGTACAGAAATTAACAGCCATATTGGTCTAGAAATGTTGAACTTAAGTTTTTTCCATTTGTACAGGGGTAACGCACTGTATTAAATATGTAAGGTCTTAAAAAAAAAGATGACAGAGGCCTTTAAAAGAAAAATGAATAAACCCCTTAAAGAAATACAGAAAAATACAATGAAATGGGTGAAGGCAATAAGTAAAACTGTCCAAAAACTGAAAAAGGAAATAGAAACAATAAAGAAAACACAAACTGAGGCAATTCTGGAGTTGGAAAACCTAAACAATGGAACAGAAAATACAGATGCAAGCATTGCCACAGAATATAGAAGAGAGTAGAGAGAATCTCAGGCATAGATGATATGATTGAAGAGAGTGAGACATTGGTCAAAAAATGCTAAGTCTAAAAAAGTTCATGACACAAGATATTTAAGAACTCTAGGACACTGTGAAAAGACCAAACTTAAGGATAATAGGAATAGAAGACGACTCCCAGCTCTAAGACCTCAAAATATCTTCAACAAAATCATAGAAGAAAACTTTCCCAACCTAAAGAAAGAGATACCTATAAACATAAAAGAAGGTTACAGAACACCAAATAGATTGGACCAAAGAGGAAAATCTTTTCGCCACATAATAATCAAAACACTAAATATACAAAACAAAAGAAGAGTATTAAAAGCTATTAGGGAGGGGCTGGGGATTTAGCTCAGTGGTAGAGCGCTTACCTAGGAAGCGCAAGGCCCTGGGTTCGGTCCCCAGCTCCGAAAAAAAGAACCAAAAAAAAAAAAAAAGCTATTAGGGAAAAAAGCCAAGCAACATATAAAGGCAGACTTATCATAATTACACCCAACTTCTCTAAAGAGACTCTAAAAGCCAGAAGGGTTTGGGCAGATGTCTTGCAGTCTGTACAAGACCACAGATGCTAGCCCAGACTACTATACCCAGGAAAACTTTCAATCACTATTGGAGAAAACAAGATATTCTATGGCAAAAACAATTTAAACAATATATATCCACAAATCCAGCCCTACAGCCCTACAGAAGATACTAGAAGAAAAACTCCTACCCAAGGTGACTAATTACACCCAAGAAAACACAGGAAATAAATAACCCACACACATACATCACAAACCAAAAGAAGGGAAACACACACACACACACACACACACACACACACACACCACCACCACCACCGCCGCCGCCACCACCACCACCTATATCAGAACAGCAGGAATTAACAATTTCTGGTCATTGATATTTCTCAATATCAATGGACTCAGTCCCCCCAATAAAAAACACAGGCTGACAGAATGAATGCAAAAACAGTATCCTTGGTTCTGCATACAAGAAACACACCTCAGCAGCAAAGATAGACATTGCTTCAAAGTAAAGGACTAAGCCTAAGTCGACAATAACCCCACACATCAAAAGTGGGAAACTTCAACACCCCACTCCTACCAATTGACAAGTCATCATTAAACAGAGAAATAACAAAACCAAGAGAGGTTATGAATCAAATGGACCTAATAGATATCTACAGAACATTCCACCCAAACACAAAAGAATATACCTTCTTAAAAAAAAAAAAAGAATATACCTTCTTCTCAGCACCTCACAGAACCTCCCCCAAAAATTGACCATATACTCAGTGACAAAGCAAGCCCCTACAGATACAACAAAATTGGAATGACTCTTGGATCTTATCAGAGCACATGGGTTAAAGCTAAAGACCAACAACAGCAACAGTAGAAAGCCTACAAACTCATGGAAACTGAACAACTCTTGACTGAATGGCTACAGGGTCAGGGAAGAAATAAAGAAATGAAAGACTTCCTAGAATTCAATGAAAATAAAGGCACAACACACCCAAACTTATGAAACACAAAGAAAGCAGGGCTGAGGAGAGTTCACTGCACTAAGTGCCTTCATAAAGGAATTAGAGAGATCTCACACCAGCAACTTAACAGCACACCTGAAAGCTCTAGAACAAAAAGAGGCAAACACACCCAAGGGGAGTAGACGGCAGAAAATAATCAAACCCAGGGCTGAAACCAATAAATTAGAAACGAAGAGAACAATACAAAGAACCAACAAAACCAAGAGGTGCTTCTTTGAGAAAATAGAAAAAAAAATAGACAAATCCTTAGGTCAACAATTTAAATAATCCTGTAACCCCTAAGGAAATAGAAGTAGCCATTAAAAGCCTCCAAAGGGGGGGGGGGAAACAGGACCAGATGGTTTTAGTGCAGAATTTTATCAGACCTAATACCAATACCCCTGTCTTAGTTAGGGTTTCCATTGCTATAATGAGACACCATGACCAAGGCAATGCTTATAAAGGCAAACACTTAACTGGGGATGACTTCCAGTTTGGAGGTTTAGTCCATTATCATCATAGCAGGAAGCATGGCAGCGTCCTGGCAGACATGGTGTGGAGAAGGAGCTAAGAGTTCTACATCTTCCGGGCAGCTAGGAGGAGGGTCTCAAACTCTACCCCTACAGTAACACACTTACTCCAATGAGGCCACACCTCCTAATAGTGTCACTCCCTGGGCCAAGCATATTCAAGCATGTGAGACTATGGAAGCCAAATCTATTCAAACATCTACAACTCCTCAAACTAGTCCACCAAATAGAAAAAGAAGGAACATTGCCAAACTCATTCTATGAGGCCACAGTCACCCTGATACCTAAACCACACAAGGACTCAACAAAGAGAGGGAATTTCAAATCAATTTCCTTATGAACAGTGATGCAGAAATACTAATAAAATACTTGAAAACCTAATCCAAGAACACATCAGAAACAGCACCCACATGATCAAGTAGGTTTCATCCCAGGGATACAGGGATGGTTCAATGTATTATTTCAACTCTTTTAAAAGCATTTTTAAAAATTTGATTGATTGATTGATTATATACATTGTAGCTGACTTCAGACACACCAGAAGAGGGCATCAGATCTCATTACAGATGATTCTGAGCCACCATATGGTTGCTGGGATTTAAACTCGGGACCTCTGGAAGAGCAGTCAGTGCTCTGAACCACTGAGCCACCTCTCCAGTCCTTTTTTTTTTTTTTTTTTTTTTGTATCTGTTGAGGTTTGTTCTGTGACTGAAAATCCATCAATGTAGTCCACCATATAAACAAAATGAAAAAAAGACCACCTGATCATCTCACTGGATGCTGAAAAAAGCCTTTGATAAAAATCTAACACCCCTTCTCATGTTAAAAGTCTTAGAGATACAAGGTCCATACAGAAACATAATAAATGCAATATACATCAAGCCAACAGCCAACAGCCAACACCAAATTAAATGGAGAGAAACTCAAAGCAATTCTACTAAAATCAGGGACAAGACAAGACTATCCACCCTCTCCCTATCTACTCAAAATAGTACTTGAAGTCCTAGCCAGAGCAAGAAGACAAAGAGGAGATCGAGGGGATACAAACTGGAAAGGAAGAAGTCAAAGTACCACTATTCACAAATGGTGTGATAGTATACATATGAGACCCCCAAAATTCTACCAGGGAACCCCCACCGCTGATAAACACCTTCAGCAAAGTGGCTGGATACAAAATTAACTTTAAAATTAATTTTGTATAAAGCAGGGCTACTGAAGTTATAAATAAACAGACTGAGAAAGAAATCAGGGAAATAACACCCTTTACTATTGCCATAAATGATATAAAATATCTTGGTGTGACTCTAACCAAGAAAGTGGAAGACCTGTATAACAAAAACTTCAAGTCTCTGAAGAAACTGAGGAACACATCAGAAGATGGAAAGATCTTCCATGCTCATGAGTCCATAGGATTAACATAGTGTAAAAACGGCCATCTTACCAGGAGCAATTCACAGGCTCAGTGCGATTCCTGCCTAAATTCCAACACAATTCTTAAGAGACCTTGAAAAGGCAATTCTAATTCTCAACTTCCTATGAAAAATCAAAAAATCCCAGGAAAGCTAAAAGAATCCTGTACAATAAAGGAACTTCTTGGGGTATCAGCATCCCTGATTCCAAGCTGTATTTCAGAGCAGTAGTAATAAAAAACGCATGGTATTAGCATCAAAACAGACAAGTTGATTGATTGAATCAAATCAAAGACCCAAAAATGGACTCATACACCTTTAGACACTTGATTTTTGATAATGAAGCCAAAAAGCATATAATAGGGGAAAAAAAAAAAACCTTCAACAGATGGTGCTGGCCTAACTGGATATCTGCATGTAGAAGAATACAAATAGATCCATATTTATCATCCTGCACAAAACTCAAGTCCAAGTGGATCAAGGACCTCCACATAATAAAGCCAGTTCTACTAAATCTAATAAGAAAGTGTTCAGTTCCCAGAACTCACATCAGACATTCACAACTGTCTGTGATTCCAGTTCATCCCTAGGGCACCCAACGCCCTCTACTGGCCTCTAAAGTCACTGTACGCATGTGGTAAACATAAACACACATATATATAATTTAAAATGAAAATAAAAATTAAATATTTAGGGGCTGGAGAGATGGCTCAAGGGACTGGAGAGATGGCTCAGCAGTCAAGAGCACTGGCTGTTCCTCCAGAGAACCTGGGTTCAATTCTCAGCACCCACACGGGGACTCACAACCATCTGTAATGGGATCCGATGCCCTCTTCTGACACACAGGTGTACATGCATATAAAGCACTCATACACATAAAATTAATAAATAAATTTTTAAAAATAAAAATGTAATAAAAAATGTGAAAAATCACATAAAATTTTAGTTACAGTATATATAAGGAAAATCTTGCCAGAACATATCCAGTCCCATTTATTTACATACTATGTATGTTTTCTGCTAAACAGCAAGTTCAAGTATGTATGATAGAGAGCATCTGGAAAACAGAACGTATACTAACTGGCCTAGTACAAACAAAAACAAAAACTGTCAGTGTCTTTAATGGTAATGAAGATGAAATGGAGAAAACACTAAAATAAACCCACCAAGAAGGACCACGTACTCCCCAGTCTATTTCCAATATCACAGTGAAATTTTAAGATGCAGTTATATATATAATATATATAGTTATATATAATATATATGGGAGAGATGTCATCAATGTCCTCTTTTGTTCTGAGGGAAGGGGACTGGGAGACTTTGGATGGACCTGGGAACCAAAGTACCGTAAGCCACATCAACCCATGAAGTTCTATTAATCTTTTTATTTTTTTTTAAGTTTTGCCTCTATATATGTCTATGCACCACTTGTGTGTCTGATCCACACAGAGGCCAGAAGAAGGCTCAAGTCTCCTGGAACTGGAGTTACAAATGACTGTGAGCCACCATAAGGGTGCTAGAAGTCAAAGCCCATGCTCCTAGCCACTGAACTGTGGTCTTGTTAATTTATATGTTTAAAAGGATCTCCATGAGACACTCCAGCTAAGTATGATGGCATAGACCTGTAACACCAGGACTCGGGAGACAGAGGCAGGAGGATTGTGTTTGAGGCTGAAAAACATAAGGAGTCCCTGCTACCACCCACCTACCCCCCAAAAAAGAAAGAAAGAACAAAGGCAGGACAATGACTCAAGTGCTTAAATCCCAGCACTCAGGAGGCAGAGGCAAACGGATCTGTGTGAGCTCTAGTCCTAGATGCCGATGCCTGGTCTACATCATGAGCTTCAGTTCTGGAGACACAAAGATAACTTGTCTAGGAAGGAAGGAAGGAAGGAAGGAAGGAAGGAAGGAAGGAAGGAAAAGGAAGGGAGGGAGGAAGGAAGAAAGAAGAGAAAGAGAGAGAGAGAGAGAGAGAGAGAGAGAGAGAGAGAGAGAGAGAGGCTATTGGAGGGCTGGGGCATAGCTTAGTTGGTGAAGTATATGCCTAGCAACCACAAGGCCTGCATCCAGTACTCAGCATCACATAGACGTGAGCACAGTGGCAGATGCCTGAGATTCCAACACTCGATAGATGCAGGGAGGAGAGTTAGGAGCTCAGAGTCATCTTCTGCCACATAGTAGTTGGAGTCCTTAAACAGCAGAATCCACTGAAATGGCCAAGAAAGGCGCTTTTAGAGTTTCTAGAAGAATAACAATACATTTTCTAAAGAAATGACAGGACAGGGCTGGAGAGGCCGCTCCCAGTTAAGAACGCGTACTGTTCTTTTGCTTGTAATTTCTTTAAATTATATTTTGTGTCTGGGTGTTTTACCTGTATATGTGTCTGTGTACCATATATATTCCTGCTGCCCACAGAGGCCAGATGAGGACCTCCGATTCCTTGAAACTGGAGTTACAGATGGTTGTGAGCCACCGTGCAGGTGCAGGGAATCAAATCCTGGTCGTCTGGAAGAGAAGCCAGTGCCCTTCACTGCTGAGCCATCTCTCCAGCCCGCACACTGCTCTTGCAGAAGACCCGACTTAGATTCCAGCAGCCACACAGCAGCTCCCAGTTGCCCTAACTCCAGGCCCAGGGATACGGTGTACCCTTCTGGTCTCCATGGGCACCTACCTGCACACAGGTACACACACACACACACACACACACACACACACACACACACACGCACACACGCACATACACACATAATCTTCAAAGAGTTTCTCTTCAGGTGTCAGGTGATTCCGCTTCTTTAAGAGCAGAATAAGCATTTAGAAAAAACTCAAAGCCACAGCAAACAGCCACAGGCCCAAAGTCCTTCTGGTGAGTTGCAAATATCATTAGCTTGGTGGAAGCTACGGGGACCTCTGGTCATTGTTAAAGACCCCAGGCCCTCAGACTGCTGGTGTTGGTTACTGGCAAGGAACTCAGTTGACTCTACACCCAGAAACAATCAGCTAGTTACACAGCTACATGGATGAGGCTGGACCTAGACTTTCGACCTTGCCCAGCGCTGGGTAAAAGTCTCTGAAGCCGGGTCACTCCTCAGACCAGTAATGGTCTAGGAAAGGACCTAAACTTGCCCTGGAGACCTGAGCTCCAGGCTCTATTTTGACCTGTGAAACCCCAGCTCCTCTCGTTTGCTCTGTCCTGTCCTCGTTTTGCCTCTGGAAAAGATTCAAGGCTTGGACAGTGTGACCTCCAAGGTCCCATCTCAGGTCTGCTCTGGGCTGCTCCAGATCCTCGACTTGTGTTAGGTACGCCTGGGACAGGGTCCAAGCAATTCCTAAAGGGGTCAAACAGATTAACCATTGGGCTGGGTCAGTTCCAAAAATATTCAAAAATTAACCTAGTTTCGTGTTTTCTCTTTTAATCTTTACCAGGCGTAACTCTGTGGTAAGGTCCTGCCTCCCTGGTCTAGGTACCGTTGTCCAGCCCTCCAAATCAGAGTATGCCACTCCCTACAACTTTGCTCTCCCCTATAAAATTCTGCCAATCCTCACCCCCTCCATCGAACCTGTTCTGCCTCCTCAAGGCCATATAACACAGCCCCCTCCAGCCACCTTGCCATACTCCACTGTATCTCAGTATACAGCTGGCCACCCAGGACCAGGGTGAGCATATTCTATGGCTTTTCTCTTATCTGGATACTTCCCTTGGGAGTAGAAACCAGGCTACATCTGATCCTCTATCCTATGAGCCCATGCCTGACCATACTTATTGTTGAGATACCCAAACATTCGGGGTTTATTTGTTTTTTTCCTATAATTTGTTTTTTTTCTATAATATGTCAGTGATATAGGCTGATCCCTGACAAATGAATCCCGGGTCACATGAAAGTGAAGCCCTTTGCTTTAAAACCAGACAGCACCTGGTTGCAGTAAACTCCCTCGGAGATACGAAGAGTTCTTTACTCCAGCTGTGACATTGCCTTGTCACAGCTTCTGCCTTGTAAGAAAAGGTAGCCAGGAGACTAAGAGACGGCTCAGTTGGTGGATATGCTTGCCTCCCTGGCATATGTAAAGCCCTGGGTTCAATTCTCAGCACCACATGAACTGAACACCATAGGCCTGTGTGTAATCCCAACACCGGGGAAATGGAAGCCAGATGAGAGGAGGTTCAGGTCATCCTTGGATACGAAGCACGTTTAAAGTCAGTGCCTTGGCAACAAGGAGAAGGAAGGAGAAGAGAAGAGGAGGAAGAGAAAGAAAGAGGGGGAGGAAGAGGAGGAGAAACAAAGAAGAGGAGGAGGCAGAGAAGAAAGAGGAGAAAGAGAAAGGAAGAAAGAAGAGGGAAGGAGAAGGGAGGAGAAAGGAGGGGGAGGGAAGGGGAGGGAAGAAGGAAATAGAAAGAGGGAGGAGAGGTGTAAGGAAGGAGGGAAGGGGAGAAGGAAGAGGGAAGGGGTGGGGGAGGGAAGGGGGAAAGGAAAGGGGGGAGGAAGAAAGAGAAATAGGAGGTGGGAGGAGGGAAGGAAAAGGGATAGGGAAAGTAGGGGAAGGAAAGGAAGAAGAGGGAGGGAAAAGGAGGGAGAAAGAAAGAGGAGAGAAAGAAAAGGGGGGAGGGGAGGGAAGAAAGAGAAGAGAAATAGGAAGAAGGAGGAAGAGGAAGAAACTAGGCAGCAGGGAGCTACCCCATTCTGCATGTTCTCCCTCTCTCTCTCTCTCTCTCTCTCTCTCTCTCTCTCTCTCTCTCTCTCTTTCTCTGAAGAAATATCTTCATATTCCAGCCCACCTCAGGCTTCACCCCTGAGAATCTAAGACCGTTTCCTCCTGCTATCAATATCATTCCTGAAGCAAATAGCAAAGCAGTGCAGCCCCAGGCCCCAGGCAACCCCAGTGCCAGGTCCTTGCAGTTCTCCTCAAGCCCCTCCTCCCTCCTCTGTAACAACTTTCACAGGCAGAAAAGAAGGATGGAAAGAAAGTCCCCACTGAATGTTGGTTTTCTAGAGTGGCCTTGATAAGACAGTTTAGGCCACAAAAATGTAACTTCTCACAGCTCTAGAGGCTGCAGGTCCAAGACGAAGATTGGTTTCTCCTTCAGCCTCTCTCCTTGGCTTGCCCATCAGTTGTCCTTGCTGCCTCTGTATGTCAAGTTTCTATCACTCTATGAGGACAACAGCAAGGGCCTGGAAAGATGGCTCAGCAGTTAAGAGCACAGGCTGCCCTTCCAGAGGACCTGAGCTCAATTCCCAGCACCCACCTGGCAGCTCACAACCATTCATAACTCCAGCTACAAGGAATCTGATGCTCCCTTCTGACATCCTCTGACATCCTCTAACATCCTCTGACATCCTCTGACATCCTCTGACATCCTCTGACATTCTCTGACATCCTCTGACACCAGGCATGCACACGGTACGCATACATACATGTAGGCAAAACACTCATACACATAAAATATAACAAGTCTTTAAAAGAAAGAAAGAAAGAAAAGAAAAAGAAGGACTGGGGAGATGGCTCAGCGGTTAAGAACACTGACTGCTCTTCCAGAGGTCCTGAGTTCAATTCCCAGCAACCACATGGTGGCTCACAACCATCTGTGATGGGATCTGATGCCCTCTTCTGTTGTGTCTGAAGACAGCTACAGTGTAGTCATATAAATAAAAATAAATAAATCTTTAAAAAATAAAAATAAGGAAAAAGAACGTTGTGAGGGAAGCATAATCATTCGTAACTGAAAGTGTAGGCAAGCATCACAGGACGTGAGCGAATGGTGGCCTTTCCAGGAAGTTGTCAACCTATCCACCACACGGAACCACATCCTGTCATCACAGACTCCGCCATTCGGGAATCCGTGCATATTCCTATGCACCTGACCGTGAGGTGCGAGCACAGACAGATGTGTGCCTACTATTGTGTTTTAGCTTCATGTGGGTGTGATATAGAAACAATGCGCACAAGGCAGGTGTATCTGCAGGTACCACACCCTGAGAATGTGCACGTGTGAGATGACTTTGTGGGTGAGCATAAATGTGCCTTATTCACTATTTAGTTGTTGACTGTCCGTTCAGCTGCTACTGTAGCTTCAGTACAGGCTCCGAGGACGAAAGAGACACAGACACAGATACACACACCAGGGTGCTGGAAAGGCAGGCATGTTTCTGAACACAATGCCGGTATCTGTAAGCTCTGAAAATACACGTACATTAGAGCCCACAGCGCCCTAGCAGAGAGTCCCTGCTCACACACATCAGGATGGCTCCTTCCATACAAAACGATGTTGCCATGGGTACTCCAAACCCTGTGTATCGGGCAACAGTGGCATCCTCTGCCAAGCCTTAGGGTGGCAGTCTGGAAGCTGAAGTGCTGGGCGGCTAGTCATCACAGCCACTCCTTCTCCTCCACCCACGAGGCGGCGAGGCAGTGTTCCCCGATAACAGGGCACAGAGAGTCCAGGCCGCTGGAAACCATCTGAGCTTCACGTGGCTTTATGGTTCCACTGTTAATGTTTGGCCTTGGGTTATTTCTGCTGTGGGAGGGAAGCCAGGAAAGGCAGGAAGAAGCTGGGGGTAGGGGAGATAAGGTGCCAGGTCACCTGCAGGAGGCACCTGCCCTGGCAGCATGAGTGGCACCACAATACTGCAAAGTTCCAGGTCCTGTAGAAAGAAGGAAATGCCCACCCAGGAAGAGAGCAGTGACATTATCTGAGAATGTAAACTTTTGCAAAGTGCTCCCCAGTGACCCAGCTGTCCCTCTGAAACCTCCTTAGAGTCCCAAGAAATGCCTACACCCGTTTTCATCGCTGTGTGCCTGGGTTACCTCCAAGAATACAAGCAGCTTGCTACACCAAAATGCTCTCTTTATGGTGCCTCCTTCAGGCCGGGTGTGGTGATACACACCTTTAATCCCAGCACTCAGGAGGCAGAGGCAGGAGGATCTCTGTGAGTTCCAGGCCAGCCAGGACTACATGGAGAAACCCTGTCTCAAATATCTATTTCTTATATCTGGTTACAGCAGTATGCACCTGTACTCCCTGCCATTGGGAGGCTGAGGCAGGAGCGCTACTTAAGCCCAAGAGTTTAAGATCAGACTGAACAACACAGAGAAAAAATTAAAATTTCTCCATCATCCCACATCCTTTCCCTCACTGGCTCTATTCCCCTCCCTGAGGGGAGGAGGGAGAAACAGTCTCCTTAGGACTGTTCCCCTCTGGTTAATGTCTCTAAGTAGTTTCTGTTTTAAATGCTAATACATAACTTTAGGAAAAATAACATTACTACTTGGTGCTTCTCTTTCCCATTTAAAGTCTTAAATTCCATAAGAGTAAAGATAGATATGTAGCATATGGTGTATTATGCAATATGCATGTACAAATACTGCATTGTTTTATATGTATTTTTATATGTATATGTCATATATATTATGTATCTATATCTGTATTATATACAATGTATCTTATTGTATATTATATACACAGTGTCTTAGGGTTGCTACTGCTGTGATAAAACACCATGACCAGAGCAACTTGGGGAGGGAAGGGTTTATTTGGCTTTTTCTTCTACATTGTAGCCCATCATTGAAAGAAGAAAGGACAGGAACTCAAACAGGCCAGGGACCTAGAGGCAGGAGCTGATGCAGAGGCCATGGGAGGGTACTGCTGACTGACTTGCTCCCATGGCTTGCTCAGCCTGCTTTCTTATAGAAACCCAGGACCACCAGCCCAGGGATGGCACCACCCACAGTGGACTGGACATCTCCCGTCAATTATTATTTAAGAAAACACCCTATAGTCTTTCCTACAGCCCAGTCTTATGGAGGCATTTTCTTAATCGAGGTTGCCTCTTCTCAGATGACTCCGGCTTGCCAAACTGTGTCCAAGTGTCATAAAGCCAGCTTACATGGAGTGTGTGTATCAGCTGTTAGTGCTGGCTGTGCCTGGCCCCACCCTCTCTTCTGCACTCATATTTCGTTCCCACGAGAATAATATGCACTGCTCTTTCTGTTTTATAGAAGAAAAAGTAAGAAGGTGTGGACCTTGAGCAAGACCTCCCAGCCGAAGAACCATGATTACGCTGATTTTATGCCCACTTCTCTGTTATTAAATGTTTGTTAGTGTGCAAAACACTGTGTTTTGTTGTGACATTTTCACACATGCACATTGCTGTCCTGTGCCAGTATTTACATTATTCTCCCTTGCGACCCACTCCCTGTTCTTCCTGGAGCCCTTTCTCTCGTACACAGTCCCCCTTTGACTTTCATAGCATGTGATTGTGTGTGTGTGTGCGTGTGTGTGTGTGTTTAAATCTGCTCCTGCATCTTGGCTGTTATGAACGGGCCCACAGTGAACATGGATGTGCAGGTACCTCTGTAACATGTTCCTTTAGATTCCTTTGGGTAGGAAAGATACAGCTTCTTCCTATAGGAAGATAACATAACTTCATGTATTGGTTCTAATTTTAGTTTGGAGGGATCCTCCATACCAACGGCCCTGGTGGTTGCCTGAGTTTGCGTTCCCACCAGAAGTATATGAAGATCCCATCTCACTGCATTCTTGCCGGTATTTGTGGTAGACTTTTGTTGCTGGTTATTCTGACTGAGGTGAGATGAAATCCCAGTGTGGTTCTGATTTGAATTTCCCAGTCAGCATCTTATACATATGCTCTGAGTGGCTGAGTGAGAGAGTAAGATTCTGAAGAACAGAGATCCCTGAGCACAAAGCAGAGTGAGGGTTGGTGCCTCGTGAGTAACATGGAGGTTGTTACCCATGGTCATTCTCCTGCCCCACAGGTTGGCATGGCCACTCTCTCCTTTACAGTTTCAGGGTTCTCTGGAGATCTTTCCACCATTCCTGATGACAACAGAAAAGGGGGGTTGTCTGCTACCCTAACACCCACGGCAGAAACCAGGTAGCTTGTCTCCCGCCCATCTCTCCAGCTGTTCAAGACAGAAGGAGTATACATGCTAGAGAGTCCGCCAACCTCATCAACCCAAGAGCAAGAGGGAAAGTCTAGGGAACCTCAGAGGCCAAGGGAACTAAGATAACTGGAATTGAGTAGGAGGCCGGGAGAGTTCAACATTGCCAGTGTAGACAGGGCTGCAATGGGGAAGCCCTGGGTGGCACACTGAACAGATCTGTCCCGGTAGAGCCTGACCATCAGGGGGAGCACTCCTGCCTGGTGCCCCTTGGGAACAGTATGTCCATTTGAAATGAAGACAAGTAAAAAGGGACACACGGGGCATAGAAGGCTCTTAGACTGCCTATTTCACTCAAAGTCTAACTGCTCCCCAAAAATCCTTGGAGAACTCCCTCAGAGCAAGGTCGTCATATAGAAGCTATGAGCTTAGAGCGAAAGATGCAGCTCGGCCTACGTAGTGGGTCCCAGGCCAGCCAGGGCTATATACTGAGAGTCTGTCTAATGAATAAGAAAGGCCCAGAGCGGGCTGGAGAGATGGCTCAGCGGTTAAGAGCACCCGACTGCTCTTCCAGAGGTCATGAGTTCAATTCCCAGCAACCACATGGTGGCTCACAACCATCTGTAAAGAGATCCGATGCCCTCTTCTGGTGTATCTGAAGACAGCTACAGTGTACTTATATATAATAAATAAATAAATCTTTAAAAAAAAAAAAAAAAAGAAAGGCCCAGAGCTTCTCCTGCTGGCCAGCCATCTTAGAGGCCGTTCATGGTTGAAGACTATCCCTAATCTCGGACAAGAATATGATGTGCATAAAGGAGCTAAGGACTAAGAAACTCTGGGCTACAACTTGTGAAGCATATTTACCGAAGCCCGAGATGGCTCCAAGACAGACAGACAGATGGACGCAGCATGGTGAAATCAGTCATCCTCACAGTGCAGCCTTGAAGAAACCTTAATGTATGTAGTGACTCACACTCATCTGAAACTCCAGAACTTTGGGATCTGAGGAGAGTTGTATTTGAGGAGAGCTGGGGCTACAAGGGAGACCTTGTCTCAACAAGGCGGGTGGGGGGGTGTTAGAGAGAAAGGGAACTTTTTTAAAGAGTGTTTCTCCAGGTTTCAGCCAAGTAAAAGGGGACACATGAGGCATAAAAAGCTCTTAGACTGCCTAAAACGAATGTCCAGCTCCACGGTGACTGTGTTGGCTGGTTTCATGTCAACCTGACACAAGCTAAAGTCATTTTTGTAAGAGAGAACCTCAATTTGGAAAATGCCCCCACCAGATCGACATATGGGCAAAGCTGTAGAGTATTCTTGACAGTATCATGACAGATGTGGGAGGGCCCACATCACCGTGGGGGACACCGCCAGCTTTGGGCTGGTGGTCCAGGGAGCTATAATGTAAAATGTAAGCCGTGCAAGCCAGTACGCAGTGCTGTTTCTCTGTGGCCTCTGCGTCAGCGGTGGCCTCCAGGTTACTACCCTGTTTGAGTTCCTGCTCTGACTTCCCTGGGCAATGGAGCGTGACCTGAGAGTTATACAGTAAAATATAAACCCTTTCCTCCCCAAGTGGTTTCTGGTCTTGGAGAGGAACCAAGTAAGGCAGTGGCACTAAGAGTCAATCGGCCAAAGTGGAAAAAGCCCAAAGCCTGAGTTCACTGATGAAGATGATCTGGGTATCCTAAGAGCATGTCATAAAATCCTAGAAGCATGCCGTAAAAAATAAGTCACAAGAGGACTGGAGCCATGGCTCAGCAGTTAAGAGCACTTGCTACTCTAGCAACGTTCGGTTCCTAGGGCCCGCATGGCGCCCCACAACTACCTGTACTTCCGGTTCCAGTGGATCTGGTGCCCTCCTCTGGCCTCCACAGGCACTGCAAACACATGGTACACACGCATACACGTACTCGCACATACACATAAAATAAAAGTGAATAAATAAAAACACTCCTACAACAAAATAAAAATTATTTAATCCTATAAATTTTTACAGCACTGTATTGGGATTGGTTCTAATGCTTTGTCTTAATTTGGCTCCCAAAAGACACACTTCCAGACCTGAGGGTCCCTGCCCCCAGCTGGCTTAAACTGGTAATAAAGTCAATGGCTGGGCAGATAGACCGAGGTGGGACAGAGGGAGAGGGGAAGAGGAGAGAATCTCCATGACTTGGAAAGAGAGGGATCAGATTTAAGAGCTGCAGGAGAAAATTCATCCAGCAGTGTAAGTGCAAAGGGAAAGTGGCCTTATGGGGGGAGGAGGGCTGCCCAGAAGGTAACAGCGCAGCAAAGATAAAATACAGATTTAGAAGGTGTTAAGCCAGGAATACTGGATGGGAATGTATGCTAGCCCCAGGGACGTTTGGAAGTGTGCAGCCATTGAGCTAATCAAAATTAGCTGGCGTGTGTGTGTGTGTGTGTGTGTGTGTGTGTGTGTGTGTGTGTGTGTGTGTGTGTGTTTCATTCACCAATCCGGAGATCTGTGGGAGCAATAAGAGATTTAACCAATCCGCTGCTACAGCACTGGGCAAGGTCGCCAGCAAACAACCGAAATATCCAGCAGCAAAGGAATGGGCAAAGCAGCTGAGAGTTGAACGAGGAACTGATTACTGTGAACCGACCTTGAAAGCTACTGAGTAAAGGGGGCCAAACACACACGGTCAGGGACAGTGCGATCTCGTTATATAAAATGCCCAGAAAAGGCAAGCCCATCAGACAGAGCAGGGTTCACTGGTTACCAGGAAGCAGATGAGGAAGCAATGGGGCGTGGCTGCTTATGGACTTGGAGGCTCTGGGGGATTGATACAAATGTTTTGGAATAAGATAGACGTGATGGTAACACAACATCACAATTATAGGAAATTCCACAGAATTCTGGGCTTTAAAATGGTTAACTTTATGTTCTGTAAATCTTTTTTTCCCAGTACTTATTTTTTTATTGGATAGTTTTTTATTTACATTTCAAATGTTATTCCCTTTCCCGGTTCCCCTGTCCATAAACCCTTCCACCCTCCTCCCTCTCCCTCTTCTCGGATGAGGGTGTGACCCCACCCATCCACCCACCCCTTCCTGCCTCCCCTCCCTGACATTCCCCTGCACTAGGGGGTCCAGCCTTGGCAGGACCAAGGGCTTTTCTTTCCATTGGTGCCCAATGAGGCCATCCTCTGCTACATATGCAGCTGGAGCCATGGGTCAGTCTTTGATTAGTGGTTTAGTTCCTGGGAGCTCTGGTTGGTGGGTATTGTTTTTAAGGGAGTTGCAAACCCCTTCAGCTCCTTCAATCCTCTCCCTAACTCCTCCAATGGGGACCCCGTTTTCAGTTCAATGGTTGGCTGTGAGCATCTTCCTCTGTATTTATCATGCTCTGGCAGAGCCTCTCAGGAGACAGCTACATCAGGCTCCTGTCAGCATGCACTTCTTGGCATCAGCAATATTGTCTGGATTTGGTGGCTGTATGTATATGGGCTGGATCCTCAGGTGGGGCAGACTCTGAATGGCCATTCCTTCAGTCTCTGCTCCAAACTTGGTCTCCATGTATCCTCCTATGAATATTTTTGTTCCCCCTTTTAAGAAGGACTGAAGCATCTGCACTTTGGTCGTCCTTCTTGAGCTTCATGTGGTTTGTGGATTGTATCTTGGGTAATTCGAGCTTTTGGGCTAATATCCACTCATCAGTGAGTGCACACCATGTGTGGTTTTTTGTGATTGGGTTACCTCACTCAGGAGGATAATTTCTAGTTCCATCCATTTGCCTATGAATTTCATGATGTCATTGTTTTTAATAGCTGAGTAGTACTCCATTGTGTAAATGTACCACATTTTCTGTATCCAATCCTTCAATGTTGAGGAACATCTGGATTCTTTCCAGCTTCTAGCTATTATAAATAAGGCTGCTATGAACATAGTGGAGCATGTGTCTTTGTTATATGTTGGGGCATCTTTTGGGTATATGCTCAAGAGAGGTATAGCTGGGTCCTCAGGTAGTACAATGTCCAATTTTCTGAGAAACCTCCAGACTGATTTCCAGAATGGTTGTACCAGTCTGCAATCCCACCAACAATGGAGGAGTGTTCCCCTTTCTCCACATCCTCACCAGCATCTGCTGTCGCCAGACTTTTTTATCTTAGCCATTCTGACTGGTGTGAGGTGGAATCTCAGGGTTGTTTTGATTTGCATTTCCCTGATGACTAAGGATGTTGAACATTTCTTTAGGTGCTTCTCAGCCATTTGATATTCCTCAGCTATGAATTCTTTGTTTAACTCTGTACCCCATTTTTAATAGGGTTATTTGATTCTCTGGAGCCTAACTTCTTGAGTTCTTTGTATATTTTGGATATAAGCCCTCTATCAGTTGTAGGATTGGTAAAGATCTTTTCCCAATCTGTTGGTTGCCGTGTTCTAATGACAGTGTCCTTTCCCTTACAGAAGCTTTGCAGTTTTATGAGGTCCCATTTGTTGATTCTTGACCTTAGAGCATAAGCCATTGGTGTTCTGTTAAGGAAATTTTCCCTGGTGCCCATGTGTTCAAGACTTTTGCCCACTTTTTCTTCTATTAGTTTGAGTGTATCTGGTTTGATGTAGAGGTCCTTGATCCACGTGGACTTGAGCTTTGTACAAAGTGATAAGAATGGATTGATCTGCATTCTTCTACATGGTGACCCACAGTTGAACCAGCACCGTTTGTTGAAAATGCTATCTTTTTTTCCACTGAATAGTTTTAGCTCCTTTGTCAAAGATCAACTGACTATAGGTGTGTGGGCTCATTTCTGGGTCTTCAATTCCATTCCATTGATCTACCTGCCTGTCTCTGTACCAATACCATGCAGTTTTTATCACTAGTGCTCTGTAATACTGCTTGAGGTCAGGGATGATGATTTCCCCAGAAGTTCTTTTATTTTTGAGGATAGTTTTTGCTATCCTGGGTTTTTTGTTATTCCAATGAATTTGCAAATTGCTCCTTCTAACTCTATGAAGAATTGAGTTGGAATTTTGATGGGAATTGCATTAAATCTGTAGATGGCTTTTGGCAAGATGGCCATTTTTACTATATTAATCCTGCCAATCCATGAGCATGGAAGATCTTTCCATCTTCTGAGATCTTCAATGTCTTTCTTCAGAGACTTGAAGTTCTTGCCATACAGATCTTTCACTTGCTTGGTTAGAGTCACACCGAGGTATTTTATATTATTTGTGACTATTGTGAAAGGTGTCGTTTCCCTGATTTCTTTCTCAGCCTGTTTATCCTTTGAGTAGAGGAAGGCTACTGATTTGTTTGAGTTAATTTTACATCCAGCCACTTTGTTGAAGTTGTTTATCAGGTTTAGGAGTTCTCCGGTGGAACTTTTGGGGTCACTTTAGCATACAATCATATCTTCTGCAAATATATTGATATTTGACTTCTTCCTTTCTAATTTGTATCCCTTTGACCTCCTTTTGCTGTCTGATTGCTCAGGCTAGGACTTTGAGTACTATATTGAATAAGTAGGGAGTGAGTAGGCAGCCTTGTCTAGTCCCTGATTTTAGTGGGATTGCTTCAAGTTTCTCTCCATTTAGTGTGATGTTGGCTACTGGTTTGCTGTACGTTCAGTGAATCTTAATTCAATTTTTAAAGAGAAAGAAAGAATAAAGCAAGGCCATGAGCACCAGGGCGCTGTGAATCGTTCTGCACAGCACTGCCTTCTTCACAGACCTGAGACCTTCTCCTAGCAAGGAAAGTCGCAGCCACTGAGGAGAAGCAGGCCTTCAAAACAGCCCTCTGCTCCACCGCTCACAAGGCAAGCTTGCACTCTCTCTCTCTTCAGAGGTGTCAGAGCAGGAAATCTGGCTGAGCAGTAGCTCCTTATCCCTGACCTCCCCATGACCTCACTAAGTGATTCCCCTGTGAGTTTGTGATGTCAATCATTCACCTGCCGGCCAAGGTGCTGGTGCGGCAGAAACCGCCTCTGAGTGCTGTCCCCTCAACACCGCTGGCCTACTGTGGGCCAGCACAGTGCTTAGCACCTCTCATGACAACTACACCGAGTCCCACAAGCCCCTCCCACAACTTCTCCCCAAATACTAAAGATTCTATATCACTGGGAAGGAGAGGGGTGAGTGTGAGTGAATACATTGTACAGAAATTCTCAAAGAACTAATTTTTTTAAAAAAAATTCTACCTTGGGGAGGGGGTGGAGGAGAAGTGGGATATCACGGAATGGGGGGTTGGTGGAGGGGGAAACTGGGAAGTGGGATATCATTTGAGATGTAGACGAATGGAATGATTAATAAAAAAAATTATCTTATGGAGCTGGAGAGATGGCTCAGTGGTTAAGAGCGCCCGACTGCTCTTCCAGAGGTCCTGAGTTCAAATCCCAGCAACCACATGGTGGCTCACAACCATCTGTAAAGAGATCCGATGCCCTCTTCTGGTGTATCTGAAGACAGCTACACTGTATTTACATATAATAAATGAATAAATCTTTAAAAAAAATTATCTTATAACAAGCATTGGCATAAACAGTACCATAGTTGTAAGAAAAATTAAGACATTTTCTGTGACCTAAAAGTTAGTTTTTTCTATATGAAAAAAATGAGTTATCGCAGCCCCTAAAATATCATGAGACCCAGACATTGCACATCGTCCAGTTGATAGACATCAGTCTGGATAATATTGTCACCATTTCAGAGAGGAAAGCTGGGACTTAAATCCTCGAGAGCTAAAAACAATAGGAATATATCCATAGCTAACAGATCTTACTGTGGAGAATATATGATTCCATAGAATGTGTTCTTAGGATGGTTTCTCGTCCACCATCTCCTCCCAGACACTCTCCACATCTCCACCCATCTCACTCCACATCTTCTTTCTCTCTAGCTTTAGAAAATGAATAGGCAAATCAAAATTAAAAAATAAAAACAGCATAGAACAGCAACAAAAAGAAAAAAACAGAAAAACACATACAGGCTATGCACACACACACACACTCACATGTGCACACACTCACATGTGCACACACACACAGAGACAGAGCCCATAAAAACACAAAATCTAGGGGCTGGGGATTTAGCTCAGTGGTAGAGCACTTACCTAGGAAGCACAAGGCCCTGGGTTCGGTCCCCAGCTCCGAAAAAAAAGAACCAAAAAAAAAAAAAAAAAACTTTAAAAAACACAAAATCTATAAGCAAAAGACCAGTCGGGCAAAAATGCCCAGACTGAGCAGAATAAGACAAAAAAACCCTACAAAGAGACCATCAGGTCCATCCTGAGTTGGGCATGGGCTTACACTTGAATGCAGTTTGTAGACCCAGTGAGACGTCGTTGGGAAAACTACCTTTTCCTTGGTGAGCAGTTGGCAGTTGGAGACAGCTTCTGGGTTAGCCATGAGGGCTGGTGTCCATCCTCCTCACTGGGACTCATGTGGCTTAGACCTGTGCACACCTGTGCATGCTGCCACGATCCGTACCAGCCCACATGGGAGCCCACATGTGCATCAGCCCTGCTGTGTAGAGGGCACTGTGTTCTTGGTGTCCTCCATCCCCACTGCTCTTACAATCTTTCTGCCTCCTCTTCCTCAAAGTTCTCTGGGCCCTGAGGGGAGGCAGTTGATGGAGACATCCCGGCTAGGGTTGAGCCATCCAAGGTCTCTCAGTCCCTGCACATCATCACCCAGCTGTGGGTCTCTGTGTTTGTTCCCATCTACTACAGGCGGAAGCCTCTCCGATATAGGCTGATCTGTGAGTATGGCAGAATATCATTAGGAGTTGACATGTTGCTACATTTCTTTATGGCTAATTGATTTTAAACAAAGATTCCAAGACAACTCAACAAACAATTTTGGGACTTCTCAATAGCCACAGACAAACGCAGAAGCTATACCCACCCTTACCTCACATCTTCTGCAAAAAATAACTAAAAGTAGGCTGGGCAGTGGTGGTACGCGCCTTTAATCCCAGCACTTGGGAGGCAAAGGCAGGTGGGTCTTTATGAGTTCGAGGCCATCCTGGTCTACAGAGTGAGTTCCAGAACTGCCAGAAGTACATAGAGAGACCCTGCCTCAAAAAAAAATTAAATTAAAAAAGTTAACTCAAAGTAGATCAAAGATTTAAGCATAAGAATTAAAAATAGGGCTGGAGAGATGGCTCAGCGGTTAAGAGCACCCGACTGCTCTTCCAGAGGTCATGAGTTCAATTCCCAGCAACCACATGGTGGCTCACAACCATCTGTAAAGAGATCTGATGCCCTCTTCTGGTGTATCTGAAGACAGCTACTGTGTACTTATATAATAAATAAAATAAATCTTAAAAAAAAAAAAAAAGAATTAAAAATAGCCCAAGTGTGGTAGTGCACACCTTTAATCCCAGGACTAGGGAGATGTACATTTGAGGCTAGTCTGGTCTATATAGAGAGTTCAAAGCCAGCCATAGCCACACAGTGAGACCCTGTCTGAGAGAGAGAGAGAGAGAGAGAGAGAGAGAGAGAGAGAGAGAACTAAAAGTCTAACTTTTATAAGAAAACATAGATATGAGTAAATGGTTTCTTAGATATAGCCTTTGACACCCAAGCAAACTGCCATGGTTTGAATGTGAAGTATTCTCCATAGCCTTCGAATACTTGGTTCCCAATTCACGTTGCTGTCTGGAAGGCTTGGGATTGTGGCCTTATTGGGGGAAGTATGTCACTGAAGGTGGGCTTTGAGAGTTTAAAACTTGTACCGTTTCCAGTTTACTCTCTGTTTCCGACCTGTAGTTCCAGATGCGAGCCCTGCTCCTGTGGCCACTCCTCCACTTGCTGCCTGTCTCCCTGCCATGACCTCTCTGGAACCACAGACCAAGTAAACCCTTTCCTCTATAGGGTGCCTTGGCCACGCCACTTTATCACAGCATAGAAATGTAACTAAGACACAACCGAAGAAAACTATAGGTAAGTTAGACTCCAAAAAAAGAAATAATTTCAGAAACTTTTGTGGGATGGGGTACAGCGCTTGCCTGGAATGCAAAAAAGATAATAATAATAATAATAATAATAATAATAATAATAATAATAATAATTTGGTTAATTAAACAAATAAATAATAAAGTTTCCCACTTTGAAGGATGAGATCATCAAAAGTGAAAAGTTGTGCGTTTACCATTTTTTGCCTTTGTTTTGATGTCCCTGGAGCGTCTCTTTAAGACCTCAATCACGCGCCTCAGTCACGCATATCCACGCAGACTTTTCTAGGCTCTCCTGGGTCTCCATACCCTCACACAGCTCCTTGCATGAAGGTCTTTGAAGAGATATAACTTGAGGATAGCACCATAAGCCACTCAAAGGAGCAAGCAGGGTCCTCAGTGGGGGCCTGATGATAAAGTGATTTCAACCTGACCAGGTGTGGTGGCACATGCTTTCAAATCCAGCACTCAGGGGCCTGAAGCAGAGGCATCTCTGACTTCGAGGCCAGCCTGGGTTGTAAGCTCTAGGACAGCCAGGGTTGTGTAGAGAGACCTGTGTTTTGTTTTGTTTTTTTAATTAAATAATTAAATTAAATTAAATTAAATACATAGCGACTTCAGCCATACCCCCAGTCACCACGCTGCTCTTTTTCCCTAATGATAGTTTTCCTGGCAGCTAGAAACACTCCGGGGCATTTTGAACAAGGTGTTTAGAATGCTAATGGATGAAAATGGGGTAGGGCCACATTTATTTCACATAAATTAACCTTGATGGACTTTATTGCCTTGTTTACCTTGACTACCACCTGTTGTTTGGCACGGGCTCAGGCCAGGGGGTGGAACTGTTCCCCTGGCAGGAGGATGTTAGCCAGAGGTGATAAGATGAGAAAGCTCAGCAGCTCGCCGTCACCTCATTGGAACCTTTCCTGCCTCTTTCTCAATTTCACCTGTGTCAGCCAAGGCCTGCGGAATCCAGGGAGTGTGCTACAGCAGCGCTCTGACAAGATCGGGGAAAGGAAACCCAGAAGAGCTCCACCAAAACCGCGGACCCCCGCGGCCTCTTTAGCGATCCTTCGGTTTCCTGATCGCTACTGCCCCCTGGTGCTCGGACCTTTGCACTCCACCAGCCCTACCGCGACAGAAATCTAAACTAAGCCGCGGATGTCGTTCTTTATTCTCTAATATCCATATTTTCTTTGTGGTGCTGCAAGTCTAACTCAGTGCCTACATGCGCTAGGGTCCTCAGCATCTCGTCCGGAGGAGTCTCTCAACCGTAGGCATATATTCTGTCACGCAACCTTGTTTTTATTTTTTCAGGATTCACCACTCTCTGAAACTATCTGGGTCTACTAACACGGAGACCAACAACGTGAGAAGGGTTTCCCTTGTACGGTTGCTCTGGTTTTTCTTTCTTTTATTTTGGTTGTTTGGTTTGGGGGTTTTAGCTTTTGGATTTTTCAAGACAGGGTTTCTCTGTGTGGCCCTGGCTATCCTGAAACTCTCTCTCTGTAGACCAGACTGGCCTCAAACTCAGATTCATCTGCCTCTGCCTCCAGAGTGCTGGATTAAACGTATGTGCCACCACCGGCTCCTTTCTAGCAACTAGCACTTTCTCTAGCAGGCTCATAGTAATATACAAATGAATGGGCAAATGGAGGGGGGCTGAAACATTCCTTCCTGAAGGACAATCCCCTTCAGATCTTAGGTTGTGTCACCTTCCGGGTAAGCCTTCCTCAGTTGCCCTGCCTTATTCTCTATTGTCTCAGCATCCTCTTTGCTGCCCTCACAGCACATACCACAGTCTTGGCTCTGGCTGGTCCCACTCTTCTGCAACCTTATTGCTTCTTTTAGTCTCTGCACTCCATACTGTGGGTAAGCACCATAAAACCTGGTCCAGGGTAGATAGCCAGTGAATACTTGTTGAATGATAGCCAACTATTCCCAGTACTTCCTAGCCCTACCCAAGTAACTGATCTGTCCCTGCCCTCATCTCCTGTGACTTCTGAGAGCTCTATCCATCTCAGTGTCCTGTGCATAATGTGAGCTGTGTGCCTGGCTTTGAGAAGAAGCAAGACTAGTGCAGAAAGAGGAAATGTCCCAGCATACACCTGAAACTCACCCATTCCCTCCCTCTTTCTGAAGGTTCATCAAAACCTTCTTCCCAACAACGGTACCAAAAGCCAGCCAACAGAAAGCCCCTGGTCCCTGGGATTCATCTCCCCACACTCCTGGTGCCCACCCCAGCTCCACTGGACTGCTCACACATAGCTACATCAACCCTCAGAATTCCGCAGAACCCTAATGTGCTCCCCTTAGGAATGTTCCTTCCACATAAGAGTCAGCCCTTGGAGGTTGTGGAGCAGAGCCCATGCCCCTCAATACCACAGAAGCCCAGAAAGTAGCTATGGTGTGCACAGGGGCACACACCCTAGGCTCCTACGGGTGGAGGGAACTGTGTGTGGTTTCCTTCATCTCAAGGGGGCTTATGGCCTCCTCAATTCTAAGTTTGTGAAAACTCATAGAAAATACCACAGTAGGAGCATTCATGGTAATGTTGGGGTGCAAATCAGTTAAGGGGTTGCACAGAGAAATGCAGAGGCAGAATCAATGCAAGGAGCAAGCCTAAGAAGTTTGTCTCCAGTGCCTGGAGGAATGGCTCCACAGTTCAGAGACCGACTGCCTCTTCAGAGGGCCGAGATTCAGTTCCCAGCTCACCCCTGGCAATAAATGTCTGTAACTCCAGTTCCAAAGGACCCTTTTCCGGCCCCCATGGGCATTGCATTGCACGTATGTACATGGTACACACGCATACAGGAGTACGAAACACCCACACACATTTGTTTCAACGCTGTCTTCACCTTAGTCCTATCCTGCCTCCCCAGAAGGGTCAGGATCCAAACCACACTGTACCCAACACAGAATGAAAAGGGAGGGAGGCATTGTTAATCCAAACCCACAGCCTCTCAAAGGTCAGAGTGAAAGGCTGAGCTTGGAAACACCACCCAGCCCAGACGGGGACATGGCATCTCAGCTGTCCCAAGTGCCACCTGGAGATAGTGTTGGCCTCACCATCCACCATTCCCTAAGGGCCTAGAAGATTCTGATTCAGAAAAGCCAAGGTCCCCATTTCATATTTAATTTCTGTGAACAGCTTCGGACCCTCCTCCCCCTCAGTTGCAAGGCCAGCACACCAAACTACATATAAAAAGTGCCTTTTTAATTTGCTTACTTAATTTATTCTGTGTGGGTGTGTCTTGTGGTCTTACCTGCAGGAAAGGGAGAGAGAGAGGGAGAGGAAGAGAGAGAGGCCATGATACACTTGTGTGGGTCAGGGGGACAGCTTGTCAGAGTCAGTCTTCCCCTTCTGCCAAGGGGATCTGGGAAGTGACACTTAGCTCACCGGGCTAGGTAACTGGCATCTTTCTTTACCTGCCAGACCATCTCACTGGCCCCATCACAGAGGTCTTGATGACAGCTGTGGTGGTTTGAATAAGAATGGCCCTCTAAAGGTCACATATTTGAATGCTTTGTCGCCAGGGAGTAGAACTCTTTGATAGGATTAGAAGGATTAGGAGAGGGGCTGGGGATTTAGCTCAATGGTAGAGCGCTTACCTAGGAAGCGCAAGGCCCTGGGTTCGGTCCCCAGCTCCAAAAAAAAAAAAAAAAAAAAAAAAAAAAAAGAAGGATTAGGAGGTGTGGTCTTGTTGGAGGAAGTTCGTGGTCAGGGGTGGACTTGGGAGGTTTCAAAAACCCAAGCCAGGTCCAGTGTCTGTCTCCCTCTCAGGATCAGGATGGAGCCCTCAGCTACTGCTCCAGAGACTGCCTGCAGACCACGCCACCAGGATCCCTGCCTCCACGATAATGGACAGTGGAGAAACCTCTGAAACTGTAAACAAAGCCCTAACTAAACGCTTTCTTTTGCTAAGAGTTGCCGTGGTCATGGTCTCCTCACAACAATAGAGCAGTGACTAAGACACCTAACAAAAAAATAACACCTGTGGGTCTGATGGAGAAAATATGGGGCCATAGGTGTCTTGACTGACTGGCATGCTGATAAGACCAGCTAGACGCTAACAGAATGGCAGACCAGTCGGGTCGACAGGCTGACTAGACTAACTAGTCTAACTAGACTGTCCTGGTTGGCTAAAATGGCTACAGAAATGATTGGCTGTGACTGCTGCAAGTATTACTGTGACTGGCAGCCTTCATCTCCAGTCCCCTTCAGTCAGGCACGTCAACTGCGAGTCCCTCCCACCACGCAGTCCTACAACAGCGCAGAACTCAGCCGATGAAGGATTCCCTCCTGCCCCTAAGTGGCTGAAAACTGCCACCCCATGGCCACACCAGGTAGCACATGACCTGTGGCTGCACCAGGTAGCAAGTGTGTGATGCTTAGTGGGCAGGGCAGGAAGGGGGAGAGGGGACGCTCAAGGAGCCTCCTACTACCTCAGGCGCTCTGGCCCCTTCTCCCCCTTGGGAGTGGGCCGGGCTGTAACACACACACACACACACACACACACACACACACACACACACACACACACACACACACACACACCCCGACTCCCGAGGGTGCATGGTGCATGCAACCCTGGAGCCACCACATACAGCTGTGGAGAATAATTAAGAATGTGGCCCAACAGAAAAATCGTACACTGACTTAAACTATAAAATTCATCTGTTTGTTTTTGAGACAGGCTTTCTCTGTGTAGCCCTGGCTGTCCTGGAACTCACTCTGTAGACCAAGTTGACCTCGAGCTCAGAGATCTGCCTGCCTCTGTCTCCTTGAGTGATGGGATTAAAGGCGTGCGCCAACATCACCCAGCTTAAAACAGTTTAGGCGAGGGGCTGGGGATTTAGCTCAGTGGTAGAGCGCTTGCCTAGGAAGCACAAGGCCCTGGGTTCGGTCCCCAGCTCCGGGGAAAAAAAAGAACAAAAAAAAAAAAAAAAAACAGTTTAGGCGATTCTCAAGAGTAAGTTTTATGAATGACAAGTGGTATCGCTGTCAAAAAGGTTGGACGCGCCTTAAGCCTAGCATGTCACCACCTCCGAGATTCCCAGAAATCTTCAAGGCCCCCACTCCCACCCATCCCCACCCTCCAGGACTCTACAAAACTCTGGAGTTGGGGCGGGGGAGACTCCGTGGGATGTTCATCACTGCCCCTCAAACTCAGCTCCTGCCTTCCGGTGGAGCGTGGTGAACACCAGCGAACCCTCTAGGTGGCAGCAAATGCCTGGGAAAGTGGTACTAGGCTGGAGAAGCTGCTTCCTAAACCCAGGAGGCCAGACGGAGCGAGACAAGGAAGTCCAGAGTAGCAGGAATGTCCCCATATCAGAAAAGTAGACAATACAGAGACCCGAGAAGCTGACTGGGAGGGGAGGGGTTGTAGAATGTCAATGTTCACAGCCTGCTCTCCAGATAATGTGTCCTGCCCGAGGCCTTTACGTGTTACCTGGGATTGTGCATGGAACTCTCTCAGAGCATGCAGTAAGGAATCAGTAAAACATAGCCATACATTCCACAAGCCGCCAAGACCTGGCTTAGCCCAAACTATTCTCAGAAAATATTTTGTAGAATCAGATCATGTCCATCATCAGTTGACTTTAAACAAGGGAGGGAAGATATCTCCATAATCACAATTGACTTGATGAAATTAGTTGAAAAGCCTTAAAATCAAAATGGAGTTTTCCCTTTAAAAGAAAAAAAATCTACCTAACCTGCCTTAAAAAAATATTCAGGTCTTCAAGAGTTCCAACATTCACTTCATGATTTCAGACCTGCCTAACCTGACCCACAATCACTTCCTTAGGTGTCTCCTGAGGCCAATGTTTTCTCTGGTTGAACCCTGACTACGGAAGTCTTGTATGTGGTGGGGTGTGGTGGGGTGTGGTGGGGATCATAGTTATTCACTCCTTCTAATCCCTGCGTAGTTTTAGCTTTTAAGGGACCATAATTGGGGGTTGGGGATTTAGCTCAATGGTAGAGCGCTTGCCTAGCAAGCGCAAGGCCCTGGGTTCGGTCCCCAGCTCCGAAAAAAAGAAAAAAAAAAAAAAGAGACCGTAACTGGAGGCTATAGTAAACCATGGTTGTTTATTAGTAGAGCTAGGCACAGGACCATGAGTAGGCAGAGGAACCAACCCCCCCCCCATCCCCATCTAATCTTCATGAATGCAACCTTCGTGATTCCACGCTTTCTCTACAAAGCCCCCTTTGCCCACAAGAAGCCAGGCTTAGCCTCTTTCTCTAGCGTAGGAGTGAGAAGGATGGTTCCAAATCACACTATCTCCTGGGAGCCAGCTGGTGAGGAGTCGTCTCTCTCAGCAACCAACTGGGCCACATGTCCTTGTACCCCGCCTCTCCCACCTCCACCCACAAGCCTGTTGTGCACTGTCTGCACCTCTCGCTCTCCTGCCCTAACTCTAACGACCATTTAGACTTATCTACAGTGGAAGACCCTGACAAGTCCCTAACTCATCTCATCTAGCCTCGCCACGAGCTGCGGGGTGGATGTCATCGTCCCATTCCCAGACAAGAAAGGCAAGACACCAAGCCGTGCTTAGTCTCCCACACCTGCTCCTCCTCCTGGGGAAACTTGCTTCTTCAAGGCAGGCTCAAAAAAACACCTGCAAATGGAGAGAAATTGGCTTTGGTGGTGACACTCTGCCAAACTGAGAGAATCTTATCGCTTCTTGAGCCCTCTGATCTTCAGCCTACACGGTAATTGTGGAAAACAATGGTGGCTTGCCTGAGAGAACCTGGGCTTAGCTCTTGGTTTCCCTTCCTCTTTGCCACCAGGAAACGAAAGACCCTGGGGAAGCCTCATCTAGAGAGAAATTGGTGAGCTCATGGGTAAAGCCACGTATAAGGATTGATGGTGCAAGGTCTGCTCTCTCTAGGCGTGGTTCTCTCCCTTTGACATGGGTTAGTAAAGAGCTCACCTCACAGGGCTGTGAGGCTGCTGTAGCAGCAGAGGTCCTGGGCCATTGGTTAAATGAACCTTCCACCGCAAACCCAAGAACAGGATGGTTAATGCTGCTGAACGAACATTTCCCACCACCTCCAATCCCCTAAGGAATCAAAAACCCACTCTAGGGGCACAGGACCTGAGCAAACACTCCCTTTTGAGACTGATCTCGAGGATATAAATCCTAAATGCTGCCTCCGGGCACCTCTCTTGCTTCAGCTCTACCCTAGCCCTGCTCACCCACCTTCCTCCTCTGAAAGGCTGACCATCAGTGCCCACATCTTTGCTAAGACCAGAAACTTAGGCATCAGCCCCAGCCCTTCCTTGCCTTCACCCTTTACTCGGGCCCTCAGGAGATCCTGTCAGCTCCACCATTAACTATGTTATGTCTACAGTGTTCCTCCATTTCAGTCACATCACCCAAGCTCAAACTCTTTCCAGGGAGTTTCCCAGTGCTAGAAAACTTGAGGGAACCTATAGCCCAGGCTGGCCTCAAAACTCATGACCATCCTCCCACTCTGGAGTACTGGAAATTATGTGAGTCACTCTGCCCAGATGCATCCCTCCTGCTTTCTGAGGACTCTCTTTGTCCCTGCTAATTCCTCTGCCAACCTCCCCTCTCACACACACCCTCTGCCTCATCCCTTATAGAGCCCCCTCCCCTAGCTCCTCCCAATACCTGTTGAATGGCCTCCCTCCAACGCTGGGTATCTTCCCTGTTGGATCCTGCACATAATCCATACCACAGCATGTTTTGGAATAACTGTGGGATTTCCCTCTCCCCATCACACACACGACTGTGAACCCCATTACAGCATATACCTGGGCTGGTTTTGCTTACTGTGGTATCCCAAAGATCCACACCCAGAAATAGCTGAGTCAGTGCTTGTCGGATTAAGCCATCAGTGAGGAAATTAGCCCGGGCACCTGCATAACTATGGACAGGGCATCATACACTCTGACCTGCTGGGGAGATCAAGTGTTCACATGTCACTCCTGCATAGTAATAATGGTGTCCCTGTTCACTCTCAAATACCCCAACTTAGTGCTGTGCTAGAGGATCAGCCCAGTTATTAGGAGGGAGAAAGGGTTGGTCCCCAAGATTCCACTCTTCCAGTCTCACATTCAATCCCATATTTTCCAAAGCATCCAAAGCTCTCTTTCTTCTGAAACCTTTCTTCTTCCTTCTCCCTGAATTCATCCCAACCCCCCAAAATACAGGAGTATTCCGTTTTCCCATTTCACTGCAGAAGTATACTCCTGGAGGGTTGCCTTGGTGATCTAATATTCACTACCATAGAAACAGTTGCCTAGGAATGAGTGATGTCACTTCCAGGAGATGTGTTTCCATAGCAACTATCTTGGTGGAATTCAGGGGGTGGCCATGAAAGTGAAGTAAGAGGAGGGCAGTTGCAGAAAAGACAAATGTTAAGAACAGAAGGAAGTGGGGAGGGGAAGTGCAGGAGGAAAAAGCCAGGAAGGTGGGGACCATCCCAGAACTGATCTCGGGAATGGAAATGTCTCCAGAGACCACCAAAGACAAACCCAAAGGCTAGGACTTATGATCACACCACCGGTTTAGAAGAGATGCCAAATGTAAGTCTTCCAAACAGTTTATCAGTAGACAGGCAGAGAAATAAAAGATTTTTTCAGTCACCTTTAGTATTTATTTATTTATTTATTTATTTATTCATTCATTCATTCATTCATTCATTTGGGGGAGACTCATGTCAAGGTCTACATATGGGCAGAGGACAACTTGTGGGAGTCAGCTCTCTGTTCCCATCACCTGGGATCCAAGAATCAGACTCAGGTCAGCAGGCTTGGTGCAAGTATCTTTAACAGCTAAGCCATCTGAATGGCTCTTTGGTCATTTTCCTAAAATTCCAACTTCTACATAAATACAGTAAACTGTGAACCGTGTTTCAGTAGGGGAAAACCTGAGTGTCATTTTCACTTTTTTTTTTCTTTTTTTTTTTTTTTTTTTTTTTTTTTTGGAGCTGGGGACCGAACCCAGGGCCTTGGGCTCGCTAGGCAAGCGCTCTTCCACTGAGCTAAATCCCCAGCCCCCATTTTCACTTTCTTAATGTACCTACATGCACTAACACATATGTGCACAGACACACATAGACACATATAATCCCACCTTAGCCCTGTAAGAACAAGGCTCACGTCTATGTCAATTGACCAAGGCATCTCAAACCACCCACCCAAGGCCTACTGTGTAGTCTCAATCCAATGGGATTATTGAGTGGAGAAGAAATGTTAAGTGTCACTGTGTGGTGAAGAGCCATAGTCCTAGACCCCCAAAATGGGCTCACAAGAGGGATCAAGAATGGGTTCAAGAAGGGGAGAGGAGGTCATAGAAGTTAGTGCAGAAGAAAGTCATTCCAGAAAGATCAGTAAAGACTTAAGAGGGAAGGGCTAGGGAGGTGACTCAGTAATAAAGTGTGTTCTACAAGAACGAGGGCCTGTTTGGTTACTCAAAACTCATTTAAAAAGCGACAGTCCATGCCTTCAATCCCAGCACTGGGGAGGCGGAGAGAGGAAAAACCCCAAGGCATTCTAGTCAGTCTTTCTAGTTGACTCCGGGTTCAATACAACCCTGTCTCAAGAAATATGATGGAGAGTGACCGAGGAAAGCGGCTGGCTGATGTCAATATGCACACATGTGCACCCCATACATGAACATGTTGGACATACATACCAAGCTGAGGGAGCAGGTTGAACACGTTTAATGGAGCTGCATTTCATCTGGTACTATTGCTTCCAACTGCTAAGCCACACTGTCACTGGGTTGCCTACAAAGTATCCTTTCTCAGAAGAAAAGCATTAAAGGCCCCAATTTCAGGACATGCCCGAGAATGTAGAAGCCAAACTGGTTGAGAAGATAAATGATACTGAGGGTGACATTAGACTGGCAAGCAGAGGGGTCTTACTAAAGTGTCTCCTCATCAACAACTCTAGGTGCTTTTGAAGTTTAAATTGTTTCTGTGCACATATGAAAGCAACATAGTGTTATGGGGAAGCAAGAACCTTGAAGTCTTGCAAAATTCCAGGCTAGGCTGCCTTCTGGCTATTTAACCTTAGGAAAGTCACTTTTCCTGGGTTCCAGAATTCTAGTCACTTTTCCTTTTTTGCTGGGGATAGAACCCAGAGCCTTAGTCATGCTAGGCCTGTCCTCTGTCACTAAATTACATCTTCAGCCTTTGAGTTTTGGGGGTTTTAGCAGGGGTGGGAGTGGAAGGGTTAGGGAGGGTTGTTGTTGTTGGTGGTGGTGGTGGTAGTGGTAGTTTTTGAGACACTTCGTAGACCTCGAACTGGCTGGCCTCCAACTCTGCCTGTCTCTGTCTCCCAAGTGCTGGGATTAAAGGCATGTGTCATCGCTGCCCAGCTTCAGTCCTTGAACTTTAAAGTTTGTTTTCTAAAGACTTATGGGGCGGGGGTAGTGAGCAGTAAGCAAAATATATATACTATTCTGTGAGTCTGTGCAGAGTGTATCTGTTTGAGAGCAGGTGCCCACAGAGGCTAGAAGAGGACATCAGATGCCCTGGAGCTGGAGTTTACAAACAACTATGAACAGCACAACATGGGTTGCTAGGAATCACCCTAATTCTCTCAAGGGCTGTACCTATGCTTAACTAGCCAACCATCTCTAATGCAAACTAACGTCTCTCTTACCAAGATGACTCACTAACACGATAGCAAGTGTCCTTCCCCTTCATTCATACAATTGCCTGGCAGGTGCATCTTGGGAAATGAACTTGACACTATTGCTTTGATCTTCAGCCCACCCAATCTTGTAGACCTCCTGTGTTCTAGACAAAGCCAAGGTCTACAGCCCAGTGGAAGTGAAGAGAAACAACCTAGGACAACAAGGATCCATTATCTAGTAGTTCAAAGAGAAGGGGAGGCTTCCAGCCAGGTCAGAGGATTTAAGAGTGTTTCATTAGATCTTGATGGAAAACGTTCCTGTGTATAGGATGTTAGCTTGGAGAAGGGAAGCAGAAGAAATAGGCTGGCCACTGGTATCTTTCTGGGGTCTAATCTCAAATAGGGATCAAAATAGCCATGGTATAGGAGCCATGATGAGGGCAGCTCCATATTTAAAGTATTTATCGTCAGCCCCAAACTCCTGACCTTGAGTAACCTTTCTGCCTTGGCCTACCAAGGCTGGACTGTAGAATGTTGCCATAGCCCAGTTTTGGTTTTTTTTTGTTTCGGGAAGCATTCTCAGGTATTCCAGACTGAGAATGACCTTGTATTCCCAATCCTCCAGCCTCCACCCAAGTCGTGAGATAGCAGGTGTTTATGTAGTGAAGGGAATCCAAGCTGAGGCTCCACTCAAAGCAAGCACTACCACTGAGCTTCTCAAGTCTGATTTGATCTCAGCTTTCCCTCTATGAAGCCAGGTCCCTTCATGACACGGCTGATACATTGTTTTCTCATGTCTAAAATATTAACACTTCTGCCATACAGAATCACTGTAGAACTGCACATAAATTACCAAACATATGTTTTTTAAGCAGCCCAGTGCCTGCAATCTATTAAATAAAAACCTAAATCCCTCCTATGCAAAAGAAAGACCTTAATCAGGCAGCAAAGTAGTCTCCTACACTTACAGTTTAGCAGCTTATAACCCGGTCTTGGCCCCTCTCAAGAAACTCCATTTAATGCCAGGCATGGTGGAACACACCTTTAATCCCAGCACCTGAGAGGCAGAGGCATTCTGACCTCGAGCCTGAGGCCAGTCTGGTCTATACAGCACTGTCAGGCAGCCAGAGCTATGGTGATCCTGTCTTTAAAAAAATAAAAATCATTGGTGGGGTGTGAGTAAAAGACAGCTTGTAGGAGTCATTCTTTCCTTCTGCACATGGGCCCCAGGAACTGAACTCAGACTCATCAAACCTGCCAACGGCTGAGACATTTAACCAACTTTTTTCATTTTAAAGAATACTTAACCCTTCCTATTTTTACTTAAAAGTTTCAGTATATATCTTTTTGAGACAGGATCTCTCTACTGTAGCCCCTGAGTTCACTATGTAAACAAGGCTGGCCTCAAACTCAAGAGATCCACCTGCTCCTGCCTCTTTAGGGCTGGGATTATATACCACCACACCTGGCTAAAACTATTTACTAAGAACTAATTCAAGGCCCCTCTAATTAGCATTTTATAATATCTACTTTTTTTTTTTTATATCAACCACCACCCTCCCAACAGACCAAACTTCACAGAGGCTCCCTATCCCAGACGGCAGCACTTGGCACACTTACAAGCATCAGTTAACAAGGACAGGGTAGAAAGTGTTACTGATAGAACGCTACTGTATGCTTTAAAATATGTAATGAAAACAGACTGCAGAAGTCTGAATATTAAACGCATGACTAATGCTGAGATGTCTGGGGGTGGGGGGGCGGAATCAAGGCCAGGCACAGATAATATCCCCAAAGCAGCATTTATTTACTCTTTTTAAGTCCAAAACATTTATTTTAGCAATCTGGCATTTCATAACCACCCATCATGATTGACACAGGTTGACACACATGATGCTGTCAGGGTACACAAGAACAATAGCCAAAGAGTTACAAAAAATAAATCCATGATTCTTAATCACAACCAAAAAAAAAGTTACACATATCAAAAACCTCTGATGCATTGCATTGAAAAGAAGGTGTGCGCACATCATAATTTAAAGAGGCACAGCAGGGGCCGCTGAAAGCTCACGAGAAACAGTTTATAAAGCTGATGGTGAAGGAACAAGTTGTCGTGTGTCAGTTTCCATTAGCTGAAAGAAGGGGTGAGAGGGTCAAATTCATTTTTGCATGCACGAGATGTACTGCTTAACAACACACTATCAGCTTGTTTTAAATAGCAGCCATAGCCTGTGTTGGCTAATTCTCCTTTCTACACTCAATTACCATCACATGGATTTGCTACAGATCAACAGACATAATAAAATGCCTCGTTCAGAACACACTTCTCTGCACAATTCAAAAAGGGAGCGCTCTGTGGCTCAAAGCAACCATCAGTCCAGCAAATGCCCATGAAGGTTTATCTGAAACTGCTTCCCAAGGGACAGGAGGGCAGATCTGAATAGCTGTGCTGCCAATACAGATAGGTTTAGCACTAGATATAGTGATTGTGGCAAGGAAGAATCAGTGATAATGGGGGTGGTGGGTAAAGGAAGGGCCAGGGACCTGATGGGTCTTCAGTTGCCTTCTCCGGCTTCTTCATCCTGCTGGTCGCTCGTCCAGAGGGTGAGGTTGTCTCGCAGCAACTGCATGATGAGAGTGGAGTCCTTATAGGAATCCTCGTTTAATGTGTCCAGCTCAGCTATAGCATCATCGAAGGCTTGTTTGGCTAAGAGGCAGGCCTGCTCTGGTGCATTCTGGATCTCATAGTAGAACACAGAAAAATTGAGGGCCAGGCCAAGCCGGATGGGGTGTGTTGGCTGCATGTGCTCTTTGCTGATTTCGAAGGCTTCCTTATACGCTGCCTCAGAAGCTTCAACCACACTGTTTTTCTTCTCCCCAGAAGCCACCTCTGCCAGGTAGCGGTAGTAATCGCCCTTCATTTTCAGGTAGAACACCTTGCTCTCGTACTGAAAATCATTGCAGTTCTTGATAAGGAACTTGTCGAGCAGAGCCAAGACATCATTGCAAACTGTCTCCAGCTCCTTCTCAATCTTCTCCCGATAGGCTTTGACTTTCTCCAGCTTCTTCTCATTCCCATCTGCCATGGTTTTCTGCTCAATGCTACTAATAACCCTCCAAGAAGATCGCCTGGCACCAACTACATTCTTGTAGGCCACAGAGAGGAGATTTCTATCTTCATTAGATAGAGGTTCATTCAGCTCTGTCACCTGCAAAACATCAGAGGTGACCTATTAGAGGACAAAGCCTGAGTATCAAGAGAATCATCCCTTCAACATGATCAACATTTTTTTTTTTTTTTCCGGAGCTGGGGACCAAACCCAGGGCCTTGCGCTTCCTAGGTAAGGACTCTAACCACTGAGCTAAATCCCCAGCCCCAACAACCCCAACAATTCTTTTCAAACTGGTGCCAGGTAGTGGCACGTGCCACTGACCTTAATATTTCAACATAACTAGCAATCCTTTTCAAAACGGAGCCAGGTACAGCAGCACGTGCTACTGTGATCCAGTACTCAGGACATGATAGGGCCTAAGGTCATTATTACTATTTAAACTGGAGGTTTGTGTGGCTGAAGATAGGTTCACTGGGTTAAAAATGCTTGCTGCTCTTGCAGAAAACCTCATGTTGGGTGGCTCACAACTACCTGGAACTCCAGCCCCAGGAAGATCTGGCACACTTGCTCCAACACCCATACAAAGACTTTTGGGGTTTTTTGAGACAGGGCTTCTCTGTGTAGCCCTAGCTATTATAGAACTTGATCAGGCTGTACTCAAACTCAGAAATTTGCCTGCCCCCACCTCCCAAGTGGTGGAATTAATTAATGGGGTGCATAACCACTGCCCAGCAATTAAAAAAAATTTTTTTTGAACAATGTTCTCATTTTGGTAGAAGAATGGCTGAATGGTTATCACGGAAGGTGGCGATACACTATTAGGAAGACTTGGCTCTGTAATATTATTCAAGTGTACCTTCAGCCTCATCTAAACTAAGAGAAAAGCACATTAGTAAGCACCCAACTCTGCTGAAAGGAAACAAGGCTACTCAGCAGCCATCTTATTTTTCCAAACTGCCTAAATGGAACTGAGGTGCCATAAAATTTTCAAATATTACTTATTTAAATGGAAAATTCAATTTTACCAGCTACAACTTTTCTTGGTTTTCTATGATGCCAATTCCAAGTGAACCAGCTATACAGTTAACAGAAAGAACATTAGATTTTGCTATGGACTAAACTGTGTCCCCCAAAAGTTTGTTGAAATCCTAATCTCTGGTACTTGCTCATGTGACCTATGTGAAAGCCTAAGTCCTGTAGACACAGTTACTTAAGATCAATTCATACCCCAGTGACTCCTTCTCCTGTAAGGAGAGTAAGATTTGGAGAAAGACACACGGGCATAGGACACCATGTGACATAAGCAGCAGAGACCAGAAAACAGTGCCTTTGTAAGTCAAGAACACCAAGGGCTGCCACACATCACAACAGGCTGAGTGGCAAGGAAGAATATTCCCCTGGGTCTTCAGAGCAAGCACTACCTTGTCAGCATCTGAATTTCAGATTTCTACCCTCCAAATCTGCAGACTACATGTCTACTGTCTAAACCACTCAATCTGTGGGGTTTTGTTCTAGTTTGTTTTGCTGTTTTATTTTTTTATTCCCAAGAGACAGGGTTTCTCTGTGTAACAGCACTGACTGTCCTGGAGCTCACTTTGCAGATCAGACTTGTATTTTTAATACAGGTATCTGAATTAGTCAGAGACACCAGACCAATCCAGAGCTGGGGTTATTTATTTGAAAGCTGTGAACCATCTGATGCTAGGAATTGAACTTGGGTCTCTATTACCTTCCCTTTTTATAAAAACCAGCCTCAGCCTCTCCTTTTTTTTTCTCTTTCTTTCTTTTTTTTTTTTTTTTTTTTTTTTTTTGGGAGACATGGTTTGTGTAGCCTGGCTGTCCTGGAACTCACTATGTAGACCAGACTGTCTTCAAATTTTCTTAGGTCCAGTTGCCTTGGCCTCTTGAGAGTTGGGATTAGAGGCATCTCTCTATTTCTTCAAAACAATCAACAAATAACAAAAGGAGTCTCCTTGTCAGCAGTTTAACTGTTGTCTTTATGTAACACAGCCTCTGGCTATCCCAACTCTCAAGCCTGTGGCACTCGATTCACACTCTCTGCTCTAAGATTACACAGCATTATTAAAAGTCCCAAATAACGGGGCTGGGGATTTAGCTCAGTGGTAGAGCGCTTACCTAGGAAGCACAAGGCCCTGGGTTCGGTCCCCAGCTCCGAAAAAAAAAAAAGAAAAAAAAAAAAAAAAGTCCCAAATAACACAGTTGTTAATTCATTTATCTTCCTATGACACTACGTGCTTACTCAGAAATCTCTAAGGGCCTCCTCCCATTACTCATAAGGCAATAAACTGGATAAAAATAGACCCAGTGCCAAAAACAGAACAATGACTAGAAAAACTTAAAAGTTCTTAATCTGGGAGATATCCATTACCTAACGAAATACTGAGCACGCAAAACTGACACAGGAGTCAGAAATGGATGGTAATGCAGGCCCCACAATCACAGCTACTCAGGAAGCTGAGGCAGGAGGATTGTGATTTCAAGACTTACTTGGGCTATGTTATAAGCTCAAGATCAGCACAGATAACTAACACTCTAAGCTTATTGTTGGTCAGATGAAAACAGACCATTAGGAGGCGACTTGTCTTTGCCTTGCTTTTGACATCATTCAGCCCAAAGGACTGGCATTACTGCCTTCTACTGTCTCTGAAGGCTCAGGACTAGTGGCTTCAGAAGCCCCAGTGTTCTGACCGTGGAAGTGTCTACAGCAAAACAGAGGAACAGAACATTAGTCCAGAAAGGAAGAGTGAAGGACACTAAAATGCTGGCATTAGGCTGCCTCCAAGGGGGACACCAGGGGAAATCAGTAGACTTCCTGGGGCTTCCACAGGCTTATATACAATGAAGTCAAAATAGAGAAACTAAGAGAATAATGTTTTAAATTTGTGTGCATGCACACAAAACACTCACCCACTCTTAAGTGGTCAGGAGTACACCACACTATGTGTGTGCAGAACAATCTCCTCAGGCATCACCCATCTATGAGACGCTTTGAGGCAGGGTCCAATGGTTTAGAACTCAACAAGCAGTCTAGGCTAGAAGACCAGTGAGCCTGTTTCTGCCTCCCCAGCTCACTGTCTCCTCAGCACTTGCTCACTGTCTGGCTCTGCTGCTTTATTTATTTATTTATTTATTTTTAAGATTTATTCATTTATTATATATAAGTACACTGTAGCTGTCTTCAGACACACCAGAAGAGGGCATCATATCTCATTACAGATGGTTGTGAGCCACCATGTGGTTGCTGGAAATTGAACTCAGGACCTCTGGAAGAGCAGTCGGTGCTCTTAACCGCTGAGCCATCTCTCCAGCCCTCTGCTGCTGTTTTTAACAGGGGTTCTGGGATCCACCTCAGCACCTTATATGTATACAAGCACTTTACCAACTAAGCTGTCTTACCAGCTCTGACAAGTATAATGGAACAACTCACAGCCAGAGATCGGTAACTCAACCAATCAATGAATACCATGGTAGACTCCTGGCCTTCAGAACAGATAAAGGTTAGACCTACACACTTCCCCCTCGTATTTGTCCACTGGAGCTAAGCCACAACTAGTAGATTCTATTTTTAATCAAACTTGGCAGATACACTCAGTAAGTATAAACTGCTTAGTAAGTGTACTTTATAAAGTCACTGGAGGGGTTGGGGATTTAGCTCAGTGGTAGAGCGCTTGCCTAGCAAGCTCAAGGCCCTGGGTTCGGTCCCCAGCTCCGAAAAAAAAAATAAAGATAAAAAAATAAAGTCACTGGAACAATGGTCAGTATAGCAGAACATACATCAGAAACGATCCTGTAACTTCATGGGACATTGTATAACACGAAAGTAAGAACTTGACATTTCAAATTCTGACTTTCCAACTATTTGACCAAGACAAAATTAACCATTAGACATCTCATCTGTAAGACGGTGTTATTACCAACAGTACCTGCAGACACCTGTTTCATATGAGGGCTGAGGGAGTCAACCAGTGGAAGAGCATATGCTTGGCACACACAAGGCCCTGTGGTTTAATCCCTAGCACCAGGCAAGTTAGTATAAATAAAACAGTAAGAAATGAACTAAGAGCTGCCATCTGGTAAGGACCGAGAGAAAGGCAACAAATCCCATAAGCTTGCTGAAAACAGTACAGCAAACATGGGATACCCCTCCAAGACTTTTACTGTTCTCAGACCATCTGAGCAGCTCAGTCTAGTCTTGAACTCACGATAACTGTGCAAGCTCAACTTCTCAAGTGCTGGGATATGAGATGAGCCATCAGACTTGGCCCACAGCACATTTCTAAGGGAAAGGTGAAGCCCTGCAGCTGTTTCCTCAGCGTATAGATTGGTAAAGACACGCCGTGCCCAGCCAGTGGAAAACAGGTCTCTCCTAGTTTTCTCTATTTCAAACAGCACTGAAGTGGCTTTCATACTAGCCAAGTGTGGTGGCTCACACCTTCAATCCCACGACTTGGGAGGCAGACCAGTTTGGTCCACTCAGGGAATTTCAAGCCAGATAGAGGGACATAAGAAGAACCTGTCTCAAAAAAACATGTCGTATTGTCGGCTTTTGTACACCTTAAAAAACGCACATGATTATGCCTTCCCCAGGTCATTCACCTTTTACACAGAACCTACTTCTGTCATTTCTCCCACTCTCCCAGTTACTGGCAGTAAGAGCGCTTTACCTTTGTTAGGGCCTTTACCTCTTCCTGTCCAACTCATGTTTTTTTTCCTTAAATGCAGTTTTGTTTTCTGAACTTCATATTCATCAAGTCCAACATTTCTCTTTATGCTTTGCCAACACTAAAGGACTACAGCAGCTGGGTGTGATGGCACAGCCTATAAGCCAAGCCCTCAGGAGGCGCTGGCAAGAGGAGCCTGGGTTTGAAGTCAGCGAGACTCTAAGACTGTACAACACTGTGTTTCATTTTATAATTTCATAATTACCACCTATGCTTTGATACAATTGATTCAGGAATAGAAGATGTGACTGAATTATGTCCACCTCGCAACCTATCAATATTTACCGGAAGTCTAATTTTTCCTGATATCCCACCGTCCTTCTACAGTAACATTTTTATCCTAATTAGTATGCTTACTTCAGAGTCCACATTAAACTCCAGCAACCTGGCTAGGCATGAGATCAGGAAGTTGAGCTTCTGTTTAGAAACGTCTGCTGACTTTTCATATTATGAGTGTTAACTCATCTGAAGGAACACCACTATTTCTAATGTACTGGGGAGGAGGTTGCTGGGGAATCGAAACTGGGGCCTTCAACATCCTGGGCCAACTGCTCTGCCACCAGAGCTCCAGCCCAGCCAAAATCCTCAAGGTTTACCACTTCTGTCCTCCAGGTGGCGCTGCTGGATCAACAAACACCATCATTACAGGCAACTTGATCAAACCATTTACATTAGGAAAAACCTTGACGATAAAAAAAAAAAAAAAAGACTTGTTGGTAACACAAGCATTCCTAATTTTATACTTCAGAGACCCTAAAGCTAGAGGAACTTTCAAGGTCAGAACAGTGGCCTCAGATCATTCCATCAAGCCAATGTCCTGTTCCTCTCTAGAACTGTATACTTACCTGCCTTCCAGTTGCCTGAAAGAAAGCCAGAGAGAAGCTAGGCATGGTGGTGCACACAAGTGACATTTGACAGGTAAAGGCAGGATCATCTGGAGTTCAAGGCCAACCCCAGCTATATAATGTTTGAGGCCAGCCTGGGATACACGAAACCCTATCTAAAAAGGGAAAAATTTTAAAAACAATATAAGTTTACTGGAATTCACTCTTCCCCAAAGTGTTAAGGTTTATTAATGGATGACTCATTAACATTTAAGAATTTCATCTACAAACTATACCAACAGGCAAAATGAGATAAAAGTACATCCCACTAATATAGGTGAGACAAACATGAATTCTGATAGAAAACACTCGTTTTTTTTTTTAATAGTTAATTTGAATTTGATGGGCTGACTATTAAATTCTCAGTGTTTGGTGTCTTTTCCAACCCATGAGTCATTTTAGATGTAGATTATAAATTTCAAACACAAAGGTCCATTAGCTTTTGCAAAATGTTACCTTAATGCCTCAGAGAGCATCTGTGGATACAAGCAGGAAATTGCAGAACATCCTCAAGGCCATTTACAAACCACCAGAGAGTCTTTTTTCTTTTTTTCCTGCTAGAACTGTTTTTTTCTTTCCTGTACTCTCTCTAGTCTTTCCTTACTTTCCACCTCAGGACAGCTGATCGCTCCAGATATCTGATGGTCGCTTTCCCTTTCCCTTCTATCTTCTTCATTTCCAGAGCGCCTTGCTAAACTGCAGCCTTCAAGTCTCACTCACACACTGACTGAGCAAAGGCCTCCTCACCTAGCTGTTCAGGGAGAGGCCTCAACTTGCATAATCCCAGAACCATTTAGTCGTGACTTGGTGTGTGGATAGAGGTGGCTTTCAGGTGCACCGTAGTAATGTCAGTCTTGTTTCCAAAACTGTATTTTAAATTTCCTTAAAGAACCCGCAATTTTTTCCCCAAACCTAGAATGTTCCTGGTATAAATTAATCTTATCTCACCAGAACAGCATACCATAATGCTGAAATCAGTATTACTAAGGAATCAACAGTCTGTGCTGTTGCTGGGTTCCAGAGACATTTTGCTGAACGTGTACCAGGGCACTGGAGGCAAGATAACTGCTCATGGTTCTTACCTGGGAAATTCTAAATGGTGGCCTCGATTTTCTATTCCATGTAGTATCAAAATAAATTTTCCAAATTGAATTTGTATGGAGTATCTGGGTTTAAAAAAAATCCTTTCAAAGACCAGCCCATAGGACATATGAGCTACAATCCAGGACAGTTAATACTTAAGTCAGCTAAAAACTGCCCAAGGACTGCTAAAATGCAGATTTTCTGAGTCTCAACCTCAAAAATAAATGTTCATGTATTTAGAAATCTAAGGTGGACGGACTCCCAAGGAAATTTTCTCCTTAGTCTTAGGAGCTTGTGGCCACAGTTGGAATTCTGCCACTGTGTGACCTTGACAAGAAATATTCTTTTAGAAAAAGTCCAGGAGGATGTGAAGAGTCCTCTATAGTGATGTGGTAACAGAACTGAAAAGTCTCAGATAGGCAGGTAGGTTCTAATCTAAAATATTCTCTAGGGTGTGGCTGGGCATGTCTCCTTTACCGGAAATCAAGCTGCAGAATCCATCTAAGAGGGTCTCAGGAATGCAAAAGCACCCAGGTTCGCTTCATTTCCATTTCATCTCCAGGAAGGCACGCGGCACTGACCGTTGGGATGTATGTAAGGACCCACACCCTCCTTCACGCCCATGACTGCTGGAAAGGGGTCTTCCCACACAAAGCCAGCCCCCGAGGTGTGGGAAATGGGAAAAAACCAACTTCAGACAAGCAAAGCAAACAGGTCGTAGCAGAGAAAACCAGGAGACCGGTCTCCACTCGCGGATGAGCCTTTATTACAAGTAGGTGAATGGTGGAAGGAAAGCGTGTTTCTCCCCAGGTCCGGCAGAAGGGTCTAGAAGCAGGAACGCTGACTTCCTCCTTTCCTCGGGTACCCCCTCCCCCACCGGGTCTCTGAGCTAGGACACGGCGACCCCGGCCCGCCAGCCTCCGAGAGGCCGCCCGGGGAGACCCCGCCCCGGCCAGGCCTCAGGAAATGGAGAGTGCGGCAGCCGCCGCGCCCAAAAGGTGGCGGTGCGTAGGGAGAGAGCCGCCGCCCAGGCCCGGGCCCGCCCCGCCCCGCAGCCCCCGGCCACCCGGTTCCCCGCACGCTCACCGCCTTCATGGCGGAGGCCATGTCGTCGTAGCGCTCCGCCTGCTCCGCCAGTCGCGCCCGCTGCAGCAGCTGCTCTCGGTCCCCCATGTCGCTCGCGACTCGGCCTCGCCTCGCACGCCCGCACCGCCTGCTCGCTCGCTCGCCCGCCCGTCCGCTTCCCGGTCGCCGCCGAGGCCGCCGCCGCGCACGCGCACTGGCTCGCCGGCTGGCGGGAGGCTGCTGGCTGCGCCGCCGCTCGCGCCTTCTCGCTAGCTGGCTGCACGCGCTGTGGCGAGCGCCGCGGAGCCGCGGAGAGAGGATAGGGGGCGCCGCGGGCGGGCGGGGAGGACACGACCACGCCTGCGCACTCGGAGCGGCCCGCGGAGAGCCTCCGGAGGGGGGGCGGGGCGGCCCAGCCCTAACGGTCTTTTTTAAGGTGACGTCATCTACTATAAATAGCAGCGACTAGGGCCGCGCTGGAGAGCTGCGCAGGCGCCTTAAGAGTGCTGCATTTTACCGCCGCAGCGTTGAAGGGTGGGGAGCGGCTGGGGCGCGGCGATGGTGGTTCCACTGGCAGGCGTTGTCGCAGCCCAGGCCAGGAAAGCGCCACAGAACCCATGTTAGAGCTTGAGAAGCAGATACCCGCACATAACCCTGTATGGAGAAGCAGAGGCGCCGGGGCTCGGGACTGAGGGGCCGCCTTGCTCTGGGTGGCCACACCCAGCGCTTCGGTCATCTCTGGCAGTGGCGTGGGGTGGATCCTGCCCTTTGGGACAGCCCCTCACAGACACACTAGAATCCACCATACTACAGAGTGGCGCTGCCATCCTTATAAGTGACCTTGGACCAGCTCTAGCTTGCACAGGAAGGGATAGGTAGCTTGACAGAGTCAGTAGCGTTCACGACATTGCTATGGGGAGCTGGCCCACTGTTGGGCATTGACCAGCACTAACCTATTTCATACAACCCACTCCAGAAGGGGCACAGCAGGCCCCCCATTCTTCAGAAGTGCAATCTATGACCCTGGGAAACCTTGGGAAACCAAAAGTTGCCAGCCAGTCGGGTCAACTTAGCCTGATTCAAATCTTTTTAGGGAATTAATGATTATAGGTCAGAGGCACAGTGCTGGCCTGGAATGACTGAGGGCCTGAGGCGGATCCTCATGGGAGAAGGAGCAAAACGTCCTAAGTGACAGGGCAAGGTCACATATCCTGTATGTGGAGGGACCAAAATCTGATTTCAATATCTTCTTGGACTTCTGTGGGATGGACTGGTCAAGCTGAGCCTCTACCGCTCCTATCATTCCATGCTAAGGGTCCCTGGGCTGGGCCTCAAACTAGAAAAACATCCTGGCATGGTGGAGCAGGCCTTTAATCCCAGTAGCCAAGAAACAAAGATACAGGCAGGCAGATCTCTGAGTTCTAGGCCAGTAGGGATACACAGAGAAATCCAGTCTGGAAATACCACACGCACATGCACGTGCACACACATACACACACAGCTGTTAGCCTGTCTGGAAACACACACACACACACACACACACACACGCATATACAGGGCTGTTACAAAGAAATCCTGTCTGGAAAAAAACAACACACACATACACATACACACACACACACACACACACACACACACACACACACACACACACACACACGGCTGTTACACAAAGAAAGAGAAACCCTGTCTGGAAAAACCATGCACACACATAAGAAAAACCACGTCCACTGAAGCACAGAAGGGGCCTGAAGGTCACTGAGTGTGCACACTCATGTTGAAGACTCCTCAGGAGCCACATTTTTTTTTAAATATATACATAGAAAGTTTAAAACTTTTTTTTAAAAAATTACATACACTTGGGTGGGAGGCAGGGATAAGGGGTGTGAGGGATGTGTGTGCAGAGGTCAGAGGATGACTTGTAGAAAGAAGTCAGTTATCTACCCTGTGAGTTGTCCTCTGGCTTAACTGCAAGGGCCTTTACTCACTGGCCCCTCGTTTTCATGTGGTTTTGTTTCCTACAGATCTCTCACTTGGCCTGGAACTCACCAATTAGGCTAAGCTGGCTGGGCTTAGAGCCCCAGGAATTCACCAGCCTCTGAATCCCCTTCATGGAAGTTCAAGCTCCACCACGCCTGGCTTCTTAGCTCTGGGTGGTAGGGATCAAACTGAGGCTTGTGCAGAAGGCACTGTCCCTACAGGGAGCTGTGCCTCAGGCTCACCGAGATCTTTACTGAGCACTTGATACATGCTCAGCTCTACAATAACCCCAGGGAAGGAGCAGGTCTGCCTCTGAGGAGATCTGAGTACAAAAGCTGAACCTGAAGGACGTACGAGAATACAGCTCCAGGATGGGGAACAAAGTCCGCTTAAAAGCTAAGCTTTACATGATTTTTTTTTTTTTATTTTTGAGATGGTCTCACACTGTCTAGCCCTGGCTGGTCTGGAACTCACTATGTAGGCTGGTCTTAAAATTAGAGATATACTTGCCTCTGCCTCCCGATTGCTAGGGTTAAAGATATGCACCACTACACCGAAGCTGTCACACTTTTTGTTTGTTTGTTTGTTTTTTCTAGACATGGTTTCTCTGTGTAGCCCTGGATGTCCTCTGTAGACCAGGCTGGCCTCAAACTCACAGAAATCCACCTACCTCTGCTTCCTGAGTGCATCCTAAAGGCATGGGCCACCACTGCATCGCCTGTCGCTGTCATACTCTTAAGATACTTGTTAGGGGAAATACTGGCGTGGTTAGTTAACCTTGATTTGTATCAGTAAAGGTAACTCTTCAAATATGATGAAACTTCACAGATGGAGACATGTTAGCCCCTCAAATCCCAGCTCATGGCTGCCAGGTCCTTATTTAACTGAAAGTTTATCGTTGATGTTTTTATATTGAAACATGGTTTTACATGCAGTCCAGGCTGGCCTCAAACTTGTGATTCTCCTACCATCCCCCCTGGAGTGGGCACGTGCCACCAGTCCCAGCAAGCCTCAGTCTTTAAGCCTGGCATGAGCCAACTGCATGTTTTCTGGGGTTACTGCAGTGCCAAGCACGTAGTAGGTACTCAGTGAACTGGAGACAGTGCTACGGGCTGGGCAAGAGCCTGCATGAGCCTGGGGGATAAGAAGCCAGCCGGGTGTGGTGGGCCATGCTTGAATCCTAGTGCTGGGGAGGCAGAGGCAAGTGGATTGCTCAGGCCTCATGGCAGCCATCATAGTCTAATTGATGGACAGTTAGCCTTCTGTAAAGATGGAGTGCAAGCAGGGCTGGGTATGGCACCTAAGGCCTGGGTTGCATCCTGCTCTAAGAGGGCCTACAGCCGGTAAGCATTTCTGACATCACTGGCCTGAGATTGGTTGACAAAACAAAGTAGAACTGTGTGTTGTGGATACCTGATTTTTGACAGTGCTACAGTTTGACATACTCCTCTGAAAAGCATGTGTCCACAGTTTCCTTCCCAAGGAAGCAGTGCTTCTGAGGTAGAGCTTGATGGGAAAGTCACTAGGGCTCCTCTTCCAGAAATGGACCAATGCCAGCTAAAACAAAATGGATGGAGAGGGCTATCCTGGGCAATAGTGTTGAGAGACAAGCCCTGTTTTAGAAATAGTAATATTTGGGGTTGGGGATTTAGCTCAGTGGTAGAGTGCTTGCCTAGCAAGCGCAAGGCCCTGGGTTCGGTCCCCAGCTCCGAAAAAAAAAAAAAAGAAAAAATGAAGAAATAGCAATATTCGGGCTGAGTGGTGCTGGTGCACTCGGGAGGCAGAGGCAGACAGATCTGAGGCAGACAGGTCTGTCCTGGCTCTGTTGTCCCCTGCTCTGCCCCATTTTGAGCACAGTGCTAGTGACTCTACTCAGTACAACTGGGTTCCCAAAGCATCGCCACAACCGCCGACTAGAGTCCAGTGAACAGCGACCCAGAAAAGGTCTGGCCTGGTTCTGTCAGTCCTCCCTCCCAGTATCAGATACTCTAGTACACTCTGAACTGCTCGAGACGTCTGGACACCAAAGGACATGTTACAGAAGAGGTAGCCGTCACGGTCAGCACGGTTACCATTACCATGTCACCAAGACAGGACTCCTTGCCACCACACTCCAATGCAGTCAGCTTGCTGCCAAGGTGACTTTTCTGATTTCCTCAGCCAATGGTAATTACCACTGTCAGTAGCAGCATCAACAGCTCGCGGTAATCAATCCCTTCCCTTCTCCTGGGCGGCAGGGTGGTGACTTTACCCTCAGATACTGTCTCAGTCTCTGCTTGGAGAAAGCTTGTCACCCTCCATGTACAGAAGGAAGCAGAGACCCAGAAGGGTCAGAGTCAACCTAAGCTTCTCCACCGGTTTTGTGCCCGTGAGCCACAGGTTTCACAACCATCCCAAGCCTTCCCCTTTCAGAGCCTGACTTGGAAGCAGCACAGCACCCATGGCAGCTTTCGGCATTTAGCCGTTAAACTCTCCCGGTAGCCACGGTCTGTGAGCTGCTGCCTTGAACTGTGCTGCAGTGAGAACCAGTTCACAGCCCACCCCCACCCCTAACTCCTACCAGGTCTCCTTCAGGCTCTGTTGGGAGCTGGGCTCTGGGAAGAGGGAGGAAGGGCATTTGCTTCAGTTCCCCACAAGATCTTTGCTATGTAGTAACCCAGGCTAACACCTCAGACTCACTACGTAGCCCAGGCTGGTCTCAATTCCTGATTTTCCTGGCTCGGCCTTCTGTGTGCTGGCTGAGATTACAGATCCGTGCAATTGTGTCCATCCTGAACTTGTGCTTCTCTTTATTTTAATCTTTTGAGACAGGTTCCTTATACCCTCAAACATCTGATGTTCCTGTTTCCACACAAGCATTGGAATTATAGACCGGTGTTACCACACCCATCAAACATTTGTTTCTTGGCCAGAACTTTCTAGATCCTTTCATTGGAAGCTCCTAGGTGATACTTGCCTCCAGCTTCTGTGCGGTTTCTGTGGTGTTGTCTCCAGCTGGAAAAAGAGCTGGGGGCGGGTCTGAGGAGGCTGTTGTGTTGTCTTTGACACTCAGGATTTCCTGTCTGTGACATAGAGACCTCACTGGTGAATGGCTCCGTTCTTTTGGGACGACCTCAAACTTTCTTGCTCTGAAAGTCTGGGGGCATTGGAAAAGCTAACAACTGTCAAAAGATAAAACCAGGCTGCTCCTAAAGCCAGGTATTGGGCTGACATTGTAATTTAACGGTAGAACACCTACCAAGCCATGCAAGACTCTAGGTCTAATTCCCAGCACTCCAAACAGATGAAGCTGGGCGTGGTGGTGCACGCTTTTATCTCTGGGCTCCTGAGGAAAAGGCAGGTGGGTCTCTGAGCTCAAGCAGAAACTGATCTACAGAATGAGTTCAAAGACAGTCAGGGCTACATAAGTGAGACCCTGGCTCAAAATAAATAAATAAATAGATAGATAGATAGATAGATAGATAGATAGATAGATAGATAGATAGATAAATAGCTGAGACCTTATGGATGAGACAAGGAAACTAATCCCATTCCTTAGCGGGGCCATTTGCCTGTACTCTCCCATTTAGCTAAGGTGAGGTCAGTACTCTTCCCATTCTCACAGTAAGGGGGAAGGAGGCCAGGCGAGCGCAGCTTGCCAGCTTCAGCACAGCACAGAAACTGGGTTCCAGATGTGTCCTCGCCACTGTCTGTACCACTACCTTTGACTTTCTGAGGGTCTTCTGAGTCCTGGGCTGAGATTGTAACCGTCAAGTGCTCTCTCAATGGTGCCTTAAGTGAGAGGCAAAGGAGAGGGTCACTAGTCTTTGCCAAGGTTCTCTGCCAGGCAACTGTGCTAAAAAAATATCTTTTCCTTCCCAGGATGTTAGTAGGAGGCAAACAGATTGTTGCAGCCTCCTGGCTTCTTCCAGACGATGGCAGCGGACTGGCCCTGACTCAGGAAACAAAGCAATCTGAGAGGGCCAAGGCCACTGGAGAAGACTGGGCCCCAGGGTGGGGTGGGAGGTTGCTGTGCAGGGCTTATGGGAAGGATCCTTCTCTCCTAAAAGATATCAGAGTTTCCACCTAGCTCTTTACGGCATGAGCCCGAGCCACTTTTAAAACTCATTACTCACTCCCTGGACATCTTGGGCACACCATGTTCCCAGACTCTGCCCACAATTTTCTACCCACTAAAATGTCCTTATCTCTCCCTCCAAACCTTTCTGTTTCTTTAGTACTGCTCCTTTTTTTTTTTTTTTTTTTTTTTTTTGGTAGACGAGTTCTCCTTACATAGCCCAGGCTGACCTCAAACTTTCAAACTTGTAATCCTCCTGCCTTTGCCTCCCAAATGTAAGGTTTAAAAGCACGCCCCATGATATATTTCCAGCAAGTCCTACCTTCAGAGAGTCTAATGACTCTGTCTCTCCAACAGTGGATACTATGTGGGAAGCCGGAAAGATGGCTCACAGAGTAGTTAAGAGCAGCACTTGGAGAGGACCTGAGTCCATTCTCAGCGCCACCATCAGGTAGCTCACAATCATCTTTAACTCCAGGTCCTGATGACTTCTCAGATACCTGAATTCAATCGAGTGCACATACCCGCATACAGACATATACACCTACACATAATTTAAAATTAGAAAAATAAATCTTTTAAATAAATAACAGGCATGGTAGCAGAGACTCATAGTCACAGCACTTGAGACACAGAGAAGAGACAAATTTGGGGCCAGCCTGTGCTACACTGTGAGACCTAACCTGTGCTACATTGTGAGCCCTGTCCTTTTTTTTTTTTAATTCCTCCTCTTTTGCCTCCCTTCTTTTTAAAATTATGTATATGCGTGTTGAAGTGACATAAATTCTCTCCTTTTGCTGTGAGTTCCAGGAATCAAACTCAGGTCATCAGCTAGTGTGGCAGACACTTTTACAAAACAAAACAAAGACAAAGACAAAAACCAAATGCCTTTCAATTTCTGCCTATTTCTGGCATGACTCTAGTATCTGCTGTCTGCATAAAGTGGCATCAATAAGGTTGATGTTACTGACCAACTAGCAGGCCTCACGCATGTGTTATACCACTTAACAGAGCATCTGATCTGTTTTTCTTATACCCATTGAACAGGTAGAGAAACTAAGGTTCAGAGAGGCACCTGCTTACCCAAGGCCTGCATTAGAGTTAGCATTTGAACCTCCATCTTTGTGACCATAGAGTCTAGGTTCCTTGTCATTTCAAGCCTCTGCCTCTTACTTCCTCAGGAAGTTGTCATTTGACTGGTAGGATGAAAAGATCTGAGGCTACGGCTCTGGGTTTCATCTGTCCTCAGAGCCCTTGGACGCTGGGTTGGAGTCCTGGACTCAGGGACCGCTCTATGAATGCAGAATTGCATGTGGTTCTACCTTTCCTACCTTCTCTTTGTCACAGAAACCCACACTGGGGCCCTCTCTGCAAGAGACCAGGGTCACTGCCAGCCACACACGTACACCACCGACAGCTAATGACTAATTGGCAGCTGTGTGGAAGATGAGAGTGGAGGAAGCAAACAGGATTAAAAGAGCCAGGAGGGAGTGAGGGCCGGAACAGGGCACTCACACTGAACCTGCCAGCTTCAGTGGCCTTAAAAGTACAAGAGAGCTGCTGGACCTCGCCCCTCAACCTCAGCTCTTCTCCAGTAGCCCTGGAAACGCAGGCCGAGTCCCTGCAGCTCTCTGTGCTTGAGTCTCCTCTCGTGGGAAATGGGCATGCTGCGATGGTGCTGTCCCTGCTAGACCTTCTGGGCTGTGGCCAGGAGGAACGAGGATGTCCTACGAGACACTGACAATGCTATCAGTGCCTTCAAATATGGGCACGAGGATTGTCTCAACCTGAGGTGCTGTGAAATGGCTGAGCCAAAAAGGTCTGGGAGAAGCAGGGACCTCACAAAAGCATGGTCATAAAAAAAGATACTGACTCCTCCCTGTGAAGCCAACCCACAAAAGCCAACATTGGTGTGCACCTTTAATACCAGCACTCAGGAGGCAGAGGCAGGTGGATCTCTGAGTTGGAAGCCAGCCTAATCTACAGATCGAGTTCTGGGACAGCCCGGGAGGTCTACACAGAGAAACCTTGTCTCAAAACAAAACAAAACAAAACAAAACAAAACAAAACAAAAGATAGTGATCTAGACAGTTCAGCTTGCTATTCACACTCCCATCATGAACAACAGCCGCTTCTGCAGTGGTTGGTCCTCTGCACCTCCCACACCACCACCCCGAACCCCACCAGTGACCTCTGCACCTCCCACACCACCACCCCAAGCCCCACCAGTGACCTCTGCACCTCCCACACCACCACCCCAACCCCACCAGTGACCTCTGCACCTCCCACACCACCACCCCAACCCCACCAGTGACCTCTGCACCTCCCACACCACCACCCCAAACCCCACCAGTGACCTCTGCACCTCCCACACCACCACCCCAAACCCTACCAGTGACCTCTGCACCTCCCACACCACCACCCCAAACCCCACCAGTGACCTCTGCACCTCCCACACCACCACCCCAAACCCCACCAGTGACCTAACAGCCTCCTTCCTATCCCATTTTGCCCTTTCAAACTTGTCCCTCATCTTTTTTTTGTCTTGTTTTGCATTTTGTTTGTTGAGACAGGGTCCCACCCTGTTGCCTATGTATGTTCTGTAGCTGGCTTGAAACTTGCTATGTAGACCAGGCTGGTGTCAGACTCACAGAGATCCACCTGCCTCTGCCTCTCAAGTGCTGGGGTTAGAAGTGTGTGCCACCAAACCAGGTTAAGAAGCTTTTCAAGGGCTGGGGAGGAGGCTCAGTGGTTAAGAGCACCGACTGTTCTTCCAGAGGTCCTGAGTTCAAATCCCAGCAACCACATGGTGGCTCACAACCGTCTGTAATGGGATCTGATGCCCTCTTCTGGTGTGTCTGAAGACAGCTACAGTGGACTCACATAATAAATCTCTCTTTTTTTTTTTTTAAAAAAAAAAAGCTCTTCAAAAAAACTGTTTTGTTTTCAATTTTGTATGTGTGTGTTTTCGTGCACACACATACTCAGGAATACAGATGCCTAAAGAGGCCGGAGGCATCAGATTTCCCAGGGCTAGAGTTGCAGGTAATTCTGAGCTTTCCAGATGTGGGTGCTGGGGACCATGCATACTTCTGTCTGCTGAAGCATCACCAAGTAGTCTTAACCACTGAACTATCTTTTCAGCCTCAAAGTTAAGATATTCTAAAGAGGGGCTGGAGAGACGGCTCAACGGTTAAGAGCGCTGGCTGCTTTTCCAGAGAACCCTGTTCAACTCCCGTCACCCACATGGCAGCTCACACCTGTCTGTAACTCCAGTTCCAGGGGACCTGACGTCACAAAGCTATACATTCAGGCAAAATACCAATGCACATAAAAATAATTTTTAAAAAGATGTCCTAAAGAAAGACACTGGTAGCTTCTCCATTTGGCTCTCAGACTATTGAAAACAATGGCTCCCCCAGAAATTAGACTTTCCTCAGGATTCTTAGAAGAGTCTCTCAGGAAAAGGGAAAGGCTGGGCCTGGTAATGCCTGCTGTCAGCCAGAGGAAGAGTTTGCCTCCAGGATGAGATCTCGCACCATTCTCAGCTCCTCAGACCACCATCCAGAAGAGACTGGAGCCCAGACACGGATGACTGGACCACACCCTGACCAGGACTGCTCAGTCACACATACCTCTTAGCCTCTACTTAAACCTAAACCTCCTGTCAGGGCACTGAGGACTAGACTGGGGGGTGGGGGTGTCACTATATCTCAGTTTTCATTCCTCTTCCCAGTGTGGCCAAACCAATTACTTGTGTCTTCTCTGCGTTCCACCATTACTTTAGCTGAGGCTTCAGGTTTGCCCTAACAATCTTTACCAGGGTTGCCGGTGGAAGTGTGCAAAAGCCAGAAGTCATGTGTCCAGTGACTCTCCAGTGTGGCCCCGGTCATCTCAGGTCACCTCTGCTGACCTGGGAGGGAGAAGAGCTTATAGGCAGCAAGGTTCTGGCTCCCCTCAGGTGAGGGCTGTTGTTTTTGAGACAGGATCTCACTATGTAGGAGAAGCCAATCCTCCTGCCTCAGCCTCTGGAGTGTGGTGCATAAACAGGTCAGGCCCAGAGCTGTCCTCCTGACAGCTGCCCTGCGCTCTCACCTTCTACCCCACTGTGTGTGTTTAAGGTTGTGCTGTCCCTAGCTGTGGCTTCTGTTATCTTCCACAGCAACCCAGAGTCGAAAATCCAATTCACAGATAACTGGCTAGGAAAGGTCGGAACCGGGCTCTCTACTCCAGTCAGGTTCCCTCTGCCTCATCCCTCCTCCTCTCTTACCTAAACCAGACCCTCCCCTCTTCAGGTATCAGCATAAACTAGCTCCCTTTGTAAGGATCCCTTGGTGTCAGGCCTGGGTGCTTATTGGTCCTGTCCTACAATGGGGGCTTTCTCTCTTTACCACAAGGGTAGCTCCGTGATGTAGACCCCTTCCTTGTCAGGCTTCGGGCGACCAGAGCGGAGCGCTGTGCTGGGCAGACAGCAGGTGCTCAGCAACTTCTTGCCAGATGATGGACTTGGTCGTGCCAGAGCCAAATGCTATGGGAGAGGCAGCAGAGAAAGCTTTGGACTTCTGCCATGCCTTACATTAGCAGTATCTTCTCCAAGTCCTGACAGCCAAGCCCTCCCGGCTGAAGCTCTCCGAATTCCGGTCACTGCTTCACCTTGGGAAGGCAGCCGCAGCCCTCACCAAGCAGTCATTGACGTCACGGTGGTGCCAGGAGCTGCCCCATTAATATTTAATGTGGCCCTTACTGCAGCAGAGATGCAGGCAAGAAGAACTGGAAGGGTCTAAGTCTCGGCTCTCTGGAGCCGTGGGGGCAGGGGCAGGGGGTCACTAATGGGAAAGGGCTTCCTAAGCCATTCAGCCTGGCGGATGAGAACTGCGCCAGCCCTTTATAGTCCATGGCTTAATTCTGAAAGAGCCAGGGCGGCATGTGGCCCGCAGTGGGACAACAAGACTGCTGACTGAGCCCAAGTCCTAAATAAATGGGGGATTAGGGGCTTCTGGGGAACTTCCCTGGAGACAGTGGGAGGGTTGAGTCCTGGCGCCAGGCAGGCAGACCACCCTGCATAGTGATCTGATCAGAGTCTCCCTTTGCTACCTAAGGAGTTGGAGCAAATACATTTAGGGCTGCTGCCGTGGTTGAGGCAGGGAATGCAGAGGACTTGCTAGCACAGAGTGGACCCTCCACAAACGTGGAGCCTCTTCTAAGAAAGACGTGAAACGGCCTTCATGGATTCAGCGGCCAGGGAAAGAGCAGCAGAAAAGGGAGCTTGGAGCCAAATTATGATCCCAAACCAGGAGAGGTGACGGACGACTCCTGTTTAATCGATGAGGCTTCTGAGGGTCAAGGAAGCCATGTGGTCCAGATGGGACCATGCAGAGCTAGGGCCGAGCAGAGCAGCAGTCCCCCAGGACTCTACCAGCTGAGAGGTTCATTCGCCGTCATCTGCCTGGTGGGAACGGCAGATGAATTCACAAGGCACAAGGGTACCATTCCATTTGGGGGCTAGGACAATAGGAGAGACCTCACCTGCCCACCTACCTCCTCCTGTCTACTTCAGGAAGCCCGAGCTGCCTAGGGGAGAAAGAAAGCTTCCAGGATGTTTCGATCTGAACCAAGAAAGCACTTAGGTCAGGGGTTCTTTCCTCTATTTCTGCTGTCCATGGCCTCCTGGTAGGGACGATGAGTCACTCCGTGAGGAACAACTACTTCAGATTCCTTTACACAAAGCCAGTCCTCAGAGTCTGTGTTTTTCCTGTGCCAGAAACTGATGGACAACTGCAGTGAGAGAGAAGTGCACACGTTCGAAGAGGAGAATCAGCGCTCACACAGCCGCTCTCTGCTCTCTGTGGGAGCAGGGCGAACAATACCATGGCCCAGGACTACTGCCCCTAGTTTTGAAATCCTGGTTTAAGACTTTCTGAGGGCTGGACAGATGGTTCAGCTGTTAAGAACACTTGCTGTTCTAGCAAAAGACCGGAGGCTCAGTTCCCAACACACACACACACACACACACACACACACACACACACACACTCACACACTCACACACACAACACATACACAATACATACTCACAACACACACTCACAACACACACACAACACACACACACTCACAACACACACTCACATCACACACACACACACTCACATCACACACACTCACATCACACACACACACTCACATACACACACTCACACTCACATCACACACTCACATACTCACACACACTCACACACACACTCACATCACACACACTCACATCACACACACTCACATACTCACACACACTCACACACATCACACACACTCACACACATCACACACACTCACATACTCACACACACTCACACACACATCACACACACACACTCACACACTCACAACACACATACACACACTCACAACACACACTCACATACTCACACACACTCACATCACGCACACACACACACGCACTTGAGGCTCAGAACCAAATGTAGCTCCATTGTAGAGAGCATTCAGTGAGGTCAGGCATGCATATGCTTCCTAAGTACATAGTTAAGCCACTGGAAGGAGGATTAGGAATGTTTCTTCACCTGCTCATATGTGAGAGCAGGGCAGAGCAGGTTTACAGGGGACAGGAGCCACACACTGGGAAGTTGACTGGGAAGTTGACTAAGGGTATGGTATAGGACTCTAGGTCCAGGGACCAAATTCTCTCTTTTTAAAAATAAGACGTGCCAGGGGTGATGGCTCCTGCTCCCCCCGCCCCCGGAGCTGGGGACCGAACCCAGGGCCTTGCGCTTGCTAGGCAAGCGCTCTACCACTGAGCTAAATCCCCAACCCCGGCTCCTGCTTTTAATCCCGGGCAAAGACCGGTGTGTAGTTGATCCAGTTTAGACTTACCCCTTTGTAAGCCTAGCTTACAAGTGAACGAGACTCACACTACGATTTTTATTTGGCTTTGACAATTACTGGGGAGGAACCCCTAGTCTACTTTTCTAACTGTTGTCCTGGCTACATCATCGAACCTCAACACAGGTGTATCCCTGAGTCTACAGAGTGGATTCCAGGTCAGCCAGGACGACACAGAGAAGCCCGATCTCAAAAAGTTATGCGGGGGAGCAAACCCAGGGACCCACATGTAGTAGGCATGTGCTCTAGGACTGAGTGAAAGTCCTTGCTCCAGAGCGCTTAATTATATTCTTTGCTTTTATTTATTTATTTATTTATTTATTTATTTATTTAGACACAGGACCTTACACTGTAGCCCAGGCTGGCCTTGAACACATGGCAATTCTCCTGCTTCAGCTCCTTAGTACTGGGGTTAGAGGTGTGAGTTACTAAACCCAGTTCAAGCTGCCTAATTCCATTGGCTTCTCTGACAGGCTAGAAAGCCTGCCTGTAAGCTTCCTGGAGACCCCAGGGCAGAGAAGGAAACGATTTGGGTATGAAGCCTTGACAAGGGTTCAGAAGAGCAAACAAACCAAATCTGGCACTGTGTGACACAAAACAAGTCACCTGGCTTCTCTGAACTCCAGCCCCCTTGTAAAACGAGCCATTCAGTCCTGGTTTATATAACTCCTCGGGCTGTCGAGATTGGATATTTTAGATGGAAGAGTATTTTGAAAAGCATTCGGTGTTTGACAATAAAAAAAGGGGGTTAGTTTTTAAAGAAACAAAAAGGAAAAGACCCCTGGATTCTCTCACAATAACCCTTGGAAACCAGTCAGACAATACAATATAAACCCAAATCCTGGCTTGTGGTTTCTATGAATTCGGCCAAATGAGTTAACTTCTGGCACTGCCAGAGGTTTGTTTGTTCTCCTACAGGGCATAAAAGCCCCAGAAAAAAAAGGAAGGACACCCAGATGCTGCAAGATACAAAATAGACAATCTGAGGAGAAGTCCACAAGCCCCCAAAACTCTGAGCAGCCAGCGTGGAAAGTCCAACGCCTGACTATAAACTCCATCGGGGTTACCCGATTCCCCCTCCCCCCTCCCCTCTCCCTCCCCCTCCCCCTACAAGCAGCCCCCATGCATCTTAGCCCACCCCAGGTAGACGGTGACTCAAGTCTCTGCAGAGGCTGGTCCCTCTGTCTCTGTTGCCATGGCGCTGCAGCACAAGCTAGCCAATCAGGAAAGAGACCCATATCTGAGCCTCTGTTAAAGCCAGAGCAGGCCAGGTCTTAGCCAATGGGAAGGGCGGCAGAGTGGCGCCACCATGGAAACCCCAGCAGCAGGTTCAAACCATGTTTTCACGTCTCATTTGCAGAGGCGGGGAAGGGAAGCAGGCTGGGTTTTCAGCGTCCACCTGCCCCTCTTTCTATAACTTCTATAAACTTCATCTTGCATTTCCAGGAAGACATTCAGGAGCATAGCAGGGGCACACAATATTGCCCAAGAGTCAGAACTGACTCCAGCTTAGCAGGACAATCTTTTGACTCCCCCTCATCGTTTCCCTTCACCCCACATGCTCAGCACTGTATGACCTTAGCCTGTCCCCATAGTTCTAACCAGCCCCATCTGACCTAGGGAGAGGCTGTGTGGGCTGCACAGAGATTCAAGCCCCAAGCAAGAGAAGGAACATGAGACTCACTCCAAAAGGACACTCATTTGTCCTTCAGCTATGAGGCTTTGAGCAAACTGCTTAACGTCTCCTCCTACGGGCAGGGGAGCAGGACGGAGACAAGGGTCTGATCCAGATATCATCTCACTAAGTAAGATTGGCAGAGAGAGCCAATGGGCTCCCGTGGTCACATTCCAGACTTACTGCTTTTCACCTTTATGCTCTAGTGGAAATGAGTGTATTAGAAACAGTTTCCCAAGGAGCAGCCCCATAAACAGAGCCAGTGGACACCAACAAGGCTGGGGAGTCTACTATGCAAGTTTCCAGGCTAAGTTGGTCACTCATTCTAGAGCTCATGGCCCCAGACGTAGTGACGAAGCTGCCTCTTAAAGCCATTCTCCCTGAATGTCAAGTCATGACCCAAGCTTAGCTCCTGTTTGCCTGCATCTGCATTCTTCACAAGATGGCCTTTCTTCCTTGGTTAGCAACCAGGGAGCCATACATCTTCACACCTTTCAGTCTGCAAACTCGGACTTAATAACAACTGCAAGGGAAATCGTGTCACAGGCTTTCCCTACTCCCTTCTGGCTTTCACTCGGTTGCCTGGCAACGGTTCTATCCAGAAACCTGGGTGCCATCCGCGGCATCTCTCTCACCCTCATCCTTCCTAGAATACATTGCTCAGTCATGACCATTTCATCTCCTAAGTGGTCCTTGAGACTGCTTGCCCACCCCACCCACAACTGCCATCCCCCATAACCACAGTGCAGAAGAAGCTCAAAACCGCAGATCTGATGGTGCTCTCTCTTGCTTACTTAGAACGTCTTTTGTTGTTGTTGTTTCGTTTTGCTTTTGAGACAATGTTTCTCTGTGTGGCCCTGGCTGTCCTGGAACTCACTCTGGAGACCAGGTTGGCCTGGAAAACAGAGATCTACCTGTCTGGGCTTTCTGATGCTGGTATTAAAGGTGTGAGCTTCCAAGTCCAGCTAGAACCTTTAAGGGTAGCAGTAAAAACACGTAGCATGCCCAAGATGAGTTTCCTCTGCAGTCCTGCTTTCTGAACATCATCCTACCCTTGTGCACCGTCTTCCTTCTCTGCCTAGGATGCTCCCCACCACCAAAGGTCCAGCTAATCCTACTTGCCCTTCAGCTTTCAGTTCAGTGGTTACTTCCTTAAAGTTCCCCAAGCCTCTACGATCAGGTTAGTTTGCCCTGTGTCAGATTCTCCTGGAACCATGGCTCCCTTTCTTTTCCTTTCAAACAATAGGTTAGTGACATTTATATGCATGTGGGTGTTTTGCCTGCATGTATATCTGTGCACAGTGTGCACGCTTGGTTCCTGAGGAGGCCAGAAGTGGGCTTCAGATCCCCTAGTAATGGAGTAATAGACAGTTGTGAGCTGCCATGTGGTTGCTGGGAATCATATCAGTACTCTTAATTGCTGAGCCATTTTTCTAGTCTCTACCTCTTATTTTTATTTATTTTAACAATAATAATAAGTCATAATATACCATTAGATGATGATGATGATGATGATTATGATGATGATGATGATGATGATGATGTTTGAAACATGGTTTTCTGTGTAGTCCTGGCTGCCCTGGAACTCACTCTGTAGACCAGGCTAGCCTTGAACTCATCAAGATCCACTTGCTTCTTCCTCTCGAGTGCTAGGATTCAAGGTATGTACTATCACCACCTAGCTTTCTATCTCCCATTTTAAGAGGCAGAAAATGTATTTGCTCTAGATCACACACGTAATAAATAGTGAAACTGGTGTTAAAATACAGGTACATCTGAATCCAAGGCCAAGGTCAGTAGGCAGTCCCTATGTCTCTGCATAGTGAACACCAGCGGTGCTGGGACAGCCCGCTCAATTGCTGACTGCTTACCTGCAAAAAACTTAATATCAATCAGTTGATTTGGGTTTTTTTTTATAAGTTTTTGCTTTGCTCTTGTCTGTCTGTCTGTCTCTTTTAAGACAGTCTCACCGTGTAGACCAGGCTGGCCTGGAACTCAGAGATCTCCCTCATCAAAGCAGGGGTTAGAGGCCACCATGTTCAGCTGACACCAGTGGAAACATTCCAGTCTAGACAGTCTCAGTGGTTCTCAGAGCAAATAGGTTCTTCCGTACGGCCGTCTGTCAATAACTTATAGCTAGTTCTTGCATCTCCCTTGTGTAGAATCCTCTCCAGGGGCCTGCAGAACGGAGGGCATTAGGTATCTGGAAACTAGCAAACCTGTATTCTCATCCCAACTCAGCCTCTCTCCTCAGCCAGCAAATTTCAAAGGAGAATTAAATAGGTGATTTTGACAAGCAAGGACATAAAATCATCAATTCCTGTCACCCTGGTTTCATAAAAGAAAGGGCAGCCTGACACAGAAAAATGTAGGACAGACAATCTCAGGATTAATTTAGCTTTATAAAAAGTCTCCATGTTGTCCCGGTTCTCATTTCTCCATGTCCCAGTGTGGACTCTGTCAGAGACTGGCCCAGGTCTACAGAACCTCTGCTCTAACCCAGTAAAGAATGTGTCATCAGCCAGAAAAACCAGAACGCAGTGCTCCGGTGCAGGAGGGTTCATCCCTCCCCTGATTTAAGAAGGAAGGAAAAGCAAATGTGTCTGGCACACAGACAGGAGACCAGACAGACTTCTCTGTCACACTGTAGCTTCGTGTCCAACTTTGATCTCTGCTGGAAGGGGCAAAGTCTCTCTCTCTCTCTCTCTCTCTCTCTCTCTCTCTCTCTCTCTCTCTCTCTCTCTCTCTCTTCCTCCCCCCCCTTTTATAATGCCAGGGTGCCTGTGAGCACCCAAGACCCCATTCCAGCAAGTAGAACCTGCTGAAGCCAGGCTAGCCATCCCAGCTCATGACTGGATGCCAATGAGAAAGCCTCATCACTCTTGCAAGGACAACACATTATTCCCTTGGACTTTTGACCTTGGTCTTTCTCACCAATCCACTCACTCACCGCACTGCAAAATTCTGTGTCCATGAAGGGAAAGAATGAGTTGGAGTTCATGGAGTTCTTGTGGAGTTCAGTCTGTGAGAGGCACACTCGATTGCAGTCGGGGATCAGTGCCACAGCGAAACACAGATCACATCTCGTGTGAGGGTTAATGTGGATTGTCGAGGTGCAGGATCCAGAGCCGTTCAAGAGATGCACCTGAGGGCACACGGATGAGGGATGCTCTGATTCAGGTTAACCGAGGTAGGAAGACCCGAGCTGTAGGTAGGCAGTGCCACTCCATGGACTGAGATCTCAGATTGGGTAGAGGGGAGGAAGCGAGCTGATCAACAGCCTTCTGTGCTCTCAGCTTCCTGACTGTGGATGCAAGGTGAGAAGCTGCCTCAAGGTCCTGCCACCACAATATCAATATCCCTGCCATGACAGGTTGTACCTCAAACCAGGAGCTGAAGAAATGCTTCCCCGTTGCTTCTGCCACAGCAGTAAGAATAGAAATGTAGGAAATGGAAGGGCCTCCCCGAGGCACTGGTTCGCCAGGCTGAGGGATAAAGATCGGGCTGAGATGGAAAGGAGAATGACAAAGCCCGAATCGCACACAGAGCTGCGAGGAGACCAGCGTGACTGCAGAGGGCCGAGTCACAGGGAAAGACATTCCTATGGAGCTAAGGAGGAGACCCATGATGTACTTGCCAGTTAAAGACCCTGGTACTTCTGTTAAGCAGATTAGGGTGTAGACCATGAAAAGTGATAAAATGTACGCATTCTTACTTCTCAAAGACAGGGAAAAAATAGTTGCCTCTTTAAGAAAAACTGGGGGCAGGAGAGATGGTTCAGTGATTGAGAGAACATTCTGCTACTCCTTAGGGGACCTGGATTCGGGTCCCAGCACCCACATGGTGACTCACGACCATCTGCAGCTCTAGTTCCAGAGGATCTGGTGCCCTCTTCTGACCTCCAACGGCACCAGGTATGCATGTGGCACACGGGCACACATGCAAGGCAAAACATTCATGCACAGAAAATAATAAATCTAAAAAAGTTTAAAACAAGTTAAATGGGGCTGGAGAGATGGCTCAGTAGTTAAGAACACTGGCTGCTCTTCCAGAGGTCCTGAGTTCAAATCCCAGCAACCACATGGTGGCTCACAACCATCTTTAATGGGATCTGATGCCCTCTTCTGGTGTGTCTGAAGACAGCTACAGTGTACTCATATACATAAAATAAATAAATAAATTTAAAAAAAAAGTTAAACGGACAGCGAAAAAAATGTCAACGATTTCAAATGGTAACAGAGTGGGGTGCAATGGCTCACACCCGGAATCCCAGCACTCCTCAGGAGTCTCCTCAGGAGTCTGAGGGAAGAGAAGAAAGTTCAAAGCCAGCCTGGGCCGCAGAGCAGGATGCCGGGTCACAACAACAAACTACTAATCCTAAAAGAACCAATATTACCAAGCACTCATCCCGTGTGATGTTGCACCTCTGACTGTCCTGGAACTGGTCCTATAGACCAGGCTGGTCTTGAACTCAGAGATCTATCTTTCTCTGCCTCCCACGTGCTGGGATTACCACTGCCCAGTTTTTTCTTCTTTTTTCTTTTTTTTACTTATCCTCCCTTTAATCTTCACCTCCCCTCTGTGAGGTAGGCAATGCTATTGTCCCCAAGTTATAGTTAACAATGAAGTACTGAGAGGTTAAAGAAAACTCCACCCCCTGCTTGGTTTGTGGCTTGGTTTTTGAGCATTGGTGTTAAGACATTGAGCTCAGGACCTCATACAGGCAAGTGCTCCCTACTGCCAAGCTACACTCCCAGTCCAAGAGATTGCCCCCTTAATGAATTCACATGCTAGGATAATGCTGCCCTTTTAGAGGCGCTGACCTGGGGTAGACTTGTAACTCAAGCTCCTTTTTAAGCCTTTGTTATTTGTGTGTGAAAGAATAGGTCACAGCATTCGTGTGGAGGTCTGCAGTTGGTGCTTGCCCTCTGCCTGGTTGAGGGAAGCCTTCTAGTTTCTGTTGCACTGTGTACTCCAGACCAATGGCCGGCAAGCTCCAGGTGACCCCCCAGCCTCCACCTGCCACCATCTTGCTCTAGGGAGGCTGATACAATACAGCAAACACAGAAGGACCAGTGTGGTTGGGATGGGAGGAAAGGTCGATTACAATATGTTTTTGCTCATGGATCAGGTGAGGGGGCTGAGGGAAGGGGAAATGTAGGATAATTCCAAGGCTTTCTGCTTGAATAACTGGGTAGATGATGGTACGGTTACTAAATCGGGGAAGACTGTGGGAGGAGCAGGCTTCAGGGGAGCTGGGGGCGGGGTGCACAGCTAAATCAAGAGTTTTGCTGTAACACATATGAGTTCCTCCAGAATCTCTAGTGAAGGGCTAGGGGAGCAACTGAACATAGAGGTAGGTGGGGTGGGAGCTAGGGCCCCGCACTGTGAGGACTGTGCAGACGCACAGAGCATAGTCAGGGCATGAGAAAGAAAGGAAGGCGACCACAGAGACCCAGCCTGGCCCAGCTCCACCGGCCAGCTCCAACCTCAGAAAGTTGGTTCCCTACTCAGGACCCTTGGTTTTCCCTCTCTAAGCAGTGGCCAGCGAGGTCATTCTGCGATGCTTCTGAGGACCGACAGCCACCTCAGGGCCACCGCCAACAAATGGAGCCCAAAATCCAACAGAACACAGACCAAAGGTATGTCCCAGGCTGAAGGGGCTGTGTGGGCAAGGTCATGGGGACCTGTTAATAGAATCTAGTCACCAGTAAGGTGCCAACAATTCTCGGTTACTTACCTGTAGAGGCCAGCTGGTACTGACCCGGAAATGGTGTTACACACTTGTAATCCCAGCAGTAGCAGGCTGAAACAGGAGGATTTTAACGTTGAGGCCACTCTGGGCTAAAGAAAGAGATGTTATCTCAAAGTATGACAAAAAAATAGTTAAACAAGCAAACACCACCATCATCACCACCACCACCCTCACCATCACCACCATCACTACCATCACCAACACACACACGCGCGCGCGCGCGCACACACACACACACACACACACACACACACACACACACACACACACACCACTTGAGCTAGAACTAAATAGGGCAGCAAGCAGTGTCCTGCACAGCTCCCTCCAGGATCCTGTGATCTGGGGATGTGAGTTTTTGCTTCACGGAGATTGCCCCTGTGAATCAGGAGAGGAAGGCCAAGGTGGCTTTATGCTCATAGAGTAACGTGCTCTTGCGGCTGGTCAGACCTCAGGGCTCCAGTACTGTGCAATGTGCACAGCGTGTGGCTGTCCTTGAGTGAGGAGTCAGCGCAGACTGACTAGGTCATGAATTAAAGCCCGATGCATATACTCTCAGGAATATCCTGAGAAGGAAAGAGGTCTACCCATCGCCTTCTAAGGTGGACCCTGCCACAGTTTTTAGCCCCTTTCCAGTCTGCACTGACTCGGTGGGGCAGTAATATGACATCAGGGAAATACTTCAGCACCCAGCAAGTTGCACCAAGGTATCTAAACCCATGGGTAGCCCTGGTCTCTGCATCTTCTAGAATCTACCTCTGGAGAAAGGCAGGCATGTCATTGGCAGCCTTTGGAAAGGCTGCTAAACCGTCAGCCTATGCCCCACTCACCATAAACTAAAGGTTCTGTTATTAGGTTCCTTTAACATGGCTACCCCATGTACTTCCTCTCTCTGCCTTTACCCAACACAACTTTCCAATAGCCCAGCAGGGTGGGTGAATAAATTCCTACTGAGAAGAGGCCACAAGAGGCTAACCTGAGTCCACCCCCCTTCCTTCTCTTGAAAATGTACAACTGTGTGTCACTTGATGTTCCTGTGATGGCATCTCTCTTCCTCTTTCTCTGGCCCTCACCCCTTCCCCTCACTTGGAGCCACTAAGCTTTCTGCCTCGGGGTCTCAGAATCTTCACATCTCTGCTCCCAGAATCTCTGCTCTTCTCCAACTCTGTCAGCCACCAGGTTTCCAGGAAAATTTCCAGAAGACAGCCTTCATCCCCAGCATGGCTTGAGGTCCCATCCAACCTCACAACCTCTTTGGCCTTTAGGACACTGTCCCCAATTATAATCCATAACTATAAAAATAATTACTGTGTATTTTGTTGTTGTTTGATGTCCTTCTCCCCTCCTGTATCTACAAAATGCTGGGTAGATGGTTATGTACATGTACATTGTACACACACACACACACACACACCCCTTAGAAGTTGATGTTTATTTTCTACCAGTCTTCCCCCTTTTGCCTTTGCCTGCAAAAGAACACCTTAAGACTGGTAGGTGCTCCCATCCATTGAGTGGCCTTTTCTGTGGGAGCCACAGTCCAGTTCCAGTAACCGTGTGAGCATTTCAGGCTGGGAAGGCCCGGATCAGCAGAGAGTGTCTGCTCACCTGAAGACCCGTTGGTGCCCTGGCTGAGCAGTAATGAACTCAGGCCTCAGCAGAGTCCACTGGACCTGAAATTCTCACAGCGTTTACCGTTATGGGCTGTTCTTCACTTTTTTTCTTTTTCTTTTTTCTTTTTTTTCGGAGCTGGGGACCGAACCCAGTGCCTTGCACTTGCTAGGCAAGCGCTCTACCACTGAGCTAAATCCCCAACCCTGTTCTTCACTTTCAATCCCTTAAGCTCCTCTATAGACTAGAGATCAGATGTTGTCTCCCTGGGATGTCCACAGAAATGCATTTCTGTCTGGGAGCCACCAATGAGTTCCGTGTCTCCTTGCTGCTGAGAGGGCAATGGGAGGCTGGGTGACATTAGGTGCCCTCCCAGAGACTAGTGGTCAGCCCTAGGGTCAGTCACCTCTAACAGGGCTCCCAGAAAGATGCCTGCAGGTCTGCAAAGGTTCCAGGAGAGAAACAGCCAATAGGAGAGGCTTCGATGACAGTGGAAAACTTGTGCACAGTCATGGCGGGATTCCTGCAGGACAGAACACACACACAGGGTTCTCAGTGGCATCCCTGTCCCGAGCTGCCAGCAGTTCTTGTGCCAGGTCCTCAGCCGGCCACTGCTGTGAAGAATTTGAGACTCCCTTTCTCTTTTATATGAAGATATCAATGACTAGACACAGTGAAAGCTCTTCTGTCAGTTATGCTGGGAGTCATGGGTTATTCTCTGCATGTTCTACAGAAAGCTCGTGAGCTGCACATGAGAGGATGGCCAGCAAATGTGTGGACAGCGAGTGACGTGCAAACGGCGCATAGATCCCTCTCTGCAGAGAGAGGTTGGCTTCGATTCTGCTAGGAGACAGGGGCATGCACTGATTCAGGGCTCTCAGAGTCTCAATCATAACAAACCGATTTAAACCTTCAGTTATGGGGTTGGTGATTTAGCTCAGTGGTAGAGCACTTGCCTAACAAGGGCAAGGCCCTGGGTTCGGTTCTCAGCTCCGAAAAAAAAGAAAAAAACCAAACCTTTATTTATTGGGCTGTTTCAAGAGGATGAAGGCTTAAAGAGCCCCACATATGTATGGAGGGATGCACACACCCAGCCTGGAGGGCTTCTCCTTGTCACCTCACCAGGCTGGCTCCCGCTGGCGGCTGCTGCCTCCTGGTTCCTGCAGAAGGCACTGAGGGGTAGACAGGCTCCCCATGTCTCCGAAGATTGGTTCCTCTTTCACTTCTGCTTTGAGGCGAGACACATCCTGTGCGTCAAGCCATGCAGGAGCTCCCCTGTCCTTTCAGCACCACGCACCCACAGCAGTCTGTGTGGTACCCAAGAATAGGAGGCACTGGCGACTTGGCCCTGACCACAGTGCTAAAGGCCCAGACCCAAGTCCTGTCCTCCCCTCCTCCCTAGGAGGCTGCTGGCCATGACCTCCCCCCTCGCCCCCGGGTTTTTCCTTCTCCTTTGCCTGTCTCTCATCCTCTCTAGGGAGCTCAATTTCCTCAGGCAATACTTTTCATTTCCTGGAGACTCAGTTTCTCCTAGGAGAGGTAAGGGTCCTATTACCCAGCTAGCTCCCCAGTGCTGTCCTCTGGTTCTAGCAGGACTCAGGTATGCACTTATCTGGGTTCAATACACAGGCAGCTCTTGCTGTTCTCTTCCTTCTGCTTTCTTTCTTTCTCCTTTTCTTTTTCTTCTGTCCTTCCCCAAGCTTCAGACTGGTTGGTAGCATTTGAGGTCCTTTATACCCTTGCCAGGCACATTCAAAATGGAGCATTCGGCTTCCCAGAAGGCATATGCACAACCCGAGCTTGGTCCGGGCGTGTGACTCAGTGGCAGGGTGCTTGCTGAACATGTGCCAGGCCCTGGGTTCAAACTTCAACACAATAAAAAAAAGCAAGCACCCTGTGCCACCCAGATGGCTATACAAAGCTAACTGCAAGGGTCCTCGCTATGACACCTTGAAGGTTGCCAGAGAGGCATCACCCCAGCCCCAGATTTAATGCATCCCATGGTGAACAGACGGCTCGGGATTGCACAGGGTGGTTTGAGCAGGGTGTGGTGGCCACATGCCTGGAATTTCAGCACCCTGGAGGCACAGCAAGAGGAATATGGGTCTGAAGCTATCCTGGGCCTGAAGGACCCTGATTCAATTAAAAAAAAAAAAAACAAAAAACCCCAAAACCAAAAAACCAACAGCCTGTGTAATGACTCAATTCTCAGAGCCCTTATCTCCTAGGTCCTCAAACCAATTCTCCTTGAGTAATATAGCGAATATTTGATTATTCCCATTTTGTTACCATGGAAACAGATGCAGATCAGATGGATGGGGTGAGGGGAAGGAAGGCTGGCACAGGATCACACCATGATGAAACAAAACACTAAAGAAGGAGAGTGTCAGGAAGGAAGATGATTGAAGCCTGCCCTGGTTAGTGCCCCAGAATGAGGTTAGGAGCAGCAAAGCCTGAGAGAAGAAGCCCCACCTAGAGTAACCCCAGAGACAAGTTGGTTCAGGGAGCCCAGACAATGGCCCACTTGTCATTCCAGATTGCACCCCAGAACTTGATTTTTTTTTTCCGGAGCTGGGGACCAAACCCAGGGCCTTGCGCTTCCTAGGCAAGCGCTCTACCACTGAGCTAAATCCCCAGCCCCTCCTTGAGAACTCTTACATTGCTCAAATGCCCATGTCTCATTTCCCCACGCATAGTCAAGTCCCCTCCCGTTTCTGTGGCACTTTTCCCAGTGCAGAGACCTCTTCCACAGTGCCACAGCTACTGCTGGGTCTGTACTCTAGTTCCCCAGTGCTGGCTGAATGAGTGAACCCAGCCAAATGTAAAAGAGCTCCTAATTTGGGAGGTGAATGTCCAGTGGAGGATACATGGATGAACAAGGTGTGTTCTTGACCCCCAGTAACTCTATAGAGATAAACACCAAGAACAAGGAATGTGTGAGAAAACACAAGAGCTCTAGGCCTTGGCATTTGAGCAACGAACACCACCAGGGAGGGAAGTGAGCTTGGATCAGCAATTTGGTATAATTCAAAAGCACACTGGCTCTGCCTGGAACTTGCTGTGTGGCTGTAATGGTCTCAGTCACTCCGGCCTAGCAACCTAGCAAGAATGATCACTATAGAGGCTTGGGGTTAGGCCTGCCATTGAGGAAGAACTCAGCTCTTCACATCTAGGAAGAAATACAAGGTTTCTCTTCTACTGGGGGAGGCCCATCTATGTGGACCATTTTGTTTTTTAAATCAGATCAAAATACTTGGTTATTTTTTCTCCTCCCCCATTCCCTTTCTGGCAAGGCCTCAGATATGTAGCCCATTCTGGCCTTGGATTCTTGGGCTCAAACTCATTCTCCTGCCTCAACCTCTGAATAGCTGGGGCTGTACCTTCACTCCCCTGTACCCGGTTCGCGTCATCTTTCTGATTTGCCTGTAGCAGGACTTTTGCTACTTTATTTCTCTTAGACAAGAGACTTGGGGACCGAGGACACATAGTTTGGAAAGGGACAGGACATTTTGCTTGACAAGAGACTTCCCTTTGAAGATAGCACTCATTATACACTTCTAGAATGCAGGGAGGGGTAAAGTGTAGTACAGGAACCAATAGGGTTGGACAAACATCAAAAGGTGTTGGGAAATCTTTCTCTTGGGATGCCATGGGTTTAAAAATATTTGTTTTGTCTCTTTGGAGACATCTGAGGAATATTGGATGGGAGGAAGTGAGCTTGGATCAGCAAAAGCACGGTGCTAAGAATCGAGGTTCTAGTGGCAACGGCCACAAGCTCCTGGGGAGCCAAAAGGCTTAACTCTACATAGTTACAGAAGGGAGACGTCTGCAGTCTCACAGTCTTGCAGCCAAGTGAGGTCAAAGGAGTATCCCAGGGCTCAGAGAAAAAAGGGGTTGCACTTCCCAGACCCTCTCCATGTCCTGTTCTCAGTGGTTAAGACCCCCTTCTTTTAAGAAATAGGAGCCAAGTCATGAGAAACAGATGATTCTGCTGCCTGCCAGCAGATGGAGGTCAAACCTGAAGGCTGTAAGACCTGGCTCTTGGCACATGCTCTTTTGACAAGCAAGAGAGAGACTCGGAGAGCACTCTCCACTATGTTTAGGGTAAGCGTATGCCTATAGTTTTAAGGCTAGGAGCTGCCTGAAGCTCCTGCAGGCCCAGGGGGAAAAATAGGCAAGGTCCTGGGTGCTGGGGAAAGCCACTCTTTACTCCATCAGGGATTCTGTGTGGGAAGCTATGGCCCTGTTGCAGGATGCCTATGTCTGCAGGGCTGCACCATGCATGAAATCTGCAGTTTGAGGTGAAAGGGTTGGCACAATGCATGATCAGGCTATGCTATCCCACAAAACAGCCCAGCCTGGATTTCTTTCTGCGGTATGGCCTGGCCTCCACCTCCAGAGGCCTTCCTTTCACCTCTTCTCAGACATGTGCCAAGTATGATCAGCCTAGCACACAGCAGGCTCTCAGAAAGTCGGTGACTGTAGAGAACTATGAACTGGCTTGCATTCTGCTTCCCTCCTATTTTCTATCCACTTTTGTGAACCTTCGCAGACCTCAATATATTTTATTTTAAAAAATTCAATTAATTTGTGCATGTATGTATATATGTGGATACATGGGTACCACAACTTGTGTGTGGATGTCAGAGAACTTTCTGAGGTTGATTCTTTCCACCATATGGGTCTGAGGAACTGAACTTAAATCACCGAAGGCAAGCACCTCTATTTATTGAGCTGGCCCCTCATTCCCTTTAATGCTGAGCTTGTTTTTAACTTTTTTCTTCTTCTCTTTTTTCCTTTTTTTTTTTTTTTTTCGGAGCTGGGGACCGAACCCAGGGCCTTGCGCTTGCTAGGCAAACGCTCTACCACTGAGCTAAATCCCCAACCCCAAGTTTGTTTTGAAACATATATGTTAGAGCTGTGGATGGATCCAGGGGCTTATACATAGTTGGTGTGCTCTTCTGTCCTGGGACTCAGCTTGTTGATCAGGCTAACCTCGAGCTCACAGAGACCTCTTAGTCATTAGTCTTTGCCTCCCTAGTACTGGGATTAGAGTCCTGTGTCACCATACCAGGCTCAGGGTTAAGCTTCTAATGCATGAGACCTTAGTGGGGACACATTTTAGACTGTAGCTCCCCTGAGGCAAGGCTCTGAAGTCGGGCACCAGGGATGGGGGGAGGTAGCCAAGTTGTCTGGCTGGCTAAGTAGGTGTTGATGGAAGAGGGCAGTGCACTGGAATCTGGAATGCTAGACTGCAGGAACTGGAGCTCAAGGTCAGGAACGCCTCAGAATCAGCTGACAGGCAAGTGACCTGGTTCCAATTCATCAGTTGATCTTCTGTCAGATCATTGTCTTCCAAGTTACCTCTGGACTATGACAAAAACTGTATGTGAAGAGGCAATTGGTGGTTTTGCAGGATGGATAACAGGACCACAGCAGATCACCTGGTCAGGCCTGGCCAACAGTGACCAGCACTATCACAGAGAAGGCTGGCATGGCACCCTGAACAGGCCCATCTGGGAGAGCGAGAACTAGAGATTTGCTGTCTTCTCAGTTCTTTCAAATGAAGCTGTCCTTTGTGTGTGTGTCCTGGAGTGGCCTCAAGTCCACAGCAGGCTTCTCCCCTCTCCCTGGGTCTCTCAAGTGCTTCGGTTACAGGTACACGCCACAAGTCAGCTGTACCTGCCTCAACCCAGCTACTCTGGACAGCTCCTACTGACAAGAAGACTGACAGTGAGAGGAGTAATATTCAGAAGAAAGGGTGGGGGGTGGGAAAAGCTAAGCTTCCCATGAATCACACTTTCCCACGTTAGCAGCTTACTCTCTCAAAAGCTTCACATGCACAAGCCAGGGACGTGGCTCAGCCACTGAGAGCACTTGCAGGCTCACTTCCCAGCACCTACATGGTGGCTCACAAACATCTAGACTCTAGCTCCAGGGGATCTGATGTACGTGCGCGTGCGTACACACACACACACACACACACACACACACACACACACACACACAACCTTAAAAGAAAAAGCCTTTGCACACAGGACTTAATACTTGTGATTAGAAGTTCCAGGTGAGTACAGCTTGGCACGGTATATGCAGATTTGAGCTGGTTAAGTCTGGTTTGAAGGATGCGCTACTCCCAAGGCAGCAGTGAAAAAGCCCATCAGGCTAGACAATGCTTCACCGCTATACTTCTGTGATGCTATGAATTGAGTCCAGGGCCTGGTGCCTATTGTGTTGGCTCTGATCTGCAAATCCAGCACCCTACCTAAGGGTTTTGGACTAGGTAGTGAGGAGAATTCTAAGTCTAAATGTAGTGGAGCTGCCTGTTCGTTTTTAAGATTTATTTTTGTGTTATGTGATGAGTACTTTGTTTGCATGTGGATATATGTTTGTTTACATGTGTGCCTGATGCCAAAGGAGGTCAGAAGAGGGTGTGGGGTCCCTTGGAACTCCAGTTATGGATGGTCGTGAGTGACCTCATGGGTGCTGGCACTGAACTCAGGTCCTCTGTAAGATCAGTCAAGTGCTCTTAACGGAGTCATCTTTCCAGCCCAAAGTGAGACTTTCTAAGGCAGTCTCACTGCAGAGCTCGACCTTGCTAAGAACACACACTGTGGAGGCCAGCCTGGCCTGGAACTCCATAATCCTCCTGCCTTAGCCTCCGAAACACTGATATTACAGGTACAAGCCGCTGTATCCTGCTTTTGTTGTTGACAAATAAACAACAAAAACCCAGTTTCCCAGGAGAATACAGTAGGATGATCCAGAGACAAGTTAGGTTTTCCTAGAGGTAAGAGAAAGACAGGAGGGCTGGGCCTGCAGCTGCACACAGGCCCAGGAGAGGTAAAGGATGGGAAAGCTGGTTAGAAGGTACATCAATGGGGAGTGTGATAAGCTCTAGCACGTGAGGGAGCAGCAGCCACAACTACCAGACGCTCCTCTAGGCCTTTGCCTCCCCCGAGCAGTCTAGAGCCAAGAGCTTTCCTTGGATGTCAGAAATGCCATGATGTCTGCTCCCCTGAGCTGGTACAGCCCCTCAACGAGGCCTCTCTCTGACAACACAAGTCTAGTACTGTGTTGTACTGAGTAATACTGTCCACAGGATCCTTGTTCCTGCAAAAGGACTTTTAAAAAGAAACCTACCAGTCAACTCATAGGCAGACTCAAGACCCGTGTGTCCCGCAGCCCTCTCGCCACCAGGTGACCTGCCTGGCCAGCTGCCAGCCATGATGGGACTGCTGCTATGAACAAGGCTGGGAACAGACACTGTGTGGGGGGCTTTATTCACTTCTGCTATGTACACGTATGTACAGCTGGTATGAGGCAATGGTACACTATGTCACAGAATTATCCTATACACACACATTCTTGGGCAGAAAGCAGGAGGTTCTTTCTGTTCCAAATATCCCACTGCTGGTGAGGAAAAAGGACCTTAATGGAAGCTGCCTACCCCATTCCCAGACACTGACTCCCTCCCACGGACAATCTGTGCCTCCCCCTGCCTCGGGCACGTGATGGCGAGATCTGGGTGGTGGTAGCAACAGCAGCTGCTTCCAGTCTTTCTCCTCACTCACACTTGTGCAAGAGGCCAAATATCAGCAGTGGCCCCACTCGCTGACAGGAGCAGCCTGACACCTGATGCCCAGAGCCTAGCTGGACAGCCAGCTCCAGGATACCCACAGCCTCTCCTAATGGAGCAGCCTGGCGTCAGGGAGCGCTGGCGTGCATCTTCTCCAGGCAGTTTGTCCAGAATGTGACCAGGCGGTTGTCACGGTTGATACAGAAATCCGTGAAGTCCTTCAGCAGCCGATCGGCAAACTTCTCATCCCCCGTGGCACTAGAGCGCCATGTCTTGGTCAGCATGGTGTTATAGGCCCAGTTGTAGCCAACCCGCTCCTCACAGAACATGTTTTGGTTGGTGGAGCTGGTAGAGTTCCGTCGCCGCCGCTGCTGCCCAGAAAACTTGCGTTTGGAGTACGGCAGCTGAAGAAACACTGTTCCTGAAGGGAGAGACCCAGCCTGAGTGAAGCTGTTGGTAAACAATCGCAGCTGGTTCTGGAGGCCCTGCCCCTGCAGGCCCGGGCGGGGACTCGTGCACCCACCCACAACCAGGTCCTCACCTGTGACGTGGATATACTGTGGTTTATTCTCAGCAGGGAAGTTAAACGCGGAGGCAGAATATTTATCTTGCACAAATCCAAACCTATGGTAAGGACAGACACACAGACACATGGTCTCATTAGCTAGAGAAGCAGGGAGCAGTGTGCAGCTAGATTCTGACAGGCCAAGATGCTGGAATGTGGAAAGGCCTCCCATGTGGAGCACGCAGTCTACGTGTTTTTGTCCTCGGTAGTCCTCAACATCTGCCTTTCAACTCCGAGGCTGCCAGCTCTCCTGCAGTGACTACAGCACTCTATCCAGCCTCCATTTCCACTTAGCACCTTCCCTTCCCCACATGTCCTCCCCTCTGTGGTCCCCACTTAACCTTCACTCTGCCTCTTGTGGAGTCTGTCCTGGCAGGCTGCTCACCAAGCCCCATCTTATGTTTTCTTGCCACCCCTGACTGTTGTCATGCTGACATTGAGAAGGTTCTTGATAAAGGTCCTCACTGAAATGGAATGAAGTGTCTTAATCAAAACTCTCTCCTTTAAGGTGAGGAGCAATCCAAGGCTCTTTGCCGTGCTGTGCTCTAGAAATGGGAATTGAGCAGAAACCATTTCTCATCTGTGACCTGTCCTGTTCCACTTCTTATCTATAGCTTGTTCTATTCCTGGTTTTTCTATTTCCATAAAGCACATTTATTCCAGCCCCACCTGCTAAGAGCTGTAAAGGACGTGCTAACAGATGTGCCCAGACTCTGCCCTCTGTGGCTGAGGGTTTACGTAATGAAGGCATTGATGTAGGAGGTAAAATGTGTCTTCTTTACTGGACTGAGCTCGCTGGGGAAATGTTGGGCTGTATCCTCCAAACTGCCAGCTCTAGGCTGGTATCCCTTACATGCACATCAAGTAAGCAAACTCAGGACACTTCCCGATTCCTTCCTTCCTTTCCAAGCAAGCCAACTGAATAACTCAGTATGATCGGCTGGACCAGAGGCTTCTGTCTCTTTTCTTCTTTAGGTCACCAGGAAAGACCCTTCTTATTTATTATTTACTTTTGAGACAGGGTTAGGTGTCCCAGGCAGCCCTCAAATTCCTGCTTCAGCTGAGGCCAACCTTTCACCACTGACTTCCTACCCCTCCCTCTGCAGTGCTGGGTCACAGGTGTGCACCACTGTGCCATTTCCTGCAGTGCTCGCTGCACGCTAGGTGAGCATCCCACCAACAGACCACACACCTAGCCTATGACCTTTGATTGTGTGCGTGTGGTGTGAGGGTGTGTGTGCGCATGTGTGTGTGTGTACATGTGTGTGTGTGTTATGAGGGTACGTGTGCGTGCATGTGTATGTGTGTACGTGTGTGTGTGTGCATTCATGTGTGCATGCATTCGTGTGTGTGTACATGTGTGTGTTATGAGGGTGCGTGCGCGTGCGTGTGTATGTGTGTACGTGTGTGTGTGGTATGAGGGTGTGTGTGTGCGTGTGGTGTGAGGGTGTGTGTGTGCATGTGTGTGTGTGGTATGAGGGTGTGTGTGCATGTGTGTGTGTGTGGTATGAGGGTGTGTGTGTGTGTGGTGTGAGGGTGTGTGTGTGTGGTGTGGTGTGAGGGTGTGTGTGTGCATGTGTGTGTGTGTGTGGTATGAGGGTGTGTGTGTGTGGTGTGGTGTGAGGGTGTGTGCGTGCGTGCATTCATGTGTGCGTGCATTCGTGTGTGTGTGTGTGTGTGTGTGTGTGTGTGTGTGTGTGTACTTGCTTGTCTGCATGTGCCCTTAGAGGCCAGAGCGGGGGCTGGATCTTCTGGAGCTGGAGTCATAGGCAGTTGTGAGCTGCCCAGTGTGGGTGCTGGGAACCAAACCTGAGTCCTCTTTTTTTTTTTTTTTTTTTTTTTGGTTCTTTTCGGAGCTGGGGACCGAACCCAGGGCCTTGCGCTTCCTAGGCAAGCGCTCTACCACTGAGCTAAATCCCCAACCCCAAACCTGAGTCCTCTAAAGGAACAACAATCACTCTCAGTTGCTGAGCCATTTCTCCAGCCCAAAGATGTTTATTTAAAAAAAAAAACAAAACACAATTTAGACAGGCACAGTGGTTCATGCCTTCAACGCCAACACTTTAACCCTAGACAGGCAGATCTCAAGGCCAGTACAGTTTACCAAAATGAGTTCCAGGCCAGCCAGGGTTCTATAGTGACCTCCCCACCACCACTGCCAAACCCAAAACAAACAAAAACAAAACTAAATCAACAAACCTCCAACCCCTACCCTTCCAAAATAAAACAGAACCCTCAGAAAACCTACATTTCAGCCCAATGACCCATGGATGCTTCATTTTCCACTTGGGGCAACCCAGGATCGAGACAAAGACAAGGGGCATCTACCTCAGAGAAGATCTCACCCCGGTTATCCAGAGTGTAAGGAAGGAAGAGCGAGGAGCCACCACAGAGGGGACTGTGTGGGGATGGGAGTTGTTCTAGCTCTTTCTGAGATTGACCGTTGAGTAGACCATCACTCCAGTCACATCTCAATTGGAATCCCACTCATGCAAAAGCAAAGGCAGGACCAGGGACTGCAGCCCAGTGGTGGACTGCTTACCCAGCTCCCACAAGGCTCTGGGCTCCACAACCCGCACACACACAGGTCTCTGAGCACTTTGCTGGCACTACTATGGGAAAATTAAACTTCTATCCTCCCGGGGCCCACAAAGCCCTCTAGATTGACCGTTTTTAAGACGAAAAGTGCAATTTAAAGCATGTTATGCGGAGTATTGAGTATCTTGTAATCTTAACTCGAGAGCCAGAGACAGGAGACTGAGTTCAGAGCCATCCTGAACTACACAGTAAGTCCCTGTAAGAGGAGGGGGGGGGTCCAAAATAGTGGGACCTGAGTGGCCCTAGCAGAGGGAGACAATGACAGGCACAGAGGAGGCGGGGCTTAGGCAATGGGTGACACACAGCAGAGTCTTCTGCAGTCATATATGGGCTTTAAAGCTTTAAAGATACATAAGCAAATCAGATATTAGGAAGAAATCAGATATATGAAGAAAAAAAAAATCAGATTTGGCAGCTGAAGGTCAAATCCAGGAGACACCTAGTCAAAATGTGGAGTCTAGAAGAGGAAGGCTGCCAGCTGTACGTTAGCTGGGGCATCCTCACGAGTGCTGTTTCTTGCGGCTTTACCAGCTGAGCCCAGCAAGCCCCAGAGGGGTGAGAAAAGACAAGACTCCGCTGTAGACTTGCCATGGACTCCTACCTTTCTGGGCAGTGTGAGTGGACAAGTCTGCTTCCTAGAACAAGGTCTGTTCCAATAACTGCTGTGCTCCCTCTTCCCTCCCTCCTTCCTGCTCACATCTACATCCCTTTAGCAGTAGTAGGGAATGAGTTACCAGGGCACTCATCCCACACCTGTCACTGAGCACGCACATACTGTTCAGATCTTAGAGTAAGGTGTAAGGTGGGGAAATCCAGCTTGGCTGGGAGAAGTTAGAGACTTGTGATCTTGTGAATAAATGGTAGGTATGAGAGGAATACTCGGGGTGCAGATGCTAGGAACTGAAGATGTACGACAATAGGACAATACAAAGAAGGTGCTTCAAGCAGAGGGTAATTGAAACAGTAAGAGGAGGCTTTGTTTCACCAGAGGAATAAGTAACAAGTGACACCAGCTGAGTGACACTTGGAAACAATGTGTTCTGCTGCACTGGTGAAGGAGACAGTGAATCAGAGGAGCCCAGGAAACGTTTACCTGGTGCATAAGTCCTGTGCCAAGAAACAGCTACCTTCATCCCCTGTCTTTCTAAAACACAGGGAAGGTTGACTGACAACTTTTACAATGTTTTCCTTCACCTGTCTCCTCCATGCACAACTGGTTCTTTGTACGCTATTTACGAAGAACAAAGCAAGGGGGTCTGTGAGACAACAGCCACAGACTGCAGGGGAGCATTTCTCTGTGTCTGAGTGGAGGTAAGCAGGGAGCTTGCCACTACAGCAACGGTTCTCAAAGCCTTGGAGGTCAACCCCTTTCAAAGGGGTTGCATATCAGATATCCTGCATATCAGATATTTACATTAGGATTCATAACAGTAGCAAAGTGACAGTTGTGAAGTAGCAACAAAATTTCATGGCTGGTGGTCAGCGTAACTTGAGGAACTGTACTGAGGGAAACACAATCAGAAAGGTGGAGAAGCACTGCTCTAGAAGGACAGATTCTTTTCCCCCACAACAGAATAACTGGGTTCACTTTAGTAACTGCTATTGGAGAGACATACTGATTTGGTCACTGTTCCTTCTTGCTAATGGACAAACCTGTGTGCAATGGCTTCCTGGAAAAGGTGCATTCGATCCCAATATGTCTCTGGTTCAAAGCCTGAAAGGAATAAGGAATAAAGGCTGAGCTGTGATCACAAGGTCTGTAATAGGCTCACACTGTTCTCTCCATTGCTCTTGACAACTCTTGTCTTGTGGATCTGAACTTTAGTCCCCACCCAGTTATAGAAATGACAGCTCTGTACCCCATAATCCCTCTCCAAGTTCCTCCACAGTCTAGAAAGGTAAGGTCCTCAGGGGCCAATGTGACCTTCAGAATTCAATGAGGCTTATGCTAATGTCTTAATTCTCAAGATGAAGAGAGGTCAGTAATTTTTTATTATTTGTTTCTGACACAGGGTCTCACATAGCCCAGGCTGCTGGCCTCAACCTCTAAGTGGCCAGGTGGCTTTGAATCCCTGACCCTCCTACTTACTTACATGTGTGTACCATGAGCCCTGGTCTGAAGTATGTTAAGACACAAATCTGAAGTGTACACTAGGTGCTTCTGAAAACAGCTCCCCCCACCCCATGTCTAACATCACCAACCTTCCATTTCCCTGTAAAGAAAGACAGAGCTCTACTTCAGGGGTAAAGAAACTGAAGCAAGTAAATATATAAGGAATTCTCAAGAAGCCATCAGCTTTGAAGGGGAGGCGAGCAGTGCAGGAGAATTGGCTCCTCCGTCACCAACTGAATTGCTCCAGCCTCCCTCGTCCACAGGGCAGCTGCTGAGGACCAAAGCAGAAAGCAGGTGGGAAGGCCAAGCACTGCCACATAGCAACAGGAAGCAGAGCTGGATGGATGGAGGCCTAGCACTCTGTTACATAGCAACAGGAAGCAGAGCTGGATGGATGGAGGCCTAGCACTCTGTTACATAGCAACAGGAAGCAGAGCTGGATGGATGGAGGTTTTGAGGCAACCTCAGTAGAGACAACCCAACAACCAGGGATGGAATGGCTTTGTTACTCTGCCATAATTAGAACTTTCTTTAAAATAGATGGGCGACACAGCCCCCACACCCACTCATATGTACACACAGACTTTCACATACACAGAAACATGCCTACATACACAACCACAGTCACACACACATACAAGACACATACAACCAGACATACACACAGATACATCCACAAACACACACATTCACATGCATACACGCATATACCAACCACATTTGTTCCAGATTTTAAGGTGTAGACTCATTGTTACAAGAAGTAGAGAAAAAAGAAAAAAAGAGGCACCTAATTTAGAAGACTGAATTTTAGATTTGGGTCCTTATTCCTTTAAATTAGGACGTTTCCCTGTAACCATGGTAACCAACTGAGGTTGCTGGTTTAGAAGACAGGGTTGGAACAGGCAGTGAGGCCATCAGCTACCATGCCTGCCAGCAATCCTGTTACAATGCGGACAGCATCTTTAGATGTTGTAAGGTAACGGTAGCCCCTCAGAATGTTAACAGCACTGCTGTGGGCTCCTGGCCTAACCCTCTGGGAGGAACATAGTGATTCACATTTCAGGACTGCATAAATGGTCCTCTCTCAGCCCTGTGCAGCTCAGAATCTCTGGTCTCCAATGCAGGGGAACTCTGCAGAGCTCAGGTACAAAAGTGTCTACTAGGTTGTAAGCAGAGAGGACAGACTGTTAGAACCAGCAGGGCAGCCTACATAAAATCACAAGATCACGAGGTTTAGCCTGCCCTCCTCACCCTCTGCCATTTAGTGTAACACAAACTTACAAGGGAGTGGGAAGAAAATATTTCTCTTACGTCAGCGTTGTCTTTCACATTTGTAATCTTGCTATCAGCTCCTGATACATTAGCATCAACTCCAGCTTGCTTTTGAAAATGTCATCTTGAACTCCTGGAAAGCTTTTTAGGAGCTATTTATGAATTCATGTGCACGTGTGCTTGGCGATAGCAGTGGGAGGTGTAGATGGGGAGATAGTGTGGGTAAAAGGCACATCGGGGTGGTCCGCTGTGACAAACCCTTTCTGACAGAGGGAATGGTTCTAATCTGAGTCCTTGAGATACAACCCTGGAGACACACGCAGGGGGCCCGGAGCTTACAAAGCCTGCTGCAACAACGAAGAAGAGCCTGTTTTGTTTTGCTTTTGATGGCTTTCTAGGGCCTTGTTGCATGGACTAGCATGCAAAAGGCTCTCCTCGAACTCAAGCAAACATTGCAGGCAAATCAGGTGGCTGGAAGCACAGAGGACACAGCAATGGTGCAGAGATGGACAGCGCACAATCCCCTCTCCCATCTACTGCTTGCTTCACACTGGCCTTGCAGAGCTGGCAGGGCCGCTCCAATCAATCCATGCAAGAGAAACTCAGCTCAGAAGCATCGAGCGGTCAGTCCCGGGTTACCCAATCACTAAGAAAATCCAGTACGTGGGCTGGAGAGGCAGCTCAGTGGTTTAGAGACCTGGCTGCTCTTGCAGAAGACCTAAGCTTGGTTTCCAGCACCCCAGTGGTGGCTCACAACCATCCAGAACTTCAGTTCTAGGAGGCCTAACCTCCTCTGTGGGCACCATGCACAGAGATGCAGGCAAGACATTCATATAAATAAATTATTTTAAAAATTAAAAAAATCCTAGGCCAACAACCCGGATTATTCTGCCCCTGTGGAACAGCTCTCTCAAGCAGCCTGTAGTTTTGTTTCTTTAGGCACATGTTCACTGGACAGCGATGGGTTTCATTAGGACAGTTCATAGAAGCATCTTCCTCCTTCCCCTCTCTCATCCCACCCTTTTTTCTCTTTCTGAATATTCAGTACCTCCTCCTGCTGTTCGTTTCTTATTAATGTCCTTGTTCATTTTCTGTCTAGATTCTAGTTATGAGAGAACATGGGAGAGGGCGCTTTCGAAAAGTGGTCTGACTCAGTGAGACAAACCCTGCAGAAAGGAGCAGCTCTTACTATCGAACAGGTGCTCGCTGCCCTCCTTGAGCAAGCAGCCGAGGTTGAGCGGGATGAAGAGCTGGGCCCTCAAGGGGTCACCGTACAGGTAACTGGGCAGTGCAAAAGGACCCTCCAAAACCGGGACTAACAAGAAGCCGCAGGATGTAGCTTTTCGATGCCAACCTTGGACCTGAAAGAAAGTACGAAACGGTGTCATCTCCAGGGTCTTTTAGACCAGAGAAAATACCTCTTGACTCCACAGAGCAGACCCAGCAGCGGCTGCGTACGTATTGATTGCCACGTTCACTTATTCATGTCCTCTGGCTCCAAAGTGAGCCTGCTTCCTGGTGACTGCTAGGAAAACTGAGCTGAGCGTGCAGCTCCTCTCTATGGCCCAGGCTTCTGACCTTCAGCTTCTTTCACAAGGAACTGAAGAGAGCGCCAAGACCAGGACAAAGGCGCATGCTTCCAGGTCTGCTGTGTACTAAGTCCTGTGTATCTCACAAGAAGACAAACCTCTCTGCCTGATGTAGCATGGGAGATGAGTACAGTGGGCTCTGGACAAAGTGCCCAACTCTCCAACTGCACGCTGTGGGGAACCCCCAAAGCCGTCTTCCTGAAAGCTGGACTTCTGTAAGAACTCCAACCACAGTCCCTTGTTGACCACGTAAGGTTTTCGAAATATGTTTTAAGAAATATAAAGTTGACAGTTACTTTAATGGAGGGAGAGAACCAATTCCCTCAACGTGTCCTCTGACCTCCACATACAGCCCACACACATATGTAAGTTAAACAACAAAAAGAACAATAAACAACAACAACAACAACAACAACAAAACACCCCAAACCAACCCAAACTGCAGTGATGAATGCATTAGCTGCTTTCACTGGTTTTACAGGAATAGATGTGAAAACTGAATTCTTTAAAGATAGAACCTAAACTCCTTGGTAGAAATAACAGTCCTTTTCCTGTCTGTCTGCAACAACAGAGGTGTACGTGAGTGCTTTGGGCATGTTGTTTTGAGATACAACCATCCCACCTGATAATGCCTTTCTTTCCTGCTTTTGCTGTTTGTGAGCCATGGTCTGGCTATGTAGCCCATGCTGGTCTAGAGTTTGGAAGCTTCTGCTTGACTTTACATTGGGGATTACAGATGCATGCTGCCATGACTAGCAGCAGGTATCCTTCTAGATTTGGGTCTCTGTGTACATAAGACATGTCAAGGCCAAGGCTAGGTGTTTTCTCTACCATTCTCTACCTTATTTTGTGTGTACACGATACACGCGTGTTTGTATGTGTGTGAGTGCTGGTGCAAACACATCACAATGCATGTGTGGAGGTCAGGGACTCTTGTTGCTTACTGCTGCATATGCCAGGTTACCTCCTGGGGATTCTGTGCCTACACTGGGATATAGACAGGTGCCGCCACGCCTGGCATTGCACGGGTCCTGGGGACTCACACTCAGGTCCTCATGCTTGTGCTTTACCTGCCAAGCCGTCGTCTCCTCAGCTCTCCATCTTATTTATACATGAGAGAGAGAGAGGAGAGGAGAGGAGAGGAGAGGAGAGGAGAGAGAGGGAGAGAGGGAGGGAAAGAGAGAGAGAGAGAGAGAGAGAGAGAGAGAGAGAGAGAGAGAGAGAGAGAGAAGGACTTATGACAGTCAGTCAATTCTCTTTTCACCATGTAGGTTGTCAGGTTTGTCAACAATCACATATTCTGAGGCTTGCCATTTTGGTTAAGCTGCTGGCCTCTGAGCCCATGAGCTCCGCCTGTCTGTGCTTCCCCAGCCCTAGTGCTATAGGCACCTTCCGTCATGTTTGGCTTTCCTGTAGGTGCTGGGATCCGAGCATCCTCAGTCCTGCACAATGAAGGACTTTTTTTTTTTTTTTTTTTTTTTTTGGTTCTTTTTTCGGAGCTGGGGACCGAACCCAGGGCCTTGTGCTTCCTAGGTAAGCGCTCTACCACTGAGCTAAATCCCCAGCCCCCCACAATGAAGGACTTTATCTACTGAGGCGTCATCTTCCTAGACACTCTGCCCTCACTTGGCTCTTATAGATGCTCTTTGGATAAGTACCTTTCCAAGGGAGGAATCCTTGAAGATACTAATGCATACAAGAGAGTCTATGCCTAATAGATAGCTAACAGAATATCCCCAAGACTCCATGCTCTATAAGACAAAATTAGGTTTACAAATTTCTCCCATCCCCCAAAACTCTCTGTATAGTCCTGGCTATCCTGGAACTCACTATATAGACTAGAAAGCTCTCAAATTCAGAGATCCACCTGCCTCCGCCTCCCAAATGCTGGGATTAAAGGTGTGTGTCAACACCGCTGGGCTCAGCTTACAAACGCACGACAACTTTCGTGTGCTGCACTTACTTCTCTCAAGAGATCTCTCAGCTTTCACTAAACACGTCTTTCAACTTCCCAGCTGTTCTCAGCTATGAGAATGAATGTGGTGAAATGCTTGGGCTGGTACTAGAGGACAGTGGGACTTTAGTGCTACATACAAATATTTCTCTGTGCATAAAAGGAGGAGCGGAGTGTGGTGAAGGCTAAGGAGGGTTTGCTCATTTTGTGGTGCTGTGACTGCACATGGGCATTGGTTTGAGCTGGTCTCATAGCACAGGATCCACAGGCAGGTCAAGAAAGAGTGGCAGGAGCAAGGACAGGTAAGAAGGCCATCTAGCAAGGCTCCCTAACCCTGACGCCCATGACACTGTGGGCCAGTTACTTTTTAGAGGGACTTGCTCGGTAACACTGGCAACTCTGGCTGCTGTCCATCAAATGCTAATAATATATCCAATCTTCCCCTGTGTGGAGATGGCAAAAATACCTGCAGATACTGCCAAATGCCCCCAGAAGACAAACTTACCCTTGTTTGAGGAATGGTAAGTTAAAACCAGTGATAATAACCAACTGGGAATTGGTGAGGTAAACTGGAATAAATACTAGAATATTCTGTAGCCATTGAGAACAGTGAGGCAAAAATAAATCCAGCAAACAAAAACAAGGGAGACTGATCTGTGTTGGTGGAAGATATACAGGAAACAGAGAAAACAAAAGGTAAACACTATGTGTCCATCATGGGAGCAAAGTGCATTCTCACTCTGTAGTCTAGGCTGATCTGCAGCTCACTATGGAGCTAAGTGGCCTTGAACTTGTGGTGACACTTGCTGAGTTTTCTCAGGTGTGAACTACTATGGACAGCCTACCATCCCTGTTTTGTATGCACAGACTCTCCCTGGGAGCGTTTTAAACATGGTGATAGTAATGGCTGCTTTTAGATGGAAGTCCCAGGACACACAGGAGGGATGGAGATTTGCTTTTCCCTCAGGACCAGTGGTCCAAAGGTTTGGTGAGCATAGCTAGGGGTATGCTACTGGCATTTAATAGGTAGAGGGCAGAATGCTGTTCAACAACCAACAATGGGCTTGCAGTCACTCACAACAGGTCATTATCTGTCAGTAAGGACAAGGTGAAGAAGCACTAGTCTGTACTCTGAACTTTCTATGTTTAGTATTTTAAGGCTATCCCGACAGGGCAACAGGCTATGGGAAGGAACCTCTACACAGTGCCACCTTACCATCTCAAACAGCACTGTGGCAGTCACTGCCATCCAGTGTAGCTTGATTTCAAAGGCTGCGTTGAGAGAGAAGTTTCCGTGGTAGTAACAGCTGCACCACTCCAGCCGGTCCGTTCGGTTGTTCACATCGACATCCAGGGTCACAGTCCTCTGCTCTGGGACAGTGGCAGCTGTGTCAGCACACAGCGGGGTGTGGGGACACACAGAGAGGGGTACAGGAGTGGGGTAGTGGAGAAGAGTGAACAATAAGCACCGTGAGTTTGAAATTGCACAACTGCCCAGCAGAGGCCCAACAGTCCAGGGCTCTAGGAAAAACTGGTTCTGCTCCGAGTGCTGATAGATAATAAATATTTGAGGCATTCTGAGTGGTCTGTGAGCAGCTATGCCACTGTAGGGCAAAAGCCCCTTAGATGCTACATAAGAGAATGAGTAAAACTTTATAAAAACAGATGAAATTTTAGGGTAGTAAGCGACTCTATATGTTGCTATGAAAGGAAATACAGCATTGTAAACTTATACAAACCCACAGAATGCACAGTACCAAGAGTAAACCCCTAATGAAAATCATGGATTTGGGGTGATGAAAGTGTGGATCCAAACAAATGTCAGCTGGTGGGAGTTGACAATGAAGGAGACTGAGTGTGAGAGGGACAGGGGATCTATGGGAATTCTTTGCGCAACTGTGCTGGAGAGCTAAAATTCCATTTAAGAAAGCCAGTGATGATAGCCACACACAGCAGCTTACAATACTAGCGCTCAGAAGGCTGAGACAGGAGGAATGTAATTTAGAGAGCACTGCTGCTATACAGTCACAAACAAAAAACAAAATCTGGGGGCTGGAGAAATCACTTAAGAGTCCTTGAGTCGCTAGTTGAGGCCCTAATGCTCACACAGCAAGCCGTGTCCCACACACTCGTAACCACGGCTCTAAAGGGGGCAGATGGAGCTTGCTGGCTTCCGGCCTAGCTGAGATAATACAAGCCTCAGGGAGACAGTCTGCCTCAAAGGACTGAGAAGGCGCACAGTGATACGGGACACCCAGGGTCATCTGTGGCCTCTATGTATGCACATCACACAAATACTTGTAAATCTAAAGAAAAGGAGGGCCAGTTATAAAAAAAAATCATAAGCTAGATTTAGCCAATTATGCTGCAGTTTGATTCCTTAGCCAATCCTTTCCTTTCTTTCATGAGAGAGGGATGCTATCTTAACCATCATCACGAACTCAAACTCAACCAGGCTGTACACAGGAACTTCACAGTGACTCACAGATAACAGGAAAAACAGCCAGACCAGTGAGGAGGAAGTATTCCTCTTCTGGTTTTAGCTCAGGAAGGCATTAGGTTCTACAATATTTCCTCAGGGTACGAAACCTCACAATGAAGCATGTACATAGGGCTTTGGTCCCCGTGGCCAATAACCACACCCGGCATAGGTAGGTTTTCTATAAATCAGGATCTGTTCTCCTATCTTGGCGTGGGTCCAGGTTCTGCAGGCAGAAGTTGTGAGTGGCTCCTGTCACTCACAGTTTCAATGAGCTGCTGCTGGAAGGCAGAGCGTTAGCTGGGGTAGTGAATGGCACTCCAGGAAACAGACATCTCCCAGTACCAGCGCATGCAGAATGGGCAAGGTTCTTGATTTGGAGCTGGAAGAGCCAAGCTTCTGCAATTCTAGCCACAGGCGCGTGTCTCTGAAAAACCACATTTCATGTCTCCTAGCTTAATTCCTTATGTGCAAACTGATACAGCAGCCCAGTCAAGAAACACATGGCTCGGAAAGGTCTATAAAGCTCCCTCACTTGCCTTCTCCTCTGGCTGCTTGTGTCTCCTCTATTTTCTGTCCCATTATCCTCCTAGTTTATGACATGAGCTTCAATCTGTGGCTTCTGAGCACTTGAGGCACATTTGGTATCTACTTGTTCACTCTGATACTAAAACGTTCATTAAAGCTGGATTCTGTCTGGGCTTCGTGTTCCTGCTTTATGACACTCTCAGGAGCAATTTACTCAACACTCCACACCACAGAAAGCTGTGTTGTCTGGGCTGGCACACTATGAATATATTCCTCCAGATTCAGAAAGCTCGTCATAACCAAAGGCCAGATGAGCACCAGCAGTGACTGCCAGCGTCTCTCTTCCATGATCAGCTCCGTTATGTGTGCGCGAGGTGAGTCTGGGGGCCACCTGAGGAAATGTCAGCCACGTAGCAACTGCTCTTGCACTGGCTCTGTACTCAGGGTAAGATTTGACAGTGCAGAAGCTTGCAGTATGGGCAAAGCTGCAGCTACCTACACGGGAAGGCTAATCAATATGCACAGGACCAGAGGAGAAACGAGCTCAGCATTCTAGGGTGTTATTAATGACCTAGAGAGCAGATCAATATCACCAGAGGAGAAAGAACACTGGAGCTCAGCCCTCACAGTCAGAGCTGCCTCATTACAATGGAGCAAACCTCAACAGGCTGAAGGGAATTTTGAAAAAAGAAATTCGCTAGTTTCATCTACATTCACCAGGAACGCTTTGGAAAAAGTTTGGTTAGAGGAATGTAACAGTCTCTCCTGACTCCAAGATCTAACAGACTGTCATAGAAAACTAGAAGGCCTGTGCTCTGGCAGAAGGCACGTGGTACTGTATCTTCCAGACTCGGATGCCTCTGTAGCAACCCAGCTCAGTGACTTAAATAAGAATGGGGAAGTGGGAGCCACCATAGGCCAAGCCAAGGGTCCACGCACCAACATTAGGCATTTCAAAACGGCTACCTCCGAGTGAGCATCAGAAGTTTTAAAAAAGGAACAAGCAAACAAACAAAAAGCCATTCCAAACAACAGTAAAACAAACAAAAACCTCAATCTAATCATAGGCACTAGTGAAACTCTGGTCTTTCTATTCTGTAAACTATCTTGGGTTTTTTTCTGAGGAAAAATTCAAGTGTTGAAGTTATACATTATTTATTTAGCAAATAAATAAACTGGTTCCATTTTTGGGACAGGGCCTCACTATGCAGCCTGGGTTGGCCTCAAATTCATAATTCCTGCTCTGCTTCTGCCTCCCAAGTGCTATGATTATGGATGTGTACTACCAATTTCATCTGGCCAGAACAAGTCGTGTGTGTGTGTGTGTGTGTGTGTGTGTGTGTGTGTGTGTGTGTATATGTGTGTGTATATATATATATATATATGCATGTATGTGTTTATGCATGTGTATGTATATGTGTATGTATGCATGTATATGTGTGTATGTATGTATATGTATATATGTATGTGTGTGTATTTGTGTATGTATGTATGTATATGTGTGTGTATGTATTATGTGTATGTATGTGTATGTATGCATGTATATGTGTGTATGTATGTATATGTATATATGTATGTGTATTTGTGTATGTATGTATGTATATGTGTGTATATGTATTATGTGTATGTATGTATATGTATGTATGTATATGTATGTATATGTGTGTGTGTGTATGTATGTATGTATGTATGTATGTATGTATGTATGTGAGACAGGGTCTCTCTATGTATTCCTGGCTGTCCTTGAACTCAGAGATTTTCTTGCCTCTGCCTCCTAAGTGCTAGGATGAAAAGGTGAAGTCACTACATCCAGCTATACTTAGAAACATATTTTTTCTTGTTTGGCAAGATGGCATATGCTTTTAACCAACGATTCTCAACTTTTCTAATGCTATGATCCTTTAACACAGTTCTAATTATAAATTATTTCATTGCTACTTTATAACTAATCTTGCTAGTTATGAACCATAGTGTAAATATCTGTTTTCCAGTGGTCTTAGGCAACCCCTCTAAAAAAGTCATTTGACCTCTGAAGGGGCCCTGACCCAGAGGTTGAGAACCTTTGCTTTAAATCCAGAAGAGGGAAATAGATCTATGTTTATTATAGGCCAGCCAGGACCACACAGTGTGACTTTCTCACAAACACACACACACACACACACACACACACACACACACACACACACACACACACACACGTTTCTTGTGGTTCTAAGTAGGGCCTCTACATGCTAGAGGGCCAGCAACCACCCTTTCCCCGGCTACCTGCTATTCCCAGGCTGCAAAGACAACTTACCTAACAGTGCAGCTGCCTGGCTCCGTCCTCCAAAACTTCGGCTAAAGGAGCTGTGCCTGCTTGCGTAAGAGGCTGGCCGGCTAGGTAGCCAGGGCAGGAGGAAGGCAGGAATCTCGGAGTGCACAAGCTCTTCTGCCACAAAGGCCACCTCAAACCACTTGCGTTGGAAGCTGGCAAAGTCATCCACTCCTGCTGTGTGCCATGGGGCAGAGGGCTGCTGCATAGCCACTGGGAAAACGTAGGGGGAAGTAAAGGGTCCCTTATCACAACGCTCATTTTCTGACTGATATGTGCTACAATACAGACAGACCTTGAAAACACTGTGCTAAGTGAAAGGAACCGGGTGTACAAGCCTACGTATTATTATAACTCTACACACATAGCATATGTAGAAACAAAAACCTACTAGTGTTTACAAAGAGAGCGATTGGAAATGGAGGGGTTGGACAATGACAGCTAACAAGGAAGAGGTGATGGTTGTTCAATACTGCGAATGGCTTTTGTTATGTAGGCTAATTTTATTTTAGCTTTAATTCGAGTAAAAAAATCTTGTCAGTTTCAGGACATAAGCTGTTGTGGGTTTTTCTTTTCTTTTAGACACTATCTTGACAAGAGTGTACAGTCAACGGCTCCAGCGATACCTTCTCAGGTGTGGACCCAGCGGTGAGAAGTGACTTGCCAGTTGGAAGCAGTCACTTCCAGCCAGGCCCCATGCACCTGAGATTCATACACTGTGGAGGCTGGTCTGAGTTCTGCTATGCAACCTAGACAGACTCATGCTAGAAATTGTTCCCCACTGGAGAAATCCCTTTCTTCACTAAAAAGGGGTGGGGTTACAACATGGTTAAGAAGCAGGGTGTTTGCCTCATGTGCATAGGCCTTGGGTTCTATCTCAGAACCAAAAGCAACAGGCAGTTGCAAACATTCAGCCCTCTGGACTCATGAGCTGTACATCTACGATTCAATCACATACATGGAAAGTATTGGGGGGGGGGGCAGGAGAATATTTACACTGAATATGACCAAACTTTTCTTGTTTCCTGAACAACGCAGTATGACACAATAGTGCTATATTATTAGTTGTTATAAGTTATTTGGGCATGATTTAGAGAAATAAGGGAAGGGGCCAGAGAGATGGTTCAGTGGTCAAAAGCACTGGGCGTTCTTGCAGAGGACCCATGTTCAATTGAAAAAAACACTGTCTGGGCTAAGGAGATGTTTCTGTGGTTAAGAGTACCTGCTGCTCTTGCAGAAGACCTCAGTTTGGTTCCCAGCATCCAAATTACATGGCTATAATTGCCTATAATTCCAGCTCCAAGAAAATCTAACACCTCTGACCTCTGTGGGCACCCGAACTCACGCACTTGCATTCACATACATGCCAACCGGCATCACAGGCGTTTGTGTGTGCAGGTGTGAGCTCTCTCTCTCTCTCTCTCTCTCTCTCTCTCTCATAAAAATAGCTAAATAAATCTTTTTGAAAAATCGGCATTGTTATTCACTTATGTTTAAAATACATACAAATGCTGAAAGAAGTTAGCAGAATGTCAACTCAAAATACAAAGCTGCACAGAGCTAAAGATGCATTGTGATGAGAACGATTAGGAAAGCACTCGCCCCCGTGGCAACCGTGTGTGATTTGGCTCTGACCTCGTTCGGGCTCTCTGTCCGTGACTATCTTGTAGAAATAGAAGCCGTAGACGAAGGTTCGCCATGCTTCTCCAGATGCATGCGCTATGAGCTGCTCTTCCAGCATTTTCTAGGAAAGACAATGAAAACTTGAAATTCTTGCAGCTGACGTCTTAAAGCAACAGCCCTTGCTTGTACATAGCAGTCGAGGTAGCTGAGTGCCTGGAGAACTGAGTTCACACCTCGGATCCCCATCAGACAACAGCTATGTAAAGCGGAAGCTGTTCTAAGGTAGAAATGTATGGATTTCATCAAACATTCTGAACATATAGAAACCATCCAAGTAGATAACCATCTAACCTCAATAAATTCAACATTCTGCTAGGCAGAACACTCTTCAGGGAGTGTCTCCCAAGATCCCCAAAGGAAAATTAGTTGTGATGCATACCCATGTAATCCTACTGGGGAGGTGGAGGCAGGAGGATGAGGGTTTCAAGGTCATCTTGGTTCACTGCTGATCTAACAGGGCTTTAAAAAAGTAATTAATAACAGTGCTCCTGGTTAGTTCTTTTTTTTCTAACCAGTGCTTCTTAAACTATTCCACAAAAACAGAAAGAGAAAAGATGTCATCAAATTCTTTTTATGCATTTTAATCCTGTGCCCATGGATTAGGATTAATATGAAGGGTACCTAACTAACCGGAAGCAGTCTACAGATTCAATGCAATCCCATTAAGTTCCAACATCACTCTTCACAGAAGTAGGAAAAGAATCTTCAAGTTTGTATGGATGCATAGACAGCCAATGCAATCTTGAGCAGAAAGAACAGTGCTGAGGGACCACCATATTTGACCTTGAGGGACCACCGTATTTGACCTTGTACTATAGCACTCACTGGCACACACAAAACACACCAATTACTGAAATATGGTGAGGACACACAACCACATGCTTTTTGCAAAAACAGCAAAAAAAAAAACCAAAAAACAAAAAAAACCTCACTGAAGACAGTCGTCAACAAACAGGACTGGGAAGCTTGCGTCACCACTGTAGAAGAATCAAACTAGATCCCTATCTCTCACCCTGGACAAAAATCAACTCCCACTGAGTCAAGACCCTTAATGCAAGACTTAGAACTCTGAAACTCCTAGAGAAAGAGGCAGAGAAAACACGTAAGATCTAGGCATAGGCAAGGACTTCCTGAATAAGGCCCAGGAAATAATCTAACAACGGACAAACATGACTTCATGAGACTACAAACTAATCTAAAAAGCTTTTCAACAGCAAAGGGACAGTGAGTGGACAGACAGCCTGCAGACAAAGAAAACCTTTGCAAGTTACACATCTGACATGTCTAAAATTTGAAAAGAACTAAAAATAAAAGATAAATGAATGACCAAAAATCAAACAACCACATCAGTAAATGGACAACTGAAATGAATGGAGTTATCAAATGGTGAAATACAAAATAGCCAATTAATGACAAAAATGTTTAGAGGAAAATGAATTAAATCTACATGAGAGGGGCTGGGCTGGTTTTCAGAGAACTGGGAGTCTATTCCCAGAACCTACATGGCAGCTTACAATGGTCTGCAACTATAGTTGCATAGGATCTGACATCCTCTTTTGGCCCGTGCAGACATGTGGTGCACATGTGGTGTACAGACATACATGTAAGGAAAACACCAATATACATAAAGTTTTTTATGTTAAACAAACAAACAAACAACTACCTATAGATTCTACCTGTTAGAAGGGCAGTCATCGTGACTAGGTATGGTGCACATCCCTGCAGTCTCAGTGTTTGGGGAGCCAGGGGTAGGAGGTAACAGGCTGAAGAGAAGGTTCAGTAGTTAAGAGCCCTTGTAGAAGACCCATGTCAGGGGGCTTACTTACAACACCTATAACTATACTTCCAAGTAATCTGACACCCTCTCCTGGCCTCTATGAATACCTACATACATCTGCTTACAGAGACAGACAGACAAACAGACAGACAGACCTCTATGAATACCTGAATACATCTGCTTAACAGACACACACATACACAAACACACCAATAAAAAAATAAAGGGCTGGAGAGATGGCTCAACGGTTAAGAGTACTGACTGCTCTTCCAGAGGTCCTGAGTTCGATTCCCAGCAATCACATGGTGGCTCACAACCATCTGTAATGGGATCTGATGCCCTTCTCTGGTGTGTCTGCACAGCGACAGTGCATTCACATATATAAAATAAATGCTTTGTTTAAAAAATGTTTAGGAAAAAAACCTCACAAGAATAAATAAAACAGGTAATGGTTCTGGAGAGAGATGGCTCAGTGGTTAAGAGCTACTACTGTCTGCTCTTATGGAAGACCTGGATTTGATTCCCAGAACCCATATGGCCACTCACAACCACCTGTAACACCAATTCTAGTTAACCTGAGGCCCTCTTCTGGCCTCTGCAAACACACACACACACACACACACACACACACACACACACACACACACACACACACACAATAAACACTGATAAAATTCAATAAAGCAAGTAACAAATGCTGGCAATGATGAGGGCAAAAGTGGATGCATACTGCTGGTGAGAATGTAAACTACTCTAGCCACTGTGGAAATCAATATGCAGGGTCCTCAAAAGATCAGAAAACACATCCACCACATGACCCAGCTATACCACTCCTGGATATTTACCCAAGGGACTCCACGTCAGAATATCAGAGATGCTTGCCCGGCAATGATTACTGCAGTACCATTCACAGGAGGTATGCTAGAGTACCAACTGAAGTGCCCATCAACAGAGAAATTCATAAAGAAATGTGGTATGCATACACACTCGCATCCACAATAAAAATCAACATATTGACACAACTGGAGATAATCACATTAATTAAGCCAACCACAAAAGAAATGCTTTGAGCTTTCTCTTGACTGAGGTTCCGACATCTTCTATGTGTCCTAGGGAAACAAAGGTGACAGACAGAAGTGAGTGGGCAAGAGGAAAGCAGCAGTGTGGATGGAGACATGTGTAACGTACGCCATAAGCTTCTATGAAAAAGAACGGTCTTTTCTTTCACTTATTTGAGATAGTGTTTCTGTGTAGCTTTGGCTGTCCCGGAAGAGCTTGATCTGTAGAGCTGTCTAGCCTCAAACTCATAGAGTTCCTGCCTCTCCAGTGCTGGGATTAAGGCATGCACCACTACTGCCCTGTGTATGAAAATATCTTACTGTGACCTAATACCATGTACAATGAATATATACCAATGAAATTTTTTAAAAAAGGAATGTGTAAGAAATAAAAAAGAGAAAAGTCATTTGCACTGAGCACACACAGATGATTCTTCCATTACCATTCCTTAAGCAGTACACTGACATCTTATTTGGATTTAGAAATGATGTATAATAAATGTATGGGAGGGCCTACATGGCCTATTACAAATAGAAGGGATTTGAGCATTTGTAGATTTTGATACCTACAGTAAATTTGGAATCTATCCTCAGATATCAAAGAATGACTAGTATAGTAGAGTTTTTCCTACGCTTGCATTTTTAATTTATAAATTAGGCATAATAGGATACTAATGATAACTAGTAATATAATGGAGCTATAGTATATACCACATATAATAAACATGATTTAAAACATTATTTCTGGAATGTTCCAGTAAATATTTTAAGTCAGTTTCCCACAGTTAACTGAGAGTTTAGGAAATGACTGAGATAAGGGAGCACTACGACACTGACATCAACTCTATTTAAAAAAATCATCTGGCATGTTGGTGATGCCTTTAACCAAGGAGAGAGGTGCAGGTGGATCTCTCTGAGTTCCAGGGCAGCGTGGTCTACAGTGAGCGCCAGGACAGCCAGGGCTAGAGAGAGACCGTCTCAAAAAGACAGAACAACAGAACAGAACAGAACAGAACAGAACAGAACAGAACAGAACAGAACAGAACAGAACAGAACAGAACAGAACAGAACAGGGGCTGGAGAAATGTCTCAGTGGTTAAAAGCACAGACTTCTCTTCCAGTGAACCAGGGTTTAATTTTTACTAACCACATGGTAACTAATAACTGTCTATAACTCCAGTTCCAGGGGATCAGATGTCATCTTCTGGCTTTCTCTGGCACCAGGCTTTCATGTGGGACATAAACACATATGCAAGCAAATACTCAAACACATAAAATTTAAAAAAATAAATTAAAAATATATAGAACATAGGGCTGGAGAGTTCGTTCGCTCAGTGGTTAAGAGCACTTGTTGGTCTTCCAGAGAACCCCAGTTCAGCTCTCAGAACCCACATGGTGGCTCAGCACCACCTTTAATTCCAATTTGAGGGACTCTAATACACTAATCTAATCTGACCTCTGCTGGCAATACATGCAGATTACTGGTGCACACATTTACAAAACATTAAAAAAAAAAGATACATACGACAACAAAACTATGGATTCTTTTAAGTCCCAATCTTCTTTTTTTCTCCCAGAAATAAACAATTAAGAAATGTGGTGGTTTAAATGAGAATGGCCCCCATGGGCTCATATGTTTGGATACTTGGGCTCCAGTTGGTAGAACTGTTTGGGAAGGATTAGGAGGCATGGCTTTGTGGAGGAAAGTGTATCACTAGGGGAAGGCTCATCACCAATATGCACTCTGCCTCCTGCTCTGCTGGAGTGGAGCTCTCAGCTGTTCCTGCCACCAGGCCTTCACTTAGCCATCATGGATATTAATCTAGAACTAAGCCTGACTTATTTCTCTTATTACTATGTGGCCTTGTTCACAGCTATAGAAAAGTAACTAATACAAGTAATGTTCTCAAGCATGTTTTTTAAATTAAAAACATTTGTTTCATTTATTTAAAGGATTTATTTATATTTTATGAATTGGATCCTCTGGAGCTGGATTTATAGGTGGTTGCAAGCCACCTGATATGGGAACCAAACTCTGGTCCTCTGGATAAGCAATAAGCACTCTTAACCAACACACCATCCCCCTTCAGCCCCAAAATTTATTTGTTTATGTTGTGAGTACATGTATGTCTGAGTGAATGTTTCAAATATATATATATATATATATATATATATATATATATTTTTTTTTTTTTCCGGAGCTGGGGACCGAACCCAGGGCTTTGCGCTTCCTAGGCAAGCGCTCTACCACTGAGCTAAATCCCCAACCCCCAAGTATATATATTTTAAAAAGTTTTATGTACATATGTATTGACATGAGAATGAGGTTTTATAGTATTTTAAATTTAAATAAAGGTATAATACTTGGATCGTTTATCAACTTGTTCTTACTGATATGCTTCTGACACTTCTCTATCTACACTGGCATGTGTACCTTCAGCTCATTTCCCTTAAATTGTTGTAACAGCCTGTCATTTTACCAATAGCAATGCGCTCAAGGAGATGGGAGTTTATCAGGAAAAAGCTAGGCAAAATAGCATGTCAAGATCTCCAAAGAGTGAACCGATGACAGCATTCTTATTTAAATTAGTTATTAAATTTACATGCAGTGATGAAAGCCAGCCTTTCAACAACATCCTGCAGAGCACAGTATGGACAACACAGTGTGAACCAGCCCAGTCAACTGACCTTATTCATTCTTCTGCTCTGTTTGCTCAACAGTGAGTTAACTCGGTGATATTAATCTCCCGAGTACCTACTATGTGCCAAGCCACATACAAGTCTCGGTGATATGGAAGTGAGCACTATGAGGCGGCCCTGTCAGGAACAAGGCACAGGAGATGAAGACACTCCTCGTCTGGTGCCTTGTACTGCCATGTGAAGATGCCTCTGTTGCAGAGCCTGGAACTCGGACTTAGGATTTGGATACACAGGCATTATCAGGGCAAAACTGGGCTTGGGGCTGGGGACCACTCCCTGAAAAATCTTTGACAGATATTTCTCTGAGGGACAAGAACAAGACTTTGTCCAAAATATTTCAGTTCAAACAATAAATTCTGGCAAACTTTAAAATCAAAGAATGTGTGTGTACACACATTCACACACAGACACACAGACACACACACATAGACAGACAGACACACAGACACACACACATAGACAGACAGACAGACAGACACACACACACACACACACACACACACACACACACACCTGTTGATGTATTTCTAAGACAAGGCTTCACTATGTAGAACAGGATGGCTTCTAACTTATGAACTTATGATCCTCCTGCCTCCACTTCCTCAGCACTGCTAGGGACTTGTGCTATCACCTCCAACCCTAAGGTTTTCAAAGTGTATTCAAAGGAGGACTCATCTGCTCATCAACTCCAGAGAGGCCTAACGTGTGTTGAAAACAGATCCTCACCGTGGCTTGCAAATCTCGTTACTGGAATGGGCAACTCCTTCCGTGACAGACCATGATCACAGGGTCTGAGCAGACAAACCCCGTCTCGCCTCGCTGACTCACCTGCATGATGTCGATGCCCATCGCCTGCGTCTGGACCCCCTCCACATTGTTCATCAGCCAGTGTACGACCTCCGCACTGATGAAGCAGCACGGCGAAAGGCCCTTCTGCTCAGACAGCAGCTGGACTCCTGTCCTGACTCCAGCGAGTGAGCAGGGAACACGTGCCGGTGGCCATAAGGAAAAGGGAAAGATGGGAAATAAGGGATCCAAGGGAGGGCTCCACATAATTACTCCTAGACCGAGAGAAACCCCATGGCAGGATAGAAGAACTGAGAGAGGAAGGGACACTTAGAGAAAACTTTATCTGTCAGCATTACACTAGGTACTTCACATGAGAATTTAATCATTGTAGTAACCATGTGTGTAAAAACTCAAGGTAAGGGCTAGCAAGATGCTCAGTACATGAAGGTGCCTGTCAACAAACCTGACAACTTAAGTCAGTTTCTGATAGGACATCTGGAGGGAGAATCAACTCCCACAGGTGGTCTTCTGACTGCCAATATGTAACTGCAGCATACCAGACCCACCCATGTGCCTGCCCTCTAGCTCCCCACTAATAAATAAGTAAAATGTAATTTCTAAAAATTCACTGTAGCTGGGCGGTGGTGGAGCACTTTAATCCCAGCACTCAGGGGGCAGAGGCAGGTGGATCTCTGTGAGTTTGATGCCACTTGGTCTACAGAGCGAGTTCTAGGACAGCCAGGGCTACACAGAGAAACCCTGTCTAAAATAAAATGAAATAAAACCCTCTCGCTGTATGAACGGGAGGTCAGGTAACTGGTCGATGGCTCACAGCTGGTGAGCAGTAGAGTAAGGTATAACTGTACCCACCCACACCACCACAGCAAGCCTTCCCTTAGGGACCTTCTGCCCTTGCTTCATAATGTGCCCTGTCACTTACGAGGGATGCTTCATGGCTTCCAGGATCTCCACCAGGGTAGAGGACGATGTCAGAGAGCTGGCTATGTGCTGCTGAGAGCTGTAACACAGAGCAGAACGGAACAATGTGACACATGTGCCATGAATGGGCTTTAGTTTCAGTGCTGTGGATTGAACCTAAGACCTTACACACTTTGAAAAGGCAAAGTAATTTTGTATCTAAACACAGCACCTCAAAGGCACCTCCCTCTTCAATCACTTTGCCCTTTTTGTTTGTTCTTTTATTATGTGCTTGCCTCTGAAGTCAGAGGAAGGCTTTGGATTCACTGAAGCTGGAGTTACAGGCAGCTGTGACTCAGGAACGTGGGTGCTGGGGCTCACGTCCTTTGAAGAGCATGGTAGCCGTTCTGCACTGAAACACATCTCTTGCTCCATTAAAATTACGCTTCCTAGAAATCTTAGGCTGCTCTGGTTTGCTTGATGCTGTCTCCCATGTCACTTAACCTTATCCAATCAAAGAGCGCTGTGTGATAATTTTAGGTGAGAGCTTACAGGACAGCACCTTGGAATTATCAGTAAACAGCTATGAGACCCTGAATTATCTTGGTCTTTATTTCTTTACCTGAAAAGGGGGACAGCGTTACTCATGTCTTTCAAGGTGTTTTGGGGCTAACATGTACACCGAGGTACACATGTGGTACCTAAAAAGCTAGCCAACACTAAAGCGAGTCAAATTAGCTAAGAGAACGGATGGAGGTCCAAGAGGCGGGAAGCATCAGAGTCCAGATTTGCACTCAAGTGAGTCCCATTACAAAGTCCTGATCTTCTGACCACCCACTGCCAAGTTCTCCATGAAGGTGTGACAGTGATTCAAACATGCTTAGAGCTGCTGTGGTGGCACACGCCTATAATCCCAGCACTCAGGAGGTTGAGTTGGGAGGATCATGAGATCAACTTAGGCTACTTGGAAAGACCTATCACAGAGATGGCGGATGGGGATAATCTGAAAGAAAAGAGATTAATACTCAGCACTACTGGAAATTCCTTAAACTTTCCCCATTCTCCTATTCCAATCTTCTGAGTACCTATTTGCAAAGCGGAGGTTGTGGGTGTTTCAGGACTCAATGTAGTAGCTCATAATCTCAAACTATGGGTTAATGTCCAGCACTACCATCAAAACCTACACCAGAATCTCAGGGTTAGAATAGGCCTTCAGAAACCTTTGAAGAAAACTTCCTTCTAACCCTGAGTTTGAGTTCAAGTATGCAGTCAGGAGATGGCCCTCTAGTCAAGAACATCTGTAAGGCAGACAACTCAGCCTTTCCTAACGCAGCTGGATCCGTTGCTAAGCTCCTTGTCATGAAATGGGATGTACACTGTATTAATTTTCAGTCTTGGGTCCTGCTTTTGTCTACTGCATCATTTCTGGTCTTCTTACCTGTGGTTTGAAAAGAAATGGCCCCATAGGCTCTTAAGAGTGGAACTATTAGGAAGTGTGGCCTTGTTAAAGTAAGTGTGGCCTTGTTGGAGGAAGTGAGTCACTGGTGGTAGGCAAGGCCTAATGGCTCACTATTTCTTCCTGCTGCCCGTGGATCTGGATATGGAACTCTTAGCTCCTTCTCCAGCACCATGTCCGCCTCTATGTTGCCATGCTTCTGGCCATGGTAACAAGAGACTAAACTGAACTGTAAGCTAGTCTCAATTAAATGTTGTCCTTTATAAGAGTTGCTGTGGTCATGGTGAAACCCTAAAACCCTGCTTCTCGACCCTCTTGAGCAATGAGAAAGCACATAGATTTCCTCTCCTCATGCACGCTCTGCAGCCCCTCTAATCTCCTCCACAGCTGGGTATGCTGAGGACTTGAGCCTGAGAGACGTTAGAGGAGAAGAGTTAGGCCTGAACAAGCATCTCCTCTACAAGCCAAAGTGAACACCGAGTGGTGCACGTAGCAGAGGCAACATCAGTGCAGAGTTTATGACATAAGGAAATGCAGTGCCTGCCAACAGGACCAGCTCATGAGTATCCAAGAGCAGCAGCTACCCTCACCTCAGGGAGAGGGCTGTGAAAGTCAACCTTCTCAGATCATACAGCCAAGATCTGCTCAGTCAGGATAGTGACTCAGTAAGGACAGACTAAGTAGAACTGCCACAAAGCAAACACAGCCAAGAAAGACAGAAAAAGCTTTCTCAAAACTGGCAACTTTGTGGAGTTAGTTCTTTCTTTCTCCCTTTGCATAGGTTCCAGGGTCACATTTAAGCCAGTAGGCTTGCAAGGCAAGTGTCTTTACAGACTGTGCCATCCCATCAACTGCGACATTGTGACATCTACCTTAATGTCAGCAGCACTCAGGAGGCAGAGGCAGTGGGTCTTTGTGAGTCTGAGGCCAGCCTGATCTACAGAGCAAGTTCCAGGACAGCCAGAGCTACATAATAGAGAAACCCTGCCTTTAAAAATAAAAAAAAAAAAAGAAAAGCTTGGACGCGTACTAAGCAAATGAGGCACAGACAGTACCCTTCTCTGTGACTGATCCTGATCCACTGCTAGTGCATTTCCTGACCGGCCTGCACTTGTGCAAGGCGTTATGAACAGAACTGACAAGATGTCTGATACTTTCAGCATCTCTGAGAGAACTCAGATCCTACACCCTACCACTTGGTCGTAAGTACTGAATCCTTCAAGTCCCACATGACTTGGAGCAGTTAGAACATGGCAAGAGCTTTGGACTCCCAACTGCTACACTTTTGGTTAAACTTTCCCAGCCAATGAGAGTGTCAGTTTGGTTATTCTGCAGCTCACCTGCCGTCTCCAGAGCCTGTAGAGGGAAAGGCCTGTTCTATGTTCTGGGAGTTCCCAAAGGTCTGGTTATTGCCTCTATCCACGGACTGGCACGTGCTGACCCCTAAACTGGTGCTGTCCAACACCAGAGGAGCTGTTTGGTCCACAGATGCCTGCAGAAGGGTAAAAAGTTAGTACATGGATCCAAAATTATCCAAAGGTAAACAGTAAATAAGCTATACTGGTTTATAAAGTCAACACACATTTTATACATATTCATGCACGTACAGTAAGGCTACTTATACATAGGGTCTTTTCCATTTCTCCATCCTCAGTCCCCACTGGTCCCTGGTGGAAGAGCCAAGAGTCTAGAGACCACACCCAGTCCTGGGTATACTACCTTGTCAGAGAAATTAAAGACTCACTTCCTCTAAACCAAGGCAGACAGAAGCCAGTCAATCACAGTAACCCTAGAACCACAGTCATAGCTTCAGTACCAGACTCAAACCACAAGACAGACACTGAAGGACACTCCCTGTGAAAAGAACACAGAAAACTGGGCAAAGTAGTGCAGGAGGCTCTCTGTGAGTTCGAGGCTAGCCTGGTCTACATGGAAAGTTCCAGGTCAGCCAGAGCTACATAATGAGACCCTGCCTCAAAAAAGAAACAAAGAAGAGAGAAGTCAGGATCTTAGGAGAGCCAGAGGAGGAAAAGAAATTTGGAGAGGACAAATGGGTGGGCATCCCAGGAGGCACTTTTTATCTACCCTGGCAGCCTTCCGGTACCTGTCAGTGGTTCATTCAGCTTTGACAGTTAAAACCTCAGGGGCATCTCTAAGCAAGCTTTCTACTCTAGCTTCACCCTGAGAGGCCTATCCCTCTGGCCTCCCCTTGGGAAACTCACATGCATAGGTCAGTCTCTCCCTCTACCTGGGAGGGAGGAATAGGATCGTAACTGGCCTACAACTACAGCCTTTCTCCTGAGAACCACCTATGAGCCATTAACATCCGCTTGCATCTTTCTAAAAACCAATTCCAACCTAGTTACCCTGTTACTCTGAAATCTTACACGTCTCTGAGCCAACACACTGTGAACTAACGCTAGAGAATATCTGTCTGAGTTGTGATCTCCACACAATGTCAGCCATTCACCAAGTCTACACTTTCAGTCAAATAACTTTCTTTGTACAGTACTATGAGTTCTGTGGTCCTGTGGTTCCTTATTTCACTGGCTAAAAACCCACCTCAATAGGTCTTCATGTTTCCCAACCCTCCTCATGCTACGGTCCTTTAATATAGTTAAGGTCGTGATGACCCTCAACCACAAAATTATTTTCATTGCTACTTCATGATTGCAATTTTGCTACTGTTATAAATTGCAATGTAAATATCTGTTAGGCAGGATATCTGATATATACCCCCCACACAAAAGGGTTGTTTGACCCCTAAAGGGGTCAAGACCTGCAAGTTACCTTAATGTTTCTTAATTATCACCACGATGGTTTCCAAGTGGTAGAGTGAGCCTGCTGAAGGAAAGTGGTCTGCTTGTCTCATTGCATTTAAGGTTCCTAAAGTGCAGAACTAAGTCCCACTCACCTACATCCCCACGGCATCACTAATAATCACATCTCAGACCAAATATTTACAAAGAATGACTAACCCTTTCAGCTCACTTCTGCAAAACAATAAAAGCCTCAACTTACAGTTCTTGAATAAGTCCTCCAGACAGAGCCTTCTCTTATCAGATATTTTGTTACATGATGTAAATACCTATTTTTCAACAGGCTTTGTCATCTCAGCACTACGGCCACCTGGGATCCAATGAATCTTTGTCCCAGGGTGGCCTGTGCACTGCCCCAACCCCACACATTAGATGCCAGTAATGCTACACACAGACGTGTTTAAAATGTTTCTAGATATTATCAGCTGTTCCACGAAATAAAGAATTGCCCTGGCTCTAACAGAATCACTGTACTTTCCCACTGCAAGGTTCAATGATTTAAGAAAAACAAAACAAACAAAAAAAGCCGACCACATAGGCTTCAATGGGTACCATCACCACCCAGAGAAGTAGAGCAAGAGGCAGCTGCAGTCCAGGCACCATCGGTGCACAGCCACCACCGAGGCTCTGGACAGGCCAACATCTTCCAGTTATTAAACACGTTGTGCTTCGTGAGCTACATCTCTGTTGCAACTCTTCATAAGAATATTGAAGTATGTTGCTGAAGAGACGGTTCAGTGGTTAAGAGCACTGACTGCTCTTCCAGAGGTCCTGAGTTCAATTCCCGGCAACCACATGGTGGCTCACAACCATCTGTAATGGGATCCGATGCCCTCCTCTGGTGTGTCTAAAGACAGCGACAGTGTACTCATGTACATAAAATAAATAATTCTTTTTAAAAAAGAATATTGAAGGGGTTGGGGATTTAGCTCAGTGGTAGAGCGCTTGCCTAGCAAGCGCAAGGCCCTGGGTTCGGTCCCCAGCTCCGAAGAAAAGAAAAGAGAAAAAAAAAAAGAATATTGAAGAATACTGAAGCAGCCATTCGTGAGTCAACAGCCAAAACCAACCAACCCAAGAAAGCAAAGTAACAAAATGAGCTGGGTGTGGTGGTGAACACATGACCAAGGGATCAATAGTTCAATACCATCCTCGACTACATGGTAAGTTCCAGAACAGACTAGATGGGCTGTGTGAGACAATGTCTCAAAACAAAAACAAAGGAACAACAGGCAAAAAGAGGTGGTGTATGTGTGCCTGTGTATGTCCCAGAAAGTTTTATTTACAAGAGCAAAATGGTGGGCCAGGTTTGCCTTGAATGCCTGACTTCTGCTCTGTATTACACATATCCTATCTTTCATGGACAATTTGCTCAGGTCCTACACCAGAAAAAGCCATGTTTTCCTGAAAACGGTGTTGTCTTTTTTTCCTGACCACTCAGAACCTCAGGAAGCTGCTTCCCACACTTTGGCTACAGGAAGCTTAGAGCTGAAATTAGCTCAAAGTTGTAGGTGCTTTACAAGGTCTTACCCTATATTGTTTTTCCCTTGGGTTTCCCTCACAGACATATTTTTATACAGGGAAGAAGGAAGCACTACTTAGACTTAGTGGGCTATTACAAAAGAAAGGGCTGGGCAGCGGTAGCTCACGCCTTTAATCCCAGTGCTCTGGAGACAGAGGCAGGCAGATCTCTTAGGTCGGCATGGTCTTCAGGGTGAGTTCTAGAACAGCCAGGGCTACAGAGTGAAACCCTATCTCAGCATGTGCATGTGCACACACGGGCGCATGCATGTACACGTACACACACACACACACACACACACACACACACACACACACACCTACCTTTGCAAGAGTCCCAAGAGAAGTTGTGAGGGAGATGTAGGGTGAAGAAGAGGGTGAATGGCTGTAAAAATATGTGTAAATAAAGCCAGGTGTGGTGTCTCATACCATTAATCCCAGCACTCAGAGGAAGAGGCAAATGTATCTCTGTGAATTTAAGGCAGCCTGGTCTACAGAGTGTGAGTTCTAGAGCAGCCAGAGTTTTATAGAGGCCCAGTCTTAAAACCAACAACAAAAAAGACAGATAAGTTAAAATTTGACTCTTACCAAAGTCCCTAAGCACTCTTTCTGCATACGGTTGCACACCTTTGTTCTTGTTATTTTTGTTATTATAAAATAAACAAAACCATGTGACATAAATGTTCTAAAATATGGTAGAGCAAGAAAGCTACTTACAAATCTTGGCTTTGGTACAATGTCAAGGTGCTTCTGTACAAACTGTACTTTAGAACCAATTATGTTTTAGAATCTATTTCTTCATCTATGGGATTTCATTTCTTGGAGGTAATGGTGTTTTTACAGCAAAGTGTGACTAAAATTGAATTATGTCAATTAATGCATATTGCTTATTACTCTTTGGTAATTTCATACATGAATACGGTATATTTAGATCACAGCCATTCACCCTCCTCTTCATGGACGATCAAATCTCTCAAAATGACAGTATTTGTGGATAACCTATCTATGCAAGTCACCCTGTGTGCATTCACAAGTTCAACCTTCTGACATTTCAACACAACACAGGTCACCTACAAAGTCAAACACTAGAATCACACAGTCCAGTTACAAAACAAAACACAGAATTTTAAAAAAATTATATGATTTCATATCGGGATGAACTCAGAGCTGTCCTGTAGCACATGAAGCCCACATGCGGGTTGGACATACTAGCATAAATCTAAATCATCTCTAATTGACTTTTTTTTTTTTTTTCCGGAGCTGGGGACCGAACCCAGGGCCTTGCGCCTGCTAGGCAAGCGCTCTACCACTGAGCTAAATCCCCAGCCCCTCTAACTGACTTTTAATACCTAAAGTGGAGAACAGCTATGAAGCAGCTGCTACATTACACTGTCTGAAGACTAGGCTACAGGAAAAAAGTCTGTACCTGTTCAGAATAGACATAATTTTTCCTCCCCAATATTTTTGATCTATGGTTGATGATGGATGGATGTAGAGGGCCAATTATACTAATTCTAATTAATCATGACTAATGATTAGAGCTCATGCTGTTCATTTACATATGCAAGATTAGAAGTGTGTTCATTTCTAAACATATAGATGTTTTCTACTGTTTCTAATGACTAACAAAAGCTTATTTGCACTATGATCAGAAATAAGCTTGTTATGAACTCACTCCATGTAATTTGTTGAAAACGTTTGTTGTTTCTAATACTCAAAATGACACCATTTAAAATCACTGTTAAGTTACTATTTCCTCTTACAGTGAGGATTAGATTTTACAACACCAGGAGAGATAAACATGTCTCATTCAAACGGGTAGAGTAGAATCACTAATTCCCCTATGACACTGACCTCCCACCATCATAGGCTGTTACAAAGATTCTATTTATGAAGCACTGGCCAAGTGGAAGCTCAGTGAGCTGCTTTTCTGAGATTCAGTAAAGAAGGACTCCTTACCCTCTCTACTGAGCCTGACAAGTAAGTCCTTTTCTCCTTAGCTAGACCCACTTTGCATAACCCTGGTCATTTTTTCAGATCTCTGTTACTAGTTCTCTACAGCTCAGTCAGTTTCATATAATACTTAGAAACCTCCATAAAGAGCAGGGAGCCCTATTTGCCTTCAAAGAGCAGTAAAAACAGTAATTACTAGTGCTAATTACACAGTGGGTTTGGAGTGAAGTTTTGTGGGTCATGGGTTTAAATCCCAGTTCTCTGTACTGTAGAAAGCAACTTCTTTGCCCTTTATTTCTCCACTTATAAACCAGAGTAACACTTTTACTTAACTGCTAGGTTATGTTCTAAGGTGAAATGAGATGGTGTGCTAGGCATATGGTAGGTAAAGAATTTTAAGGCCTGGATGACTTCATCCCAAATAAATGAAGGTCAGAGAGCAAGTGAGCTGTGGGACCACACACTGTTAGCCTATGATATAGCTCATGCCTATTTATAAATGATGGGGTTCTTGTTTCCCACCATTTCCTGCCATACTGTTTTAAATTTATCTTGGCTGTATGAAGAGGAGAAAAATAAGTGTTCAGTCCTTAAATACACACGTCATGATGCCTATAAAATATAAGGGGGCAGAGGATGCAATGTGGCGACAATGAGGTTCATGGCAATTGAGTGACCCACACAGCAGCCATGAGAAGCAATGGTCTGGTGCAGGTGTGGCAGGCTGTCCTCGCACAGGAATCTCTCCCATTCTCCTTTGCTGTGTGAACACCAAGACACCTTAGAGACAAAGCCAATTTCAGCTGCCCCTCAAATTTAGATTCAGTCCAATTTTATCTGCTCAGAGGTAAACAGAAGGCCAGCCTGAGCCTTCTGCCAACAGGATGGGCATGCACAGGCAGGAGTTTGGACTAACCTGAGGGTAGAAGGCAGATGATGCTGTGCGTGGGCTGCGGACAAACTCCATAAAGAAGGCCCCGTCCTGAAGTCAGAGGAGGAGGAAGCAACAGCAGCAGCAGCAGGTGCAAGGGAGCCAAGAAATGGATTGTGTATGAGAACAGGAGAGGGGGATGAAAAACAAGTAAATAAATAAATGAAAACAAGGAGGGAAGAAGAAAAATTAGGACGTGGGGGGATAGGGTGGGGCTGGAACAGGGAGCAGGACTGACCCAGAAAGACAATATCCAAATGCAAAGCACAAGCAAGAAACCACACCTCAGTCAGCAAAATACCATCCACGTGGGCAAAGGCACACGAGCTGGAAGCTACAGCCAAGCTCCTTGTGTACCTACGGATTGAATGCTTCTGACTTCCTTCAGATCAGTGCAAGGAAGAGGGACAGCCCCAAAGCAGTGTAGGGAACAGAGACATCTTGCCCTTCTGCCTGGGTAACAGCCCTCTAGGAGAGACACTGGAACCTAATATGTCTTCTGCCTGTTAGTTACTGAATGTGGTGGCAAAGAATCAATCAAGAGAAAAGCCCTGCGTAATCTGTGCGTGTGGGGGGTTAAAGGCGGCAGTACCTGCTCCTCTACTGCCTGAGTAACGAGTCAAAGTCAGCACTAATGCTCCGGCTTCCTGAAGCAGTCGCCCCTCTCTACTTAGGGCTGGGTTTAAATGCTGAGGCATTTGAAAAGTAAAAGGACAAAGAGGAGTCTCAATGATCTTCTGGTCCTTCAAGCCTTTGCCTTGCAGGAATGACTGTCATCAGTGCAGGAGTGGCAACTGACCAAGGTTGCTACTCTCCTTCAGTTCTAGTAAAATAATGGAGACATTTGATGTTCCTTTTTTTTTTTTTTTTTTTTTTTTGGTTCTTTTTTTCGGAGCTGGGAACCGAACCCAGGGCCTTGCACTTGCTAGGCAAGCGCTCTACCACTGAGCTAAATCCCCAACCCCTGTGTTCCTTTCTTTTATCATCACGCCAGCATCTCCTAACAGCCACTGCAGACTTCAGAAGCACACCGTGCAAAGGCATGGCTGAAAATGTAGATGTATCATAGACACCGGAAGAGGTGCTTTCCAGGCATGCTTGCAGGGCTTCTCGTGGGATTTTTGCGTCTGGTTCTCTAATCTTGGAAGACACACCCCAGCACCATGGCTTCCAGAGGTCAGATGAGGAAAGTGAGCATCCTGAGGAGCAGCCCAGTTTGTGATCTCGAGTGCACTTCAACCTTCCTACAGTCTCTTTACTTTCCCACCTTACCTTAGGCTCCATCTCCAACGCTGAGAAATGACATATGTATAGAGGTCAGAAAAGGCCTGGGAGGCATGAGCCATCCCTGAATATAACACCTGAGGCACTGATGATACTAAGACCTATGCCACAGAAACGAGACCAAGGGGTTTTTTTGGTCTTGTTTTGTTTTGGGCCAAAAGAAAGTTCCTTTGTACATAGACTCTCTTTGGGATCTAAAGATATTCCTTTGAGCAGGGTTAGTAAACCACCACTTAAAGAGTAGATCTGGGGGCTGGAGAGGTGGCTCAGTGGTTAAGAGCACTGACTGCTCTTCCAGAGGTCCTGAGTTCAAATCCCAGCAACCACATGGTGGCTCATGACCACCTGTAATGAGATCTGATACCCTCTTCTGGTGTGTCTGAGGACAGCTACAGTATATGTATATAAAGTTAATAAATAAATCTTTAAAAAAAAAAAAGAGTAGATCTGATCACTCACCTGGTCTTCACAGGCTATGAGCAAAGAATAGCCTTTATGATTTGAGATGGTTATTGAAGTACTTATTCAGTACCTTTATTTTGCCATGAAGCCTTAAATCCACACAGAGTTGCTGATCTCTGTTCCACAGCCTCCAAGCTGCCTACAGTTTTGGTTGATACTTCTCTCATATTTTAATCCCTAGAGTATAATTCTAGTAATTTATATGAAGGTAATTAATCAGATCTATAGCCAAATAACTGCCTTAAAGAAGTTCATTAGCACCATTTAGAATTTTACATACCATAGATTAAATTCTATACAATTGGTAAATCTGCCCTTACCCCAGATCCTCTCTATAGTTCTGACTATCCTGGAACTCACTCTGTAGACCAGGCTATCCTCCAACTCACAGAGACCTGCCTGCCTCTGCTCCCTGGGTGCTGGGATTAAGGGCATGCCCTACCACACCCAGCTAAAATTTACCTCCAAGATGAGATTTAAACAAGCTTTAAACAAGCTTTCTGTGTGTATGTAGTTTGGGAACCAAACCCAAGGTCTTGAGTATGTAAACTGAATGCTCTACCTCTAAGCTCTAGCACAAGTTACTTTCGACATATATCTCAGGGACTGAGAGTTTAGTTCAGTTGTAGACTAGTTGCCTAGCGTGTAAAAGGCTTTGGTTGAATACCTAAAACTTAAAAGGAAAAAAAAAACCTTAAAAAATGACATGGAAAACTTTTATGATATGAGTAAAATTAATAAATATTAAGTTAGTAAAAGCTAGATAAGAGACCACAGAATCAGCTCACCCTCCACACAAAATAATGCGTCTGAACTTCCTAGAAGACACAAAAGTCAGACCTAGGGTTGTCTGCCATTCTGTTGCACTTGCTAGGCCTAACAAAGGCCTAGAGTCTCAAAGTTTTGTTTGCGTTTTTCTTTCCAAGTATTTCTCAGGAGTCTTCAACCAAACCAACAAGGAATAGGAATTGTGTGATCAAAACAGAACAGGCTTGTGCGGACTGTGCTTCAGGGATTTCCAGTGCCCTCCAGTAGAGTGAATGGGGACACTGGAGAAAAACTACACGGCAAACGGCAAAGCTCACGTCAGATCTCAGTCTGTGTGATTCGCATACTGCGCCTGAGTAGAAATCCACTCTGCCAGAACGAGAAGGTTCTGTGATGAAGGGTAACAGAACCTAAAGAGGGTTTGAGGGAGAGTTTATCTCCAGCATCAGCACAGTTGATCCTGCACTCATGGCCCTGGAGAGCACGCCGCATCAGTCCCCAGCTGGTGAGCCACCCTTACCTTGCGTGGGCTGTCCACATAGGTGGGAGTCATGGCAACACTGCTGTTCTCAGCTGGCTGAGTAGAGCTTTTCCCATGCACACTTGTCTGCTGTTCTCCTAGGCTCCTGGAGGAAGTAAAATATATGACTACAGTTTGCTGAGAGATCAGAAGAATCCAAATTAGTCTACAGGAGGACAGCACTGCTATTTCCACCTTTGAAACAAGCTTCTTTCTGCCTTGCTTTTCCTTCAGGCCCTACCTGGAACGCTTAACACCATTAACTGCTCCCCATGCCCAAGACAGGTTTCTCTGCCCAGGCAATTAAATTGTCATAAACAACCTGCACAGTATATGATAAAATGGTCCAGTTAAAGAACTTTCTAGGACTGGTGAGATGGCTCAATGGGTAAAGGTGCTTGCCACCAAGTCTACCAGCCTGAGTTGGATCACTGAACCACACGGTGGAAGAAAAGAACTAACTTCTTTAAGTTGTCCTCTGACCTCCCACACGTGCTGTACCACGTATGCTTTCCCTTCCCAATAAATGTAATAGAAAATAAAAAGCATTCCAAGAAGCAGGGTGTGGTGTCGCATACTTTCAATCCCAGGTGGATCTCTGTGAGCTTGAGGATGGCTTGGTCTACATAGAGTTTCAGAACAGCCAGAGCTGTATAATAGAGACCCTGTCTCAAAAAGACCAAAAATAAGAAGTGTATATATACATACATACATACATACATACATACATACATACGGCATAAATGAGGGGAGGAAGCAGAATAGGACAAGGGGAAGACACGAAGTACAGGGAGTGGGATTATGGGCAAGGCATGATACATGTATGAATACTTAATAACAAAACCCATGTTGTTTAAAACCTTTTTTATACTAAAATTTTAGTTTTAGAAAATCATTTGAGTGTAGAGAGATGGCTCAGTGATTAAGGCAAAAGCTATTCTTCAGGAAGACCTAGGTTTAATTTCCAGCACCCACATGGTGGTTTAACTTCAGTTTCAGAGGATCTAATACTTTTTTCAGGCCTCCTCGAACATCAGACATGAATGTGGTAACCCAGACATACATGTAGATAAAACACCCATACACATTAAAGACAGGCTGACTAAGATGATCGCTTGAGACTAGAAGTTTCAGGACAGTCTAGGTAACAGAGCAAGACCTCACTCATCCAACAAGACATTCTAAAATCAGCACTGCAGTAACATGCAATATCTACTAACTAGAGGGCTACGTGTTAGTTCTGTATACTTTTAAGGGATTTATGTTAATTTTTCTGACATAATTGTATTCCCTCCTTCCCCAAGTCATAAAGTAAGAGAAATATGACTTTCTTATGATATCTCATCTTATCTCAGTTCTAATGTAGATTAATGCATAGCTACATGTTTGGTTTCCAATTTTTTCCCAACTAAAATTAATCAAATGCAGTATATAATGAGTAATGTAAAGATGGTTTAAAGTATATGGGAGATTTAAAAAAAGAAAGAAAGAAACCTGATCATGGTAGCACAAAGCTATAATCCCAGCACTGGGGGGCTGAGCCAGGAGGATCACGAGTTCAAGCCCAGCCTAAGATACATATCAAAAACAAAAAGCAAGAGCTAAAGATACAGTTCAGTAGTAAAAGTCTTGCTGAGCACGGGCAAGGCCGTGTACTTAATCCCCAATACCTTGATCCCCTGAAAATTCACTGTAAGCTCCTGTATGGTGTTTACAGATCTCATTCTATTATTTGGTAAATTTGAAAAGACTCATGCAGTTTTACCACTGCTGTAATATGAAGAGAATCTCCTCCAGTTATCTGTGAGGTGACTCACATCCCCATGTGGATACACTAACTCCCAGAAGACTGGGTCCTCTGCAAGAGCAGCCAGTGCTCTTAACTACCGAGCCATCTCTCCAGCCCCTTCATCTTTTTTGAGACAGGGTTTCATGCAGCTCAGGCTAGCCTCCAACTTTCTATGTAGCTAAGGATGATCCAGAGTTCCTAAGTGTCCTGCTTTTACCTCTCTAGTATGGGAATGATAGGCATGTGTTACCATGACTGGGTTGTTGTTTTTTAAATCCTCCATATACTTTAAACTACTTTATATTACTTATGATAACCAATATAATATAAATACCATATCACACAGCACCGTTCAGGGGATCAGAAAAAAGTCTATGCATTTAGTACAGACTTTGTGTAAAAGAAAAGAATTCTACATTTATTTACTGGGGTGTGGTGTAGCACATGCCACAAAACCCGTGTTCGAAGTTGGAGAACAATCTACAGGGGTTGGCTCTGTCCTCCTCCCAGGTTGATTCTGGGGGATGCAGAGGACCCATTGGACTGCTGCGATGAGTACTGCACAGCCGAATTCTTAGCCTATCCTTTTCCGCAGACGGGCACATTATATAAGTGGCAGGGACAGCACCAACTGCAGAGCGTGCTGGCCTAAGCTCATGCCCCTCCCCTGAACAGCCACAGTCAAGGAAAGCTGTGTTGTCAACATCTGCGTTACCGCTGAAAGCTGCACCCTCTAGTTCCAGTGCCCACGTAAGTACCACTGAGGCTGTCACTGGGTATGTGACTGTACAGTGCCCAAATCTGTTTCTTTCCACTCCTTCCCAGAGGTGTTAAACCTAAGAATTCTCCTTAATAAATAGCTTACATCATATTTTGGTCTGTTTCCCCGGCAACCTAATCTGTAGCATTTTTCATTCTGACTCTACGTGGGTGGGTGGGGTGGGTGGGGGTGGGGTGGGTGGATGAAGAGATCAAGCCCATGTTCTCATGTCCACCACGGCAAGTGCTCTACCACTTTTGCTACCTGGCTGTGAGATAATCAAATATAAATAAAAGGTAAAATACATAAAAGGAGAGGATAATTTATAGGCAACCCTGCATGTTCAGCCATTAAAATTACATACTCGAAAATTGTTTCCTCTATTTCCCTGTCTACTCATGCTAATTACCTAGAAACAAATCATTCACATGTCATTTTAGCTGTACCACAGCAATATCTCTAAAAGAAAATAACCTTTAAAGAAACGTAACCACAACCAAATATTTGCCCAACTATCTCAAAAATGTTAGTGTGTCCAAAACAAGAGTCTGTGAAGGCCCGTGTCTGCAGTTGAAAAATCTCTTCCATCTCTTTGAAGGTGAACGCCTCACTCCTACCCTTGCAGCTTACCCCATGATGTATACAGTCCAGATGTGCTGAGTCCTTTATTGTTCACGCTTTCTTCCTTGGACTTCCTGAGGACTATGAGCTAGACCTAAAAGTTTAGTTAGATTTAGGTTCAACTGGGGGGCAAGGATTCTTCCTCTGTGAGCTGTGTACTGATGAGTCCCCAGTTCCTTTAATTCTTTAGTGAATATTCTACATTGATACAGTGATATTCTAGCATTCTGTTATTTATTAGCAAGAATATTTTAGAAAGAAAAAAAATCTGCAACTACTTGGTTATTCTGAGGTACACTTTATAGGAGAAGCAGAAGACACACTTGCTTCTCATCTTTGTCCGCCAATATCAAACTGTATTTCTCTATCACACTACAATATATTCTTCACTCAGTTTTCTTCCCAGTTACATCCGCAAGCACACACTATGACTTTCTTTGGCATGTATTGATGGCTGCAACAATGGGCTATGACTGGGACAGCAATGGCAGCCTCAGATGCCTCATATGCACATAACCACCCGCATTGAGTGAACTGGTTTCTAGGTGCTAACCCCACACCAGGAAGGCATTCATACCTGGGTGAGACTGTTCCTGTCCAATAGTTCAGAACCTGCTACAGTGAATACACGTAGATGTGAGAACATGTACAGGGCACAGTGTATTCTGAGGAAGGAGGGAAAGCAGCCAGTCCTACACAAAGCCTGCACCATGTGATTGGCAGGAGGAAGTCAGTTTATACTAAACACAAGATACAAGGAAGCAAACATCTTTTACTTATAGGTGGGTGGGGCACTATCACACTGTTAAACTATTTTTAGCATGAAGCCATTCTGCATAGAATGAGAATGTCTGTCTACATTGGGATATCCTCATCCCATAAAAGCAGAAAAGGTTTCAGGCCACTATCTGCTGCCCAGGCTAACCCACTGCTGTTAGTCAGCATGGAGCTGACTCTCAACAAGAGTCTGATGAAGGGAATGTGCATATGGATAAAGGCCGGCAGGGAACCGGAGGAGACAGTTATAGTAAGTCAGCAAGACTATAAAAAGAAAGCCCTTTCTCATGTTCCTGTAATGCTGGCCTTCACAACAAATACAACTGAATCTGCTTACTATAGTAGAAGAGAGAGAAAAGCAAACAAGCTTTAATCCCAGCTCTCAGGAGTCAGAGGCAAGATCTCTGTGAGTTCAAGGCCAGCCTGATCTACAGAGTGAGTTCTAGGACAGCCAGGGCTACACAAAGAAACCCTGTCTTGAAAAACCAAAAAAGAAAAAAAAAAGCACTGTGTAGTTAATCTACCTTCAGTCTCCCCAAAACCAAGCACATCAGCCAGGAGCAGTCATCTGGGGCAAGGAAGTGCCTCAAATCTCTGACCTGGCTCTTGTCATGGGTTAGCTGAAAGCCTCATCATCCACCCCAGGGAATGCTAAAAGCACAAGATGGCTTGCTTTTCCCAGTCTGAGCAGAAAGAGGCTCATTGGTGCATACTAAATAGTGACTCACCGACAAATTAAATTAAGATATTTTTTACCTCCATTTTCACACCACTCCCAGAAACATGTTTCTCGTTCTTCTCTGAAGTCAGGGAGAACCTGCTGGCAGAATCCGGAGGCCTTTCCTGGTCTTCCCAACAAGAGCCCAGCGCTCTCAGGAGGACTCATCTTGCCACTTTCCCATCTGCAGGCTTACAGGTATTCTGTTTTTGTTTGCACCTCTCTATCTATAGACCTTTCCTTGCAACCAAACCCTACCTCCTGGCACCCACCCACCAACCATTCTAGGCGTGGGACTCATCCCTGAAAACACACCGTGCAGGCTAGAGCCATCTCAGAGGGAACGCCCACTGAGGAAATGCCTCTGGACACTTAGGCTGAAGGCGAGCCTATAGTGCATGTTCTTAATCAGTGATTTTGGGACAGGCCCAGTTCACTATGAGTGGTGCCATCCCTAGGCTGGTGGTTCTGGGCTCTATAAGAAATAAGGCTGAAAATACAGAGGCGAATGCCAGCAGCAAACCACTGAACTGAGAATAGGTCCCCTATTGAAGGAATCAGAGAAAGAACTGGAAGAGCTTGAAGGGGCTCGAGACCCCATATGTACAACAATGCCAAGCAACCAGAGCTTCCAGGGACTAAGCCACTACCTAAAGACTATACATGGACTGACCCTGGACTCTGACCTCATAGGTAGCAATGAATATCCTAGTAAGAGCACCAGTGGAAAGGGAAGCCCTGGGTCCTGCTAAGACTGAACCCCCAGTGAACTAGTCTATGGGGGGAGGGCGGTAATGGGGGGAGGGTTGGGAGGGGAACACCCATAAGGAAGGGGAGGGGGGAGGGGGATGTTTGCCCGGAAACCGGGAAAGGGAATAACACTCGAAATGTATATAAGAAATACTCAAGTTAATAAAAAAAAAAAAAAGAAATAAGGCTGAGCAAGCCATGAGACGCAAGGCAGTAGGCAGCACCCCTCCCTGACCTCTGCAGCAGTTCTAGTCCTGCTGGGGTGGCTGTCCTGACTTCCATCAATGATGAACAGTGATGTGGAAGCATAAGTCAAAGAAATCTCCCCAAGATGCTTTTGGTCACAGTGTTTAAATCACAGCAATAAGATCCCTAACTAAGAGACATATTTTTGCCAAAGACACTGAAAACATATTTTATAATATTAAGGAATTATAATTTTATAATAAATTAGGATATTATATTAACTTTTTTCAAGTCACATTTTTTAACTGGGAGCACACCTGCCACAGTACAAGTGTTGAAGTCAGAGGACAACTTTCATGGGTCAATTCTCAATGCCACAATGTGGGTCCCAGGAATAAAACCCACGCCATAAGTCTTGGTGGCAAATACTTTGACCTGCTGAATCATCTTGCCATCCTGGTTTGGTATTTTTTTTAAAAGAAAACAAATTTATTACAGATAAGAGTGTAATTGAGATAAGAGTGGGATTGAGAAATAAAAGGGAATATAAAAATATAAAGATCCACGGGCTATAAATCAAACAGGAGTGGCCAAGGGCAGATGACCACTGCAACGGGTAACTAGAGAGGGACTTACCATTCGACTCAGTCCACATTTTTCCATCTGTTTCAAACTTTTCATTATAACAAAACCAAATGTGCTAAGTGAATCCTCCCGCTACGAGACCATGGAAGGGAGGCCTGCTATTCGACTCTCCACACTGTCTCCAGATGAATTTTCCATACCTCAAGCCCTCTTGCCCAATCACCTCTACTTTCTGAAGCCAATGTGTGAGAGTTCTTACTAGATGCAACATGGAACCATACAATAGGGTAGACAGGGCCTCCCCGAACCCCACCGCATAACATCTGTACAAGGAGCCCCCATCATCCCACCTTCTATAACTTCATAAACTACATATCTACAATGAAACCAGCAGACTGAAATCCTCCATCCTCAGTAGAAAACTGTCAGGTAATCTGACTGATGTAGGTCCAAGAAGCAGGCAAGCAGACAAGGGAAGCAAATCTACCTTGGGGGATGAGAGTGGACAGGACTCATCTGCACATACATAGTAATGCTTCCTCTTTTTGCTGGGTTCCACCTTCCCCCAGAAACTCTTTGCATACTGCACGGCCATCTTATATCCCAGTTCCTGTGGTACTCTCCATGTCCTCCTCACAAAGCCAGGTGTCATTCAAATGATGTACTGTCAACTGCAGCATTTGCTATTTATAATGGGGCCACGTAATCAAGTGCATGACTGAAGGTGCAAGACGAGTCACCTCAGGGAGAGGGCTGTGTACAGTGACACAGACATGTAGCTCTGTCATGTGGGAGGTAGAGGCACAAAGATCAGGAGTTCAAAGTCATCCCTGGCTACATAGGCTGGAGAGATGGCTCAGTGGTTGTAAGAGCACACTGTTCTTACAGAAGACCCCAGTTCAGTTCCAAGCACCCACGTGAGGCAGCTCACCCGTACCTCCATCTCCCAGGAGATATGATGTCTCTGGCATCCCAGAGACTCAGGAGGCTGAGGCAGGAAGATCACTTGAGTTTGAGCACATCTTGGACAACATAGCAAGATCCCATTCCCTAATTAAGACAAGCATGGTGGTCCATACCTACTAATCCCAGCTCCCAGGAGGCTAAGGAAGGCATACCACGAGGTTGAGATGATAGAAAACTACAACAAAGATTTTAAGCTAACCTAGGCTACATTGCCAGACTTATCTTAAAACAAATACAAAAATGAAAATAATAACAAGATTAACCATAGACAGGGCTGGGAGACGGCTCGGTAGTTAAGAGCATATGTTTCACTTACAGATGACCCTGGTTAAGTTACCATCCTCCTTAAGTCCGTCTTCTGGCTCTGCAGGCATCAGGTACCCACATGGTGCACAGACATATGTGGGCACCATTGATTAAAACAGAGAGTGCTTGCCGAACAAGCACAGAGATGAGTTTAGATCCCCAGCATCTACTTAAAGGCCAGTTATAGGCAGGTGTGCCTGTAACCTCAGGCCTGTGGAACAGGGGGAGACAGAGTCTGAGAGCCTGATGGCCAGCTGGCCCAGCCAATAGGCTAAGCTCTAGCTTTAGTGAGAGACCTTGTGAGGAAACAAGGTAGAGAGTGACAGAGAAGGACAGGCAGCGTCCTCCTTCGGCCTCTATAACATGTGTGTGGGAATGGGCGACATACAGAGATGCATACATGATACCCATACAAACTTTAAGAAAAAACTAAAGAAAATGTTCTGTGGCTCAAATCTTGTGTCTGTAGTTTGAATAAAAAGCCAGACTTCAAGTGTTTAACTGCAGGCCTGTTTTGTATTTGACACTCCACAGGTATTAGCTTCACTTTCTGGCCATGTAAATGTCTTCCTTTAAAAAAAACAAACTTAGCTTTATTTCATGTAAATGCCTGTTGCTTACATGTAAGTCTGTACACCATGTATGTACCGTGTCCACAGAGGTCACAGAAGGTGGTAGAACCCTTAGAGCTGCAGTTGCAAACATGTGGGTGCCAGCATGGGTGCTGGGAACTAAAGTTAGGCAGTTACTCCTCTTAGCTGCTGAGATACCTCTCTAGCCCCGTACCTCTGAACTACATATGGAAATTATACTTCACCTTGGTCAGACAACTGAGGCCCTGAGATGCCTTAAAGCCTACTGGGTCCCTGGAGAGAGGTCCCTTTGTAACCAGGTACTTACTTCTGACTAGCCTCCATCTCCAGCAGGGCAGACAGAGCTGAGGTTCCTTTCTTCCCGACTGGGGGGCCCGTTGACTCGAGAGAGTGTGCGGAGATGGGCCCGGTCATCTGCAAGCCTTTCATGGCAGTCCCTTTCTAAAGCATGGAGGAGGAGACGGTTCGTTAGCCCAGGGGGCTCTGAGACTTCCCTGCTTCTCGGTTCACACTGTTGCTTCTTTGGACCCAGCAGAGGGACACAGCAGAGGAACACAGCTAACCCAGCAGAGGGACACAGCTAACCCAGCAGAGGAACACAGCTAACCCAGCAGAGGAACACAGCTAACCCAGCAGAGGAACACAGCTAACCCAGCAGAGGGACACAGCAGAGGAACCCAGCTAACCCAGCAGAGGGACACAGCCTCTGTGTTCAGTGGACATAGAAGGAGCGAAGGCTCAGAGAGGTTGATGTAACCAAGTAACTGCAAATCGCACTGGAACTGGAATGCAAAGTAACGTTGGCTCTTCTCACACAAATATTCTAAATGTTTCCATGCACAACTGATCTTGTGTATAGATAGATGGTAGCTGATATGGGAAACGGAGCCTGAGGTTAAAAATAGGGTTGATGAAGGACCACTATCACAGGATTAGAATTAATGAACTACTAATATACAAACTAGAATGAACCCCAAAGCAGAAAGCTATTAAAAGAAGCAAGCCCCAAATGGCTTTATATTGTATGATATCGTTTTAAAAACATTGGAAAGACTAGTGGTTGCTAGGAGATAGAGATCGGAAGGCTGTAACTGCAAAGGGCAGCATGAATCGGTTTTGTTTGTCCTTTGAGTTGGGGGATCAGAGTCAGTTTGTCAAATGTCAGGCAGGTGGTCTACCTCTGAGGAACCATTTGTTTATTTATTTTTTTAAATATTTATTTATTTATGTATTTTATGTATATGAGTACGCTGTAGCTGTCTTCAGACACAACAAAGGGGGCATCAGATCTCATTGCAGATGGTTGTGAGCCACCATGTGGTTGCTGGGATTTGAACTCAGGACCTCTGGAAGAGCAGTCAGGGTTCTTAACCACTGAGCCATCTCTCCAGCCCAGAACCATTTAACCATTTATTTTGATTGTGGTGTTTGGTAACATGAATTCCTGTATTTTGTACACACACACACACACACACACACACACACACACACACACACACACACGAGTCGATTGTACTATATGTTAATTTAAGAAAAAAATGCTCAATTGTGTATCTGCCTGTGGTTGTTGCCTGGGTGGCTTCAGGTCTATCCTGTAGCCTTCATAAGCCTCAGTTTCTCCACAGAGTGGCAGTGTATGACTGAAAGGAAAGTGACGGACACTTTCTAAAAGGAAGGTCAGCTGCTGTTAACCTCTCAAGAGCTTTTACTCTGTAATTCAGTACTTCAGTGCCTGATCCGGGGTCCCACTTGGGGATTACACAATGGCTGCTCTGTCCTCAGCTAGAAGGGGCAGCTAGTCATAGAGCAAGGTCCAGTCACTGTTGGCACCAATGTCCTCTCTTTCATCCTACAACAACAGGTGGGAACATCCTGACTGGAATTTCAGGCACATGTTGGGTAGTCATGTGGCTGATCCCACATGGTAGTCACATGAGCTAAGTCATCTGGCTGATGAGAGAACAGGGGAATGGACTGCACCAGGCTGGCTGCGGGAGCCAGGAGCTCAAGAAACAAACCTTACCCGAATCATGCGGTCTGACCGGTGGCGCCTGCGGATGCGGTTCAAGCCCTCTACAAAGCGAATAAAGCCATCTAGAAGCTGCCACTCATCTTCATCTGCACGGGGTTTGTCCCCGTAGATGTCACAGTGCACTTCCCCTTCTGTGATGCGCTTGGTGGCAGTGACACAGGCTGGCAGTAGTAGAAATCGGGTTCTCCAGAACTTCAGAGACTCGATTAAGCTATAGTGGAGGTGGCAGAGTGGTGGTAAGAAAGGCCTCCCAGGGTGCTCTCTGTAGTCCTGCTTTGCTGCCCCAAGACACTACACACAAAATCACAAGGAAGACCACAAGGTGGCTTCCCTTTAACCCCAGAGCCGTGAGACGCCCCTGTGCCCCCACCCCCAGTGAAGCAGCTGCCCGCTCTCAATTGCAAAGCAGATAGAAAAGATTATATATGAGACATTATATAACATTACATATGAGACAACCACAGCCACAAGGCTACCAGACAATGAGGGAATGCTAAAAGCACAGGGTAATATGAATCTTTATGTTTGCTAAAAATGTTAGCTCTGCACACAAGCACACGTGAGCACACACACAAAGACTAATTTACATAAGACAATGCTGAATCATGGCTGTAGCTAGGTGGCCTCAGGCACATCCTACAATCTCTATGGGCCTCAGTTCCTCTACTGAGTTCATATTCTATGTGACACTTGCACCAAAAGCCACATTGTAACTGAGTTTCTCCTTCCAACTGCAATAAAATATACACGATAAAATATATCACTTTAGCCCATTTTAACTGTGTTTGCCAGTGGCATTGAGTAGACTCACACTGCTATGTAACTGTCACTGTTAATTAGCCACACAGAGCTTAACACATGCAGGTATGTTCTGTTCTTCCCATTTTAGGGAAATCAAAACAGACATCAGACAAAAGGACAAAGGTGTTAAAAGATGCACATATCCAAAGCAGCGGGGATGGGAAGGTGAAGCCGCTCTCTAACCTGAAATCTTCGGAGCCGGCAGAACAAATGTACTGATCTAAGTAATTCCACTTGTATTCCTCTAGCCGTTCATGGCAGAATTCCACCCAACAGGAGACAAACTCTGAGTCAGAGTGGGAAGGGCAGAGGCTGTAGGTGTAATGGATCTGGGCAGATTCATAAGGGTACCTGAAAAGACAAAGGCATGCCTGGATACTTAAAAGCCATCCAAGCACTCCGCTGCCACTGCCCACGACCACCGCCACCATGACCACCGCCACCACGACCACCGCCACCCTTCTCTGTCTCACTGTACTGGTACTATCCTGTACAAGAACTTTACTTAGTACTGTCCTGGGCTCAGTCCCCCAATACAGAAATCAGTCCATCCTAGAAGACTGATGAACGTTTCTCAGCTCTTCTTAAACTTATCATTCTTTTCTTTGACTTTAATATGCTTGATGTGATCATGCTATACTTTATAAACTGAATCAGTTGCCTTTTGGAAGTAGTAAACTATAAACTTAAAGTTATTTTAAGGCAAAGCCAAAATTCTAAGGGACTTATTCTATTTCCTATCCACATCTTGTCTAATACACATAATTTAGTATATAGACAAAATTCAAGATGGTAACCGAGGACAGTAAACGTCCAAGGACTCACTTGGGAAGGTAACGAGTCACTGTGATCATCTTGTCCTTAAGTGTCACCTTATGGAAGGTTCTGCCCATACTCAGCCAATACTGGCCCTCCTCTTCAGGGCGGTTTCGGGACACAAGGCCTGGTAGAGAAAATGATTGCTTTTATCCACAAAGATACAAATAAAGAGAAACAAAAGAAGAAACAAATGTTTTGAGAGGCAACTCACAGAAGCTTCATTCTTGGTTAAAAAATAAAATTCCAGAAACTGTCAGATAATTCCGTCATTAAACCACCTAATAGCGAATCAGAGAAGAAAGTGCTAAAAGCACTCAGATGCCCACTCCAACCCTAATGCAGTCCTCTGGAGTGAACGTTAATAGGTTTGGGGAAACTGTGGGATTGAACGAAGCTCCATCCACCCCAGCACATCTAGGTCCTCACCTCCTGGCCTGCGCTCCAACTCCTCCCCATGGCTCCTCCCAGCTTCGGTCTGAAAGGAGCACTTACTTATTTATGCAATTTTTGCCCCACACATCTGCTTGGATACTGCTTCTGCATTCTATTCCTGAACCACTAACTGAAATATTATGGATTAAAAAAAAGGTCCACACTTATTTACTTTTTGTGTATTCGTGCAGGAGTTTAAGAACATATGTCAACTATAGCATGCACATGTGGAAGTCAGAAGACAGTTTGTCCTGTATGTGGGTTCTGGGGATCAAACTCATTCAGGTCATCAAGCATAGCATAAGTGCCCTTACTGGCTGAGCCGTCTCTCCAGCCCATCTTATGGGTAAATTAATATCACCATCAAAGGCAACTTCCTGGAGAAAGCTGTCAGACACCGCCAGCCTTGTGAGTATCTTATATGTAGTTCCTTAGGTGTGTGTCTCTCCAAATAAAAACTCTCAAGAGGTTTACGGACTCAGGCACCGTAGTGCATATCCATAGCTTCAGCAACCCAGGACACTAAGACAGGCAGATTGCTTGAGTCTTGAAGTTAGAGGCAAAACTGGGCAACACAGTGAATCCTTGCCTCAAGAACAAATTAAACTTAAATTTAAAATAAAGTTCCAAGAGGCCAAATCTAAATATAGTTTATTTTTATATTAGCTCCTTTTAAAAAGGCCTTGCCCAGAGTAGGTTTAACTGAATTAAACACAGCAGAGTCAGGAATGACAAGGAATCAGAAAAATATGACAAGTGTTCAAAAGAATAAAACTGTGCTATAAAGAACAAGCAAGCCGGTGCTGGTACCCGCCTTTAATCCCAGCACTCAGGGGCGGAGGCAGCAGGTCTCTGAGTGTGAGGCTGGCCTGGTCTACAGAGTGAGGTCCAGGACAGATGGTACTATAGAGAAACCCTGTCTCAAACAAACAATAACGAACAAGCAAGCAAGCAAAGAGCAGCAGCCCAGCCCAGGCAAGATCCTCACGACCTGCAAACAAAGTGTGCTGCTCTCTCTTGTTCAGCTCAGAGAAACGGTCACAAGGGGCAGGCTACTTGAAGTGCTCGGGAGAATAAAGGGCAGCAGAGTCTGAGAGGATCTGACTGTGATTGTTTCAAATCTCCGTAAGTCCTGCTTTCTGCAGCTAAAGAGGACCCCATGAGCACCCTTCATTTCTGCTACCAACAACCTGCTGGCTGTCAGGAAGAGCATCCAGCTCAGCTCCCCAGCACCTCATCCTCACCAGGAGACCCCAGTAAGCAAACAGGAATTCGTAGTTCAGTTAATGTGTGCCTCCCGGGGTGTACAGAAACCCCAAGATTCAGCTGGAACAGGTCCTTTGCGATCAATAAACCCGGAACAGGGAGCAGCATGACTTGGCTGTGAAAGCAACTTTCCAAGTAACGATAGTAACAGGATCCCCGTAATTTATATTATCAGGGAAATAAGAGCTCTCCTCTGACAGCTAGCCATGAAGAATAAGGGCCACGAATCAGTCAGGACCAGACTAGATGCTAGAATTACAGATTCCTAAGGGACGTTAACTATCAACTCAAGGTAGGCAGACTAGATGACATCTAAAAGTAAATTAATTACTGCTCCTTGGGTTAAAAAGTTAAACTCTTCCCGAGGCCCTGTGTGAACTAACATGTCTAGCCACAACTCCAGGGCACTCTAACACTAGCTTTCTTTCATTTTTTTAAAATTTTATTTATTTTTTTCTGGTTTTGTGTTTTTTATTGGGGTTTATCATGGGCAGGAGGAGCTGCCACTATAAGGTGCCCTCCCACCAAGCAGGTCCACTCTAATCCTCCTCCCGTGCCTTCTGGGACTTTTTCTTTTTCTTTGTGCTGCTCTCTGTACAGCTAGCAGCAGCCTCAGGCGCCTCAGAAAATTCCCTTTCCTTCTTAGGGGTAATTTTTTTTTAAACAGTAGCTTTCTTTTTGGTATGCAAAAATTATCACAATGTTTCTTGCTACAAGGCTGTCCTGCACACACACAAACTGACTCTTCTCCTGCATGCTCGTCCCTTCAACTTCCCCATCTCTCCTGATGACTTACAGAAGTCATTATTTCAGGTTTAAGTTCAAACACCACCTCATCCCCAAGCCTCCAAACCACACCAAACTCCAAGCTAAAGAGGTCTCACGGGACTTGAACTGACTTTTCCCTCCCAGTCTTTATCACAGCAGACGCATTTCTCTTTATTGAGCTATAAATTTCCCTGCCTAGCAGTGTCAAAAACATTGTCGAATGAATAAGTGAATGAGTGACCACATATATTATTTACTGTTCATTACATTCCAGGCACTGTCATCTCCACTGTGGAAGTAAAGGGGATGAATCCAAAATGGTCTCCGTTAAAGTGCGTTGGTGGTACAGTGGTGACCATAGCAACCTCCCAAAATGGTCGTGGCACCCCGAAAGGGTCACACAGATGAAGCCAGGTGTGACAGAAAACACCTGAACCCCAATAGTTGGGAGGTGAAGCAGGAAGATCAAGAGTTTAAGACCGGCCTGGACTATAAAAGACCCTGCCTTAAAAACAAACAAACAAACAAACAAACAACAAACAAACAAAGAACAAAACCAGGAGGCTGTACAATGTGAGGAGAAGGCAGCAAGTCACAAACGTCAAAGGTGACTTCTAAGAGAATATCAGAGGCCCACAGCTTCATCTACGAGGCCTGGACTGGCTGCCAACTAAGTCCACACACCAGATCCAGACTTCTTTAATTTGCTGGCCAGAGGAGCTTTACTAGAACCAACAATGATCTGAAGTTTTACACTGGCCAAATAGGGAAGTGGAGGCTTCATTGGGAACAACGAAGAAGCCAGAGACCAAGACAGTCACTGGCTATTTCAGGACATGATTATTGCTTTCCAACTCCAGGCATCCACACTTGATTCCTCCTGTTACACTTATTTGAGACGAGTTCTCCACAGCTTGTCTCTTCCTCAGTTAGGGTCACCTGCTAGTCACTAGTGGGTGGCTCATGCTTGAATCGGGTCACTGAGCTTCAGTAATTAAGAAGAAAGATGAACACAGACTAGGGGGAAAAGAACAAATGTATAAATGAGTAGAGAACTTGTTTCCTGTGCGTGAGGTCCAGGAAAAAAAACAAAGACACAATAAAAAGCGCAGTGGTCGGAGAGACGCTCAGTAGTGAGGACCACATACTCCTAGTCCAGAAGTCCTGAGCTTGGTCCCAGCACTCACGCTAGACCTCTCACAACCGCTTGAATAACTCCAGCTCTGGGGGATTTATACGCCCCTCGCTGGCCATTGTGGACTGTGTTGCTCCACAAATAAATTAAAAAACAAACAAACAGTAAACTTAGATTTAGGCACCATCTGAGAACCTGTTGTGTAACAGGTAGGTGTAACACTAGAAACCCACTTCCAGTTTTAAAACGTTCACTATATACTTGATAACTAAGGATCAACTTGGCCTTCTACTATTCCTAGTTGTCTAAACCAAACTATATCATACCTAAAATTAATCATATCCCCTTTTTGAAAAGAAAATTATAGGGCCAGGCATAGGGGTGCATACCTTAAATGCCAGCACTTCAAAGGAAGAAACAACTAGCCCTTTGGGTTTGAGGTGAGCCTGCATGGTTTATACAGTGAGTTATAGTCCGGCCAGAGTCTACAACAGGCTGGACGGTAAAACCCTGTCTCAGAAAACAGAAAAAGGAAGTGATGAAGGAATAGAGGGAGGGGGAAGGGAAATGGAGAAGAAGAGAGGGAGGGAGATTAAGAAGAATAAGGTTGACCACCTTTAATCACGGTACTTGGAAGGCAAAAATAGGCGGAACCCTGTAAATGTGAAAAAATCCTGGTCTAGAGTCCAGGGCTACACAGAGAAATCCTGTCTCAAAAAGATGAAATATTTATGTTATTTTTATTTGTATCCGTGTTTGCCTGAATGTATTGATGGGTCAACCTAATTCCATCTTAAGGATGGAAGCCATTCTGTAAAGGTCAGAACATGTTCATTTCTGTTTGCTGCAAAATTCAAGTTGACAGTGCTTTAACCAGCTCTGGGATGCGACATGCTCCGCACCCTATGAAGTTTGACTCACACCTTGAATGTACCCTGATAAGATAAGATGTAAGATGTTCTTCCAAATAGTTTTGAAATGTTTAGCCAAGTTCCTACATAACCAAAACTCCTTTGGAAATCCCTCAACCCTTGAAAACCCCCTATTCTTATAGTGGTTTTGGGTTTGGTTTTGGTTTTGGGGATTTTTTTGGCTATATAAACCCCACCTCCTCCTATGTTTGATGTTATTTTTCCAAAATCCTGCTTTAGGGAGATAGCCCAGTCTGACAGAAAATAAAGTTTACTTAATTTGAACAAAGAATTTGGGTATTGGTTTTACTTTCCTACAGTGGGATTGACAGTATGTGTAGTACTGGGAATAAGCCACCATGTGAGAGCTTGGAATCAGAGACCAGGGCTCTCTGCAAAGTAGCCAGTGCCCTTACCCTTCTCTCAAGCTCCTAGAGTGGGTCTTGTGTTTTTGTTTTCAAATAGGGTATTACTTTGTAGTGGAGGCTGACCTTTATCTCACCATGTCTGGGCCACCAAACCTGATTGAAGTGGTTTTCTTTACCATTGTTATTTCTTTGTGTTTGAGTGCTAGTGATGGAACCCAGGGCCTAATGCATGCTGGACAAGTATGCTACCACGGAGCTGTACCACCCTCAAAAGGGCTCAAGTGCCAGTGGGTTTTCATGTCAACCTGACACAAGCTATAGTCATCAGACAGAAGGGAGTTTCAGTGAGAAAATGTCTTCATAAGATCTGGCTTACGCAAGCCTATCAAGCAGTTTCTTACTTAGTGATTGGTGGGGGAGGGCCAGCCCACTGTGGGTATGCTATCCCTAGGATGGTGATCTTGGGTTCTACAAGAACAGGCTGAGCAGGCCATTGGGAGCAAGCCAGTAAGCAGTACCCTCCATGGCCTCTGCATCAGCTCCTGCCTTCAAGTTCCTTTTGCCCTGTGTGAGTTCTTGTTCTGACATCCTTCAGTGATAAACAGTGATATGTTTAAGCCAAATAAACCCTTTCCTCCCCAACTTGCTTTGGTCATAGTGTTTCATCTCATCAGCTAATACAATCACTACACAAAAGAAAAGCTACTCTCAGGATTCAGTAGACAGGAAGAAATGTAATTTTAAGAAGGATCACTTACCTCTGCTATAGAGTGGGCTACTGCTCAGCGGGGGTGGGACTGTAGTGCTGGGCTTCTGGGTCTTTGGCTGTACTATGATTTGGTAACCCTGCATGAGACGCTGGCAGATGAACTCTTCAAACACTTGCTGGGCTGTCATTTGAACGCCCTCCTCGTCCCTCCTGGAAAAGAAATGAGTGAGCATGTGGGCACCCCTGACCTCGGGCAGTGACACCAGCAGTCACTGCGCCCCCCTCTCTTCTTTCACCCCAGATTATCACTCTACAGCAGCTCATAAGACCCATAATCTGCACACCAGCTTTAGGAGAAATGTTCAGTTCAACCAGGTAGACAAAGAAGACAGAAGAGGAATGACCTTAGAAAAGATAATGAGATGCGGTGTGCCCAAAGCAACTGCATGAGCAAATATGTGATCCAGGAAGACAAACTGTTTATGTCAACAAAACTTGAGAGAAACTAATAGTTCTTGCATCATCTAATTTCCCAAATACTAAAGGAGGACATGAAAGGCTTAAAAAGTTCCGTTTTCTTTTTATGCATGTGTTCCGATATACCCATGACCCTCACAAACAAAGCTGACTGCTTTTGTTTCGGGCACTGACCTGTCCATGTCTGCTTCTGGGAGGAGATCATAGCAGCCCTCTGTGTAGTCATTCTGCAGGCCCTGACGGTCCGGGAAGTAGTCAGTGGTGAGGGGAAGGCATGCAGGAGTAGTAAGAGACTTCCAATCCACTCCAACTGTGCAACAGAAGCCTGGCACTACAGGGGGAGCAGACAGTGTCAGAACTGCCTCGCACAACGGGGAAAAGGTATATGTGGTCACCATGGCAGGTTTGGGATATGGAAGGAAGGGAGGGTGGGGATGAAGTTCATGGTAAAAGGTGATAGAAATTGCCGGGATAGAAAGGGGAGCAGAGGGAAGGGATGGGGGAGGGAGAAAGAGAGAGAAACAGAGTTTGTTAGATAACGCAAAACATGCTTATCCAATCCCATCATGCAAATGGGTTCACAGCCGCTATTTTTCATTTTCTGCTGATCATGAGTACAGCTGAAATGCCAGTGAGGTTACTGCAGGGCAGGCAGGGTTATACATCAAAGCAAATTAACATTCTGAGGGCAGAAGAGAGGCTCAGGGCAGAGCCTCTCCTTCCGAGGACTGCAGAGTGCCTGGGTAGGAAAGGAAGAAAGCTCAGCCTAATTGGGAGCAGAATAGCGAATAGCAGCAGAGACGGGCACTCTCACAATCACAATAGCTTCAGAAGGACAGGAGGGGGCCAAAGGAGGGTGTCGGACAGCTACCAGGCTGGGGCTTTGGAGACATGAGTGTGACATCTGCTCCCTAGATAGAACAGGTCCTCCACACTGGTAGCTAATTCCTGACATCTGGATCACACCAGTCTGTTACAGAGGGATGTGCTGGACCCTGAGACATGCTGAGGAGCAATGCTGGGCTCTACTTACAAGACGCCAGTAAGACACTCTACTGTGAAAACCAGAAATGCTACAGATATGGCCAAGTCTGGCCTGGGGGCAAGCCCCTGAGTTAGAGCACAAAGGCCGCACTGTGTGGTTTGCTCCACTAGACGCATGCACTTGGGGCTTGGTCTCAAAGTGGAAATATGAGAAATATGGACGCTGCCACAGTGAAACCTGAAGCAGCTCTGGTAGTCCTTGCCTAATCTGTGCTCTAGCTTCCATTTTCTGCACGTGATCTCCCTGAGTCTTTCTAATCATGATGCCATCCACCACCATGGGATGCCAGAGCCAGCACCACAATAATCTCCCTCCCTCCTCCTCCCTCCTCTCTCACAGAGGCTTGCTATATATCCCAGGTTGGCCCTGAACTTGTCCTGGAGCTTCTAGAAGGCTAGGCTACAATGTGCACTACACACTTGGCTTTAAAACACTTTTTTTTAAAATGTCACTATTTTTTTAATTAATTTATTTATTATATATGAGTACACTGTAGCTGTCTTCAGACACACCAGAAGAGGGCATCAAATATCACAGATGGTTGTGAGCCACCATGTGGTTGCTGGGACTTGAACCCAGGACCTCTGTAAGAACAGTCAGTGCTCTTAACCGCTGAGCCATCTCTCTAGCCCTTTTACAAATGTTTTTTTTTTTGTTTGTTTGTTTGGTTTTTTTTTTTGTTTGTTTGTTTGTTTTCTGGAGCTGAGGACCGAACCCAGGGCCTTGCGCTTGCTAAGCAAGCGCTCTACCACTGAGCTAAATCCCCAACCCCTTTAAAACACTTTTTAATAAATGTTTCCCCCTCAAGTGTTTCATTTAAATGATAAAAAGAGTCAGGTAGCTATCTCTCTAAATAAAACTGACTCAATCTTTAAGATCTTTTAAGTGAAGACATTTTTTAAATCTATAAAAGTAAACAGACCAGGGCAACAACAACCGCTCCACACCTTTGATTACTGTGTGGGATAGTTACACACTGTGTATGATAAATGCATGTGCATGAGCAGTAACAAGCTTACAACACAGTGCATCTCCCGGGGCTTTGTCAGCCTCAATCACTCCCACACGGATGAAAAGGTATTGTATGCTAAGTACAAGGACAGAATGCCTCATGCCCTGGGGAAGACCATAACTGGACATAACTCCCTCTCTATGCAGGGCTCACAGAGTCATTAATACCTCAGAATTCAAAATACATCACCCAACACCAGAAATTGCACGCCAACTTCCCCACATGACAAATAAGAAACTGTGCTTAGCCCTACTTCCTGGGTAAAACCAGAAGAGCCCTAATCAAGCCACAGTGAGGAGGTGGAAAGCCAGCTACATCTTTATGCTGCCTTAGACAGGCAGCACTCACTACCTTTCTGACTCTCATAGCACTGATTTCTGCTGGGCATGATAGCATACGCCTGTAGTCCCTGCACTGGGAGAGCAGAGATAGGATGGATACTACAAGTTTACAACCAGCTTGGGCTATATTGAGAAACCCTAGCTTAAAAACCAAAACGAACAAACCTGGAAACTATCCAAATGGTCACTAATAAAAATAATTAAATCGTATGTTTGATTGTATGATTAAAAATAACCACATTTTCTGGGTTTTGGTTTTTTTTTGTTTGTTTGTTTCGTTTTGAGACAGTGTCTCACTATGTAGCCCTGGCTGGCCTAGAACTCCTAATTATATGAGACTTCCAAAGTGCTGGGATTAAAGTCCTGTGTTACCACACTCAGCTTAACAAAATTAAAGCAAACAAACAAAGGGCGGGGGCAGATAGAGAGTTGGCGGTTAAGAACACTTGTTCTTGCAAAGGACCAGGGTTTGATTCTCAGCACCTGCGTGGAGGCTCGCCACGTCCTCAAGCATGAGGCATGCATGTGGTACCCAGACATATGTGCAGACAAAACACTCATCCAAACAAAATAATAAAAAACAAATTTTAAAAAAGAAAGAAAGAGGGCTGGAGAGAAGGCTCAGCAGTTAACAGTATGACTGCTCTTCCAGAGGTCCTGAGTTCAATTCCCAGCAACCACATGGTGGCTCACAACCATCTGGAATGGGATCCGATGCCCTCTTCTGGTGTGTCTGAAGACAGCTACAGTGTATTTATATATAATAAATGAATAAATCTTTAAAAAAAAAAAAGAAAGGAAAGAAAGAGAACAAAACTTTAGGGTTTAGCACAATGGCCACTGAGGCTGATAATCTGTTTGATCCCTGGGTCCATCCAGCAGGAGGAGAGAGCCAAGTCCATGAGATGTCCTCTAGCCTCCATGCGCATGTGCTATGGCAGATGTGTGCCAGCACACAAATATGTAAAATCAATATTTCTGATCGAAAAATGAGTAATAGGAACATGAAATGTTGTAAAAGGATTAAGTTAATTAATCATCAATGGAGATGAAAAGACTCAGAGCTACACATCATAGCCACACAGAATAAAGTGTGTGCAGTGGTAGAATGGATTCCCTGCACACAAACATTGACTAGCCAAATATTTTCAACTATAAGTGTGTCTGAAGGACCCTAATAACAGCCCATTGTTTCTTTCTGATTTTTTTAGAGACAATACTAGGTCTAAGAGCTAAGATTGGCTTCTGCCTGCAAGAGGGTCTTCGTGAGAAGTCTACTCTTTCCCGCATGTCATGAATCACGCACTCTGGAGCAGGTCATTCAACCACACTTCTCTCTTTTGGCATCAGAGAGACTCAAGAGTCCCTCACATATCAGCTTCCTATCACATAGTACGTGGCTTTCTAGATGCTGTCTTCCCACAGAGCTTGCTCATGCCCTCACTGCCCCACAGTGCCCACTGCCTGCCTTCTCACCATCCAGTGGCCCCTCTTACTTGGGTCTGGAGAGGTAGAAACACCATCCTCTAGAGAGTCCTTATTCTGGTTCCTAGGATTCATACCTAGAGAAAGAAAAAGCGACTTGTCTGAATCAAAGTTACTCTACAAAAAAGTTCTTATAATTGTGGCTGAAAACACTCAAAAATAAAGATAAAAATACAAACACAAACAAAAGTGCCAATTCTGAACTGGGTATTTCAAACAGCCCAAAAGAATCAACCAGAGAAAAATATGAACAATCTAAAATTTGGGAATGAACCAGAACTTCAAAGTTATCAATACCATTCTTTTTGTCCAATAAGCTCTTTTTTGCTACTTATTTTGAGAAAATTGACACATTTAAAGTCATTTCAACCAATTAATTTTTAGCAAACCTAAAATAACCTAACTACATTTTGTACACTTGTTTAACCTTAACTTCTAAAACTCTTTTTTCTAAATCATAGCTTTTAAGAATATAACAAACATAAAAATTTACTACACTTAACAGACTAATGAAGATTCTACCTAAATACAATTAGTCTGAAAAAGATTTAAAAATAAAACTTGAATATGAAATGACAGAGCTAATTTAAAAAACACACACAGGCTGGAGAGATGGCTCAGTGGTTAAGAGCACTGACTGCTCTTCCAGAGGTCCTGAGTTCAAATCCCAGCAACCACATGGTGACTCACAACCATCTGTAATAGGATCCGATGCCCTCTTCTGGTGTGTCTGAAGACAATGACAGTGTACTTACATACATGAAATAAATAAATCTTTAAAACACACACACACAACCAAATGTCACTTAGAAAACATAACTATTTAATAAAAAAAAGTGAACTATAAAGAGGAATTGGAAAGGGCCTCAAATATAACCAACATTAACTGTCTCCATACAGAAAGTTTAAAGGAGGAGGTAAGTGAAGACAGAACTTTGGCTGTGGTGTTTGAAATTATTTGTTTTCATGTGTATGAGGACCTGCTCATACATAGGTGTATCTTGTGTGTGCCTGATGCACGTGGAGGCTAGAAGAGGGCATCAGGTCCTCAGACATCTGTCAGCTGCCATGTGGGAACAAGGAACGGAACCTCGGCAAGAGCACCACAGACTTGTAACCGCTGAGCCCCTCTCCAGTCCCAGGACTTGTGCCTCTTACTCCATACACTCCTGTGCCACTTGAATCTCTCTCAATTATAACAAATATTTATAAATTCCTTAAGAGTCTTTAGAAAAAAATAAGCAATGACATAGGAGAAAGCACTTGGAAAGTCACATAATCTGGAAAAAAGACTTGCGTCTGGAATATTGAGATCTCTCTTGAGTGTTGACTCAAGAGGAAGAAAGCTACCAACCCAATAAAGAGGTAACAAAATATTTGAATGGGCCCTGTGACACCATATGCAGAAGGCAAACGAACACATAAAAATAGATTCCACACCAGTATCCACTCAGGAAACAGCAAATTAGTGACAAGCCCCTGTACCTGGTGCTTGTTATTCCAGGGCAGGGCCTCTTGTGCCCACACTGGCCTCGCACTTGCCTGAACAGAGGATGGTCTGAACTTTCAATCTCCTTCCTCTCTCCCGGGCCTGAGCACAGTTTGTTTGTTTGTTTGTTTACTTATTCAAGTATACAAACGTTTTGCCTAGATGAATGTTTGTGCGCCATATTCGTGCCTGGTGCCCACAGAAGTCAGAAGAGAGCATCAGACACCCTGGAACTTGAGTTACAGATGGTTGTGAACCACCATGTGCATTGGGAAACCCCTATGTTCTATAAAAGCAACAGGCGCTCCTAACTGTTGAGCCAACTCTGTGACTCCCTAAGCCCAGTGTGTCTGTCTCTGTCTCTATCTCTGTCTCTCTCCCTCCCTTTCTTTGTTCCTTTTCCTCCTGCTTGCATTTTTTCCCCCCTTACTGAAAATAAAAGCCAGGGAGCTGGAGAGATGGCTCAGAGGCTTACAACACTGACTGCTCTTCCAGAGATCCTGAGTTCATTTCCCAGCAACCACTTGGTGGCTCACAACCATCTGCAATGGGATCTGATGCCCTCTTCTGAAGACAGCTACAGTAAATTCATAGATATATATTAAACACACACACACACACACACACACACACACACACACACACACACACACACACACACAGGAGGAAAGAAAGAAGGGAAGAAAAGAAAAGGCCAGGTATGGTGGCACATGCCTTTAATCCTAGCACTCAGCAGACAGAGGCAGGTGGATTTCTGAGTTCAAGGCCAGCCTGGTCCACAGAGTGAGTTCTGGGTCAACCAGGGCTACAGAGAAACCCTGCCTCAAAACAAAGAAAACACTTTTCTCACATAATATATCTTCATTGTCTTCCCTTCCTCTACTTCCTTCTGGTTCCTTCCCTCCTCCCCTCCCGTCCAGATCCATATCCTTTTGGTGTCTCATTAGAAAGCAAACATGCTTCTAAGGAATAAGATATAATATAAACAAAGATAAAGATAAAACAAAAACTAATATGTAAGAATAGAATGAAACAGAGGAAAGGAGCCTAAGAAGAGGCACAAGAGGCAGCTGGAGATCCTGAGAGCCCTCACTCACACCCTCAGGTATCCCATGAAAATGCTAACCTGGAAGTAATAATACATGCACAAAGGACCCATAGGGTAAAAGAGACACACATGTATAAAATAAGGAAAAATGTAAAAAGCCCTGACATGACATTTGTGACATTGTAAGATACGGTGCCTCCAAAGATGCCATTGAGTTCATTTTCTGTTGGCATCTGCTGCTACTTGGGACCCAGGACGTGGCACTAACCCACTGAGCCATATTTCATTCATTGTTTAACTAGGTTCCTGATACGTAACTAGGTACATAACTAGGTTCCTGATACGTAACTAGGTACATAACTAGGTTCCTGACACATAACTAGGTAGCTATGTGCTCAGTACACACAAGGTCCTCACTTCAGTCTCCAAGACCATAAAGTAAAAAGGACAGAAAAGGGGTCTGACAAGACCCACCAACTGCCTTGACGATGCTAGACAGCACAGAAGTGAACAATGCAGCTACAAGGGCTCACAACCCCGCTCAAAACAAAATCCTACAGAGCCAAAAGGGAAACCCACAGAGACACTGTTCCTGAGAAGCATGACTCATGTGTGAGTCAGGGCCAAATGCAGGAAGTCTGAGTCACACTTGGGTACCTGCAGATGGCAGAAGCTTCAAGCCAAGGGAGGCAGAGGTAGGGTCAGAACTGGTTTTCTTGATTTTTCTCGTTTTTAATAAGTAAAATGTTTATTAGTTATGTATTTCAAAGTATCCTGTAACAAACGAAGACTGTTTTGTTTTGTTTTTCAAGACAGGGTTTCTCTTGTGGGCCTGGCAGTCCTGGAACTCAGTCTATAGACCAGGTTGGTCTTGAACTCAGAGATCTGCCTGCCTCTTCCTCATGAGTGATAGAATTAGAGGCAATGTGGTATGAAGCTCAGCCCTAAAACAAAAATTCTAGGTTCTGTGCTTTACCAAGCCCAGCCTACTTTTGACCCTCATAATGCTGTGGGGACACCGATCTAGATGCATGGGTTTTGTTTGCTTTGTTCCAGAAGTTGATCTTAACAGCCTCTAGTAGAGCCTGAGACAGAAGCTCTGTGACACTCAGACACCACTCTGGGCAGCTTCCTCTGCCACTCCTGAGCCCCCCACCCCCACCCTGGGAATCCAAGGCAGGGTTGTGAGCCATGCTGTCCAAGTGGTCTAGTACTGAACTGCACCCGTCCCTGGTGCAGGCTGGTAATCACAACACATTCGATCTGCATATTCTAATTTAGTAGTGAAGTGGAAACCACACTATGTCTGAATGATTTGCAGTCAGACTCCTGGTGAGAGGGCTTTCTCTCATCCTTGTTAGCGCACGTAGAAACTACCTTAAAGAGAACCCAAAGGAGATACAAGTCAAAGGCCACTGAGGTTATGAGAATGGGTGTCTTTATAATCTCTGTTTCTTATACACAGAAGCTTAAACACATGGGCTGGAGAGATGGCTCTGTGGTTAAGAGCGCTGACTGCTCTTCCAGAGGTCCTGAGTTCAAATCCCAGCAACCACATGGTGGCTCACAACCATCTGTGATGGGATCTGATGCCCTCGTCTGGTGTGTTTGAGGACAGCTACTTATACTTGTACTCATATACATAAAAAAAGTAAATCTTTTTAAAAAAAAGTTTAAACACTTCTGAAAGAGGTACAGTTTTGTGAGTTAAGGAAGCAAACCTGGCCTGAGGAGACAGCACAACAGGTAAGAGCTTGTGGTGTCCAAGCATGAGGACTGAGTTCAAATTCCTGGAACCCACACGCGTGGAGCATGACGACGAGGGATACCTGAGACCCTTGCCTGGCTTCACACACACCTGTGCACACACAGACTCAGAAGAATTTTTTTTTTAATTTTAAAGAAAAACATATGAGCTGCGTGAAGCCACATGCCTCTAATTCTAGCACCCAGGAGGCAGAACATCAGATCCTAGCACCCACATCAAGCCAGGCATCCCTCCCTGCAAATGCCTATGATCCCAGCTCCTAGAGGGGTGAAAACAGGAGATCCCTGGGCTTTAACCTGGCTGAGATGGTAGGAGTCCAATGTTCAGGGGCAGACCCTGCCACAAAGATATGGACGAAAAGTAATAGGATACCTGATGTCCCTCCCTGCCTCTGCATGTGCAGCTGTGTGCACCTCCTCCCAACATATGCTCACATACTCACACAGGCACACATATATGCAAACACAAATAAATCAATATATGAACAAATAAATCTTTAAAAGAAGAAGAGCAGCTATGAAAGAGCAAAGGGGAAGCTAAGGTCAGTTAGCAGACTATGGACTAGGCCAGGACAATAAAGATAATATTCTGGAGATACCCTAAGAGAGACTGGACACTAACTGATTACTGTATATGGAAATAAAAATTATGAAGGCTTCATCTAATTTCCTTCTCTGCTCATTAAAATGATTTAACCTAGGTTCAAAGATAAAAAATTCCCATGTGGTCTGGTCCTTTTGAAAGCATATGCTACAGGTCATAAGGGCATAGGAAAGAGTAACCCCATACAACTGATCACCCCAACCAGAAAAACAACCCAAGGAGCCCACAGCTTCTACGAAGCTTAACAATGTAGAATGGATACCTATACACACACACAAAAGTAAACACAAATACTCAAGTACAAATGAAACAATAATTTTGTTGATCATTGTAAAGCTTCTTACATGACAACGTAGTCTTCAAAATAAAACTTCATTTGTCAATAAATATGCCAGACACTATGAGGAGTCTAGTAGAGAGACAGACATAGAAACCAACAGTGGGATCGTGAAGCCCCCAGTTGAGCAGCTGGGATTTGCATCACGAACCATGTGGGAACACATCTAACATCTCTTAGGAAGCATGAAATGGAAAGGAAACTTCAAGAAGTTTCAAAAAGGAGGCCCACTTGAAGCTGAACCATCATTGACAATGGATGTCTTTAGGAAGAACAGGGCTTGCAGACAGAAAAAAAAAACACATTCTACACAGGGGGGCAAGACTGCACAGAAGAATGAAGACCATGGCTAGGATACAAGAAAACCCACCTATCATTATCAATACCCCCATCTGGGTTAACAGTTAACCACCCGTGTCTGCCCGGCACTGTTGTAAGCTCATGTGGACTGTCACAATGAAAGAAACTGAGCTGGACAGAAGGTAGTGACTACCCAAAGGGCTCACTACTCATTGTGGAGTGAGCCTCGTGTCTAAGATGCTAGAGCTCGGGCTTTTCCATACTCAGCACCTTGCTAAAGTGAGGACATGAAGGGACACAGGAGACTGTGTGATGGAGAAGCTGGTCATATCCATTTTGAAATAAATCATTGGTGACAGCATGGTAGTTCCCTGAAGGAGAGAGGAGGAACAGAGCAGGAAGAGCTACTGTGATCACCCTGAACAGAGACAATAAAGGGCTGAACGAAAGCAGTAAGGGAACCGAGGAGCCACCATCACAAGGAAAAGGCATCTGAGAAGCAAAGGGTGGGCAAGGAACAGCAGCGGGAGTCTAGATGCTATCACGTCCACGGCGAGGCATCTGCCAGTCACCCAAGGAGAGCAATCCATCAGCTCGGCCGACTGACAACTTAGGAGCCCAAGGAGGAAGGGGTGAGCCAGAGAGCCAGGCTGCAAGCAAACCTTTTCCCAATAGCTGTCTGCCTGTCTGTCTGTGTGCACATGTGTGCCAGGAGACTCTCAGCTAAGAGTGTGACAATATCACCTAAAGATCTTGCACACCCATCTCCAAATCAAGACATTTTTAAGGCACACTCCATTCTCAAGAGGAAACTTAAAATTCCAAAAGCTACATATGGAATCAGGTGGTATCTCTGCGATACTCCAGGTTCCTGGGCTCTTCTGAGTAGATACCGATGCTGGCTGCTATCATCTGGTTCAATTAATTCTTCCTGCTTCTAATCACTAGTCAAGCTAGCTCAAGGAATAGTCCAGAAACCCAGATCAGCCCTCCTTAGTAACCCTCTACCCCCAAAGCCAGGAAAACTCAAACTTCCTCCTAAAAACTAGCTTCCTAGTTTAGCCAAGTGATAGAACTGCTGCCTTTGTGACATTCTGCAGAAAATCTCGCAGGTATTTAAACACCCTGAATACATGACTGAAAGTGTTTCCACAGTACCAACCTTTTTCTTGTTTCTCACTTAAAATGTATGAGTGAATGAAATGAATGAGATTGTAATTATTTTGGGATTTTCTTACTGTTGACTCACTTCAGCACTCATCCTTGGGCTACAGGAATATGGCTACATCAATCTACCAGTGACTGAAAACAACAGCATTGGCCCCCTTTACAAAGCTTTACTTTCCAAATCCTTTTTTTTTTTTTTTAATTTACAGAACCCCTAGAACTGGAGCTGCAGACGGTTGTGAGTTCCCATGTGGGTGCTGGGAATTGAACCTGGGTCCTCTGGAAGAGCAGCAGTTGCTCTTATGCTGAGCCATCTCACCAGTCCCTACTTTCATAAACCTTAAGCCAAGTTCTAGAAATACAAGCCAGTGTATAGGACACAGTGTAGAGGACACAGTGTATGGGACACGGACCACAGTGTATGACGAAGCAACCATACTTTGTATCTTCCCACGCGCATCTTGTAAAATCCCTGCTTTGCAGAAAAGGTCCATTTCTAAACTCATGTTCCCTTGACACTCTGACCAGAATGCTCAAATGACAGTGCCTGAGCTGCTGTGAGAGATTAGTTTAGTATCTCGCTAGGCGTAACTGACCATGTAAACTGTAAACTGTGTTTAGTAATATACTCCTTCCTGGGACTACTGGATAATAAAAGAAATTCATACTCCACCCATCATCTGTATTTAGAATCTGTACCTTCTAACTTTCCATCAAACCAATTTCCACTCCTTCAAGCCTAAGATGCACACTTACTTCTCAGCACAACCACATCGCCTCCCTCCACCCTCTCTCTTTTGAGACAGTATCTTATTATAAAGGATTGGCTGGCCTAGAACTCACTCACTATGCAGACCAGGCTAGCCTCACACTCACAGAGCTCTGCCCATCTCTGCCTCTGGAGTGTGGGGATTGATAAGGTGTATGCCACCACCCAGAGGTTTCTTTTTATTCTGTGGTGATATAACAAATCACGATGTTCCCCTATGGACTTGTTTCTATATGAGGGTAGAGACCACTCCTCCTCAGACTCTGGGGCTACCCTCAACACCTCACAAGTCCTCGGTCAGGACTTCCTGCAAGACGGTGATAAATGTGTCCTGACCAACATGTTCTCAGCTAAAAATGTAATGCGCGGCCCATTTATAATCCTATGCATTATACAGCACTGCTTCTAAATAGGTCACCCCGAATCGTGGCTGGAAAGATCCCCAAAATAGACACGGTGCTGCTTTTCTGGCCTTTGTGTCACGTCTAGATGCGAGGCTGCTCGAAGCACCCCAAGTCTTTTTAGATGAGTTACCTGTGCCGCTGTTGCTAAGCAGGCTGACAGAAAGCTCTTCCGTTCCACTGAAGTTCAAGGACATGCTGTCACCAGGCTGTCGGGAAGTGCTGTGCCTGCAGAGAACAAAGACCGGCCACCTGGCTTAATTACTGAAGATCATCACAGTTTTTCCTGTTCACCCTGCATCCTAGTGTGTGGGAGAGGGCATATGGGGAAAAGAAAAGCTCGTGAAAAACAGGGCTAATACTCAGTCACACAGGCGGGTAACACGTAGGATCATACTTCAAACCATTACGTAGTAGTGCTTCATTTCTGTGCCAGCCTTGGACACCCTCCCTGGTTGCTTACCTACCACCATGCTAGATCCTTTCTGCCCTATGTCTCCCTGCTCAATAACAAAGGAAAGAGATAAAGTCTCGAATGGATGTTATCAGAGAAAACCTGGTAAAGAGGGCCACACACCATCCAGACCCTCCATGAACACCCCGCCAGCAAAGAGGATGTCCAGTGTCTAAGGAAGGGACCAAGAAGGCTGCCCTCTGTAAAGTGTTTCCTAAAGCAATTGAGGACCAGTGAGTCCAGGTTTAAGCTGGGGTCATGCTCATCAAGCTTAAAGGACTTTCTTCCTACACTGACTCTTGAGGTGCTTTTTAAGACATGCCCAACTTTTGTTCAAAAGCCAACATGACACAGGAAGGCTACCTAGACAACAGCCAGATCAATCACCTGCCCTGGCATTCATTCCACTGACAAACCCTAGGATAAAGAAGAGAACCTCACTTTCATCTTTGACCAAGGTTTAGGAAGCTTACAAAATATAAGCTCAAAACAATCCAAAGCTGGGCCTTGGTAATGTTACAGGCCTAATGCTAGTCTGATTGCTTGTCCCCAGGGATGGGAATGACAAGGCTGACGAAGGAGGGTCCTGACGGAATGTGCTGTAAGTCACGATGTGCCATCTCCTCAGCAGTCTGTTCAGCGCTGGGCTGGGCTACTGTCCAGAGCGTGGTGCAGACCCTCACCTTCCTGCGGCTTCATGATATGCCAGCTCCAACAGTTCTGCAGAGGAGTGGGTGGGGTCCCGCTGCCTGCTGCCCTGCAGCTCTGCCATGTTTTGCCGGGTTTGATGATGGATCTGGATGGCCTCTCCAGATGGTCCTGCCCAGACAAAGAACCAATGAATGTTATTCCCACCTGACAGCTCAGGCTGCACACAAAAGCATGCTCCTCCTTCTTCCCAACCCCTGGGATGCTAGAGAGATCTGACAAAGAGCAGAGCAAGAGGAACATCATACAAGGAACAATCAGGCTTCCATAGAGGACTCTTCCTCCACGCAGGCCCCACGCTTTACATGTCCACTGTGTTAGGAATATTTGGGACCCTCAGTTTCATGAATACTATGGAGACACCATACAGAAACAGACAAGTATCAAAGGATCAAAAGATGACAAGAGAAGGAAAATAAAAATGAAATAACAGGGCTGGAGAGATGGCTCAGTGGTTAAGAGCACCCGACTGCTCTTCCAGAGGTCATGAGTTCAATTCCCAGCAACCACATGGTGGCTCACAACCATCTGTAAAGAGATCCGATTCCCTCTTCTGGTGTATCTGAAGACAGCTACAGTGTACTTATATATAATAAATGAATAAATCTTTAAAAAAAAATGAAATAACAAGGCAGGCATGGTGGTATACATCTTAGTATACCCTTTCCCAGCGCTTGACAGGCAGGGGTAGACGGATCTCTGAATTCAAGGTCAGCCTGGTCTACAGAGACAGCCAGGGCTACCCAGAGAAACCCTGTCTCAAAAAAACAAAAACAAAAACAAAGAAAAAAAAAACAAAAAAACAAAAAAAAGAAAAGAACGGAAAAAAGAAAAAAACGAACGAACGAATGAAGCGTGCGCACGCACACACACACACACACAAATTGCCTCATATAGGACCACGTGTTTGCAGGGGATGGGGGGGGCAGAGACAGAGAGATCTTAGCCTGGGGGCTGGAGATGTAACTTAATTGAGCCAGTTCTGGCCTAGTATGTAGTTCTGGCTCCAGGGTTTGATCCCCAGCATCACGTGAACTGGCCGCGGTGGCGATTATCTTAACTAAGTTCGAGGTCACCTTCCGTTCCATGCAAAGTCTAACAAAAAGCGGAAGGAAACAGAACGGCGAGAAACAGAGATCGATGTCTCAGACTCTAGCAGTAATGACAGAAAAGAAAACAAAAGAAGCAACTTATGGATTCTAGCAGAGATAAGGGACAAAGCAGGACTGGAATGGCCTCCAATTACAGCCAGACAAACAGATTTATTTCAATTTTTTATTTAACATTCTAACAGTAAAATCAAGTGTTAAAGAAAATAACATTTCTAATAATTCAATAAGATGGTTCCCATTAAAACAAACAAATAAAACAACAACACAAAATAGAGCCTAACACATCTGATCCTTCCTAGCCTGACAAGAGTCCATTTTAAGTCCGAGTTTAATTTTAACTGCCGCTTTCAACATTTACTGTCATCTTCTTGAGGCCAAAGTAGAGTAAAAAGATGCGCTACAAAAATTAGTGAAGTAAAAATTATTTTTACTCCCCTGTTGGAGGCCCTGAGAAATGACAAAAGTAACAAGTGGAGCTCAGAGAAGCAATGGGTGAAATGAGGCTCAGGAAAGCACAGGCCATTTCAAACAAACAAACAGGCAAGCAAAGCCCTTCATTAACATAGCTGGTCAGTTACAAAGCTTGTTCTCAAGTGTGTGTTCAAAGACCCCGCTGAGAACCCTGTGGGAAGCCCAGCAGGCACACCCATCTCACTGGTGGAACCAAGAGGCTCAGAGAAGCTGAGGGACTTGACTAAATCACAGGGGTGACTGGTGCTAAGGACCAAAGGTAGGAACTCACTGTCCAAGGCTCTTACTTGAGCAGCCATCTTACCTACAGGAAAAGTATGCATCCAGCGCCTTCTGTTGGAGGTGAGCTTCATGGGCATTCTTGAGGGGGCGAAGGGGTTAATCAGTGCTCTCTGAGGGGTGTAGCCTCCAGGTCGAACATGTAGCATGGACTCTGCACTGCCCACGTGGAACCTTCCAGGTGCACTAGAGTCCCGCTGTGGTGGTTCTATCATGTTCTCCAGGACATCTGCTGGCAATCATGGAGTTGAACAAACAAAAGCACAAAGCCGCAGTGACATCAGAATTAAGTAGACAGATAAATCAACACTAGCGAAAAACCCAAGGGCATCATAAGTATCAGAAGTAAGAGAAATGAGTAAAATTGTGAGATGATGAAGAAATAAAACATGTTTTGGTTTGCTTGTTTTTCAAGTATTTTGAAGCCCCAACACCTAATGATTCCCATGTCTTGCTAGGGGACTGTGAACACTGGGCTGGATGCAGTGGGTAATGATGGGAGTTGAGCCTTCTCCATTGGGATGTGTGGATAGATTTCCTATGTGGGCAAAACAATAAAAATAAATGTTTGAGACAGAGGTAAAAGCACACACCCATAGTCACAGCACTTGGGTAGCAGACAGGCAGATTTCTGACTTCAAGGCCAGCCTGATCTGCATAGTGAGCTCCAGGCCAGTAAGGGTTGTACTGTGTCACCCTGCCTGGAAAAATCAATGGGTTTAGAGAACAAATCTGGTCACAAACACTGTCTTTTTACTTCATTCTTTCTTCTTTTTTCTCTTGAATTATTATTTGGAGCTAATTAAAAGACTGGTCAGCCTACAACCGTGATATCGTCTATCACAGTAAAAACTACCTCTCACTATGAAATACACATTCTGTTGGTAAACTTGCAGTTAGTGTACAGTTTAAGCTTGTTAAAATGAGACTCAGAGTGAGGAGTCCCTCCCTTGTTTCAGACTTAAGCATGTTTATGTCATGTGTCCTCAAACAGCTGCTGTCCTAGCTCAGTGTGACCTCTGGCTCTGTGGTACAGAAAGGGACAAACAGTTGAGGGTATTAAAAGCACTGTGTACTGTCAGGTGTGATGGTAGATGCTCTAATCCCAGCACTCAGGAGGCAGTGACAGCCAAGTCTGTGAGTTCCAGGCAGCCTTGTCATCCTGGGCTACAAAGTGAAAGCCTACCTTTAACCTCCTCCCCACCTCGCCCCTCAAGTACAGCCAGAAAGTAAACTTTCTACAATAACAGTTACTGTTATTTCTCCCATGGTATAAAAATATCTGTGTGCACCAGTCATAGAGTGTCACATGCCTTTAATCCCAGTACTTGGGAAGCAAAGGCAGGCAGATCTCTGAGTTCAAGGCCAGCCTGGTCCATAGAGCAAATTCTAAGGCTATAGAGAGAGACCCTGTCAAACAACAAAAACAACAGACACACACACACACACACACACACACACACACACACACACACACACACAAACCAACCCAAAAAACAAAATAAACAAAACAAAAACAAAAGCAGGAACAGGGAAACAACATTCATCTACAGACAGGAAGCTCAACTGGGAATTCCTGACTGCCTTAACTTCCCCAGTCTCGGCTGGGCGTGTGTAAGTCTTTGCTTTGATGAAACCCTGTTCATCTCTCCATCAGGTCCATCCTGTGCTCTGTTGGATGTTCTCCCTGATTTGATAATGCTCTGCTGACTGTCCAGTGCTTTTATTCGCTACTTGGTATTTGAACCAAACAGAATACACTGTAAATGAATGAATGGTGCTTTGATTCATCAAATAAGGCAGGAGGATTGCTCTAAGTTCAAGGCTAATCTGGCCAATAGTAAAGTGAGACTTTGTCTCAAAAGGGTGCCAGCGAGATGGCTCAGTAGGTGAAGGTAGTGGCCACCAAGCCTGGTGACCCGAATTTAATCTGCAGAACACACATGGTAGAACGACTGCACAATGAATTTGAAGCCACCCTAAGCTATATGAAACCTTGTCTCAGAAATGCAAAAGAGAACATTTTAATATAATTCTTTGCATATAAAATATAAATACTGTTAATGTAGGTGATATAGGTTATACTCTCTGATCATGTAAATGAATGTTTCTTTCTCCTTTGCAATTTCGTGCTTTCAGCCAGTTTTAAAAAACATCCAACCATTCAAACTATTACTAGTTCTAGCATATATAGCATCAAGGTTCCTCATTGATAAATGCATCCTGTTGCCAAAGGGCTGGGTCCCAGGGCTGGAAGTTTGCACTGTTAACAGACTGGGTCGTGGGAAAACCTCCCTGCCTGTTAGGGCTCCTTCCACAGCAAGGGGGCAATTGTGAGCACCCAGCATTCCTAAGGCTGTAGACACAATCAGGATAGGTGCGCCTCCCGTCCACATATTCTTAAGGAATGACATTATGGAGGGCGACGATAAGTAGGGGATGGCTCCATGGGTGCATAAGGGAAGGTGGTGACAATGACACTGTTCCTTAGCTCAGTCTCTTCTCAGTGTACTAGCGACTGGATTCAGAGACTTCTGCGTGCTGGGCAAAATGCTCTCCCACTGAACTGCATTCCCAAGCGCCCCAACGTTTTTTTATTCTTTTTTTTTTTTTTTTTTTTTTTTCTTTCGGAGCTGGGGACCGAACCCAGGGCCTTCATCAGTTCCCATCACAGATGGTTGTGAGCAACCATGTGGTTGCTGGGAATTGAACTCAGGACCTCTGGGAGAGCAGTCACAGTGCTCTTAACCACTGAGCTATCTCTCTAGTCCCTATTTTTTACTTTTTGAGAGAGTGTTTCTTCATTGCTCAGGCTGGGCGTGAACACTATGCAGCCCACCCAGACAGGCACTGAACTTGTGACATTCCTGCCTCAGCCTCCCCAGTAGCTGTGACTATGGACCTGTGCCACCAGGCCTGGCTGCACAACTGTTCTGTCTTAGGGTATCTCTGTATAGCAGCTCTGGTGGTCCTGGAACTTGCTTTGTAGACCAGGCTATCCTGGAACCCAGAGATCTGACTGCCTCTGCCTCTGGAGTGCTGGGATTGAAGGAGTGTGTCACCATGCCTGGCTCCCTGTTCAGTGTTTTAATGGCAGTTGTGGGAAGATGAATCTTTACTTGATAAAAACACACAGAACATACGGTGTAGGAAGTGGACAAGCTCTGTAAATCACAATGTTAAACTTCTGGTTTTGATTCTGCACTATAGTCATATATAATGTTACCACTGGGGAGAGCAAAAGGATCAACGACCTTCCTGTACGACTTTTGATATTTCCTATGAATTCTTACTTGTTTTAAGAATAAAAGGGCTTTTTTGTTTTTGTTTTTGTCTTTTTTGAGACAGGGCCTCAACTTTGGAACCCTTACTAGCATTGAACTCACTATGTAGACCAGGCTGGCCTTGAACTCACAAAAATCTGTCTGACTCAGCTGGAATTGATGGTGTGTGCCACTGTGCCATACTTGGTTTTGCTTTTTTAAGTCAGAGGAGACTGTAAACTGCAGCTGCAGTTATAGCTGGATAGCAAAGATAGGAACAGGAAGAGGAGCCCCTGTGATCCCACGTATTTGACAGCGGATCAAAACAGAAGAGCGGGGTTGGGGATTTAGCTCAGTGGTAGAGCGCTTGCCTAGCAAGCGCAAGGCCCTGGGTTCGGTCCCCAGCTCCGAAAAAAGGAAAAGGAAAAAAAAAAAAAAGAAGAAGCAGCAGACCAAGGAGACAGACAAGGGTGACAAGGCTTCCAAGAGGAGAAAAAGCAACTCAGGAGCTAACAGCCAAGGCATGGGGAAGGGTCCTGGCCGCAGGTGCAGCTATAAAATGTGGCAAAAGGAGCCTGCTCCTTACACCTGGGATGATGGTGATGCGCCTCCACTCCTATCTGAACATCTGGAATTTTTGTGGTAACATCTTTTTCCACTCATAGCTAGAACAAAGTGTTTTTCTGGAACCAGTTGTACATTGTAACAAACTTTATACAATGGCTCAGTGTCTCTAGTTCTCATTTAATTCAGCCATTCATACCTTGATTATGAATTTGGGGATGGGGGTGGGGGTTCAAGGCAGAGTTTCTTTGTGTAGCCCTGGATCAGGCTGGCCCCAAACTCCAACATCTACCTGCCTCTGTCTCTGGAGTGCTGGGATCAAAGGTGTTGCACCGCCACAGGGCTCAACTGGACTTAAAGGGAACGCAGGCTGGAGTCGGGCAGAGCCTGCGGCTTCATCTTTGCTGTACTCTAAAGCCTCTGTCACCTTGAATTAAGTCGCCTTCTTTTCAAAAGAGTCTCACGGTGTATCACTGTGAGACTTCAGTTGGCCTGAGACTCACATGTACACCATGCTGGTCTTGAAGTCACAGAGATGTGCCTGTCTCTCAAACCCCAGTGATGGGATTAAAGGCATGCACCCCATGCCCAGCTAAGCCAACTTACTTAAAAGGCTAAAAGATAAAATAAAGATTAAGTATAATCAAATCAGAGAGAGAATGAAAATATATGGCATGTCTGTGTATCTGTGAGAGACTGATTTTAAGAACCATTCCATCTGCCCAACTGTGAATATTAAATCCTTTATATAGAAGAATATTTGTGGGGTTGGGGATTTAGCTCAGTGGTAGAGCGCTTGCCTAGCAAGCGCAAGGCCCTGGGTTTGGTCTCCAGCTTCCAAAAAAAAAAAAAAAAAACAAAAACAAAAAACCAAAAAAACAAAAAACAAAAAACAAAAAAAAAAACAAAAGACAAAAAAAAAAAGAAGAATATTTGTACATAACCTACTTCAAGAAATTCTACATTAATTAAATAATATAATGTAAATACCATGTAAGTATTATATTATCTAGGAATTAATGATAAAAATAAAAACTCTGATTATATTTAGTATAAGCTTCTTTTGTATGTGCAGGTACTTTGTCTGCATGTATGTCTAGGTGCCACAGGCATGCTCAGTGCCTTCAGGTCAGAGTAGGACATTGAATCCCCTTGGAACTGGAGTTATAGACGAGGTTGTGAGCCACCATGTGGGTGCAGGGTATCAAATCTGGATTCTCTGCAAGAGCAACAATCGCCCTTAAATGATGAGCCACCTCTCCACCCCCAATACAAATTCATTCTCTCTCTCTCTCTCTCTCTCTCTCTCTCTCTCTCTCTCTCTCTCTATGTGTGTTTACATAATATACATGTAATATAAAATATAATATGTATGTATAGACACACACACACACACACACACACACACACACACACACACATTTAATCCATAGCTATTCATTCTGTGGATACAGAAATCTATGGTTTTAGTATGAACCCTGTTGACAAGGTCTATAAACACAACCAACTCTGAAGGCTGAAGCAGGAGGATGGCAGGCTCAAGGACTATTTGGGCTACAAAAACCCTGTGAGACCCTGTGCCAAAAGAAAAAAAAGAAAATGCAAGACCTGCGGTGTAACTCAGCGGTATGGCCCTTGCCCTGCTTAATCTCCACTACTGCAAAGAAGCAAAACTATGCAAAGTCGATTACAGAGGACACAGTTATTTTAAGTAAGGCACAAATGGAGATGAGAAATAACAAAGGCCTTTGACTCTAGGCCTGAGATGGATGGCACTGTAGGCGACGTATAAAAGGCTAAGACATAAATAGCACAGTACACATGCAACACTCATACGATCTACCTCCATTTGCTGGCATGGCAATGACTAAAACATGAGACGCATATCCCACTCCAATCGCTTCCTGCCGCTCTGACCCCCTCACCCCTAGAAAGACTGTCCCCAGGCCTCCCCAGCTCTGCTTCAGTGCTGACCTCGGGTGCTGGTGTAGCCCAGTGAGCTGCTGACTTCATACTGGTGCAGATGGGGGTTAGGGATCATCAGGATGTTGGTGCTCTTGCCCAGGGAGCTGTCGTCTGAAGCCTGGCTCCTCACTTCCTCAGTGGGCAGTGCACGGCTTGGCAAGGAAGGGCTGGAGGAGACGTCACAGGAGCTGGCACTTTTGCGATTGTGATTTTCCTGCTCTCTCACAGACCTGACATGCGAGAGATAAATTACCACCATGAAGAGGACACACCTTTGAGTTCAATATCAACGATGACCATCAGTTTAACTTACTCCGGAACTCAGTATCAAAACTCCCAGTGTGGAAATAATGCCTGGACAGCAAAGTGAGTTTCATCTCAAGAGGGAAAAAGGACATGTCGGTTTACATGGAATCCTGACAACTGAGAGGCTGAGGCAGGGAGGATCATCATGAGTTCAAGGCCATCCTAGGCTACACAGTAAATCCATGAGCTATAGCATGAGACCGTGTATCAAGACAAGGAAAAAAAACAAGATCTTATGATGTCTGTTTGTCGTTTAAGGGTATGTTCATGTGAATGCAGGTGTCCAGATCAGATTCACCTAGAGCTGGGCTTACAGGAAGACTATGAAGGGGAAGATTGGGTGCTGGGAACCGGACTCATCCTCTGAAAGAGCAGTATGTGCACTTGCTCCAAGTGCTCTTAACTCTGCTCCATCTCTTCAGCCCTGCTTCCATATATATTTTTAACAGTTTTTGTTTTTCAAGACAGGGTTTCCCTGCATGGCCCTGGCTGTCCTGGAACTCATTCTGTAGACCAGCCTGGCCTCGAACTCAGAGATCTGCCTTCCTCTGTTTTCTGGGTGCTGGGATTGAAGGCGTGTGCCATCACTTTCCTGCCAAATCATGTTTTTGTAGGTGCTGGAGAGAGGGTTCACCAGTTGAGCACATACTGCTCTTTCAGTAAATTGATTTTTAATGTATTCTAAGATATGTATAGATGAAAAGAAAGTGTTATGTAACATTTGCCTTGAAATACTGTGGCCAATATTTCAAATATATTTAAAAATGAGAAAATAACAAGGATATTTGTCTCTCTGTTCAAGTGTTAATGTTTTCTTAAGGGAAGTGTTTACAGTAATAAACTCATTGAAGCATAAAACTTTGTGCTACAACGATGTTTCAATGGTTAAGGGTATTGGCTGCTCTTCAAAGAAACCAGAATTCAACGTCTAGCACCAGAATGGTGGCTCAGAGCTATAACTCATCACAGGGATCCAATGCCTGGAACTGAGGGTGTACAGTCCTACACTCAACAAACCATCCACACACAAAATAAAATGAAAACGAAACATAAACGCTCTAAGGTGACAATGTTAAGAAGCACTAGGAAGAAAGGTCAAAGGAGAAAACTCAATGAAGAGGCATGACATCAGAATAAAAGAATTAGTCGACCAACAGGGCTGTCCTAGCATCGGGACTGTTATCACCCTTTTATGAGGTTTAAGGTAGCCTGAAAAGAGATCTCCACATCTAATTACACATCCATGACTTCAATGGGAACTATCTGAGCATCGATGCTTAGTCATGGCAAGGGCTAGAGGACCTATAAGACATGGTCTGTGCAGCCAGGCACGTCATGCACATGGTGGACAGTGGGAGACACTTGCAGACCCACAGCCAGGAGTCCAAGACAGAAAGACCAACAGAACTGAGTAATTTGAGATCAGCCTGAGTAATACAGCCAAATTCAACTCAAAAATAAAATAAAAAACTCAGAAGAAAAGCCAGAGGTGGCTCAGGAGTTAACAGCACTTGCTAGTCCTCCAGAGGAGCTGAATTTGGTTCTCGGCACACATCAGGCTGCTGCCGGTGGTCACTGTGGGCACCTGGTCAAACTGTGGCACGCAAACACACATATTCACACACATACACATAAATAAAAAAATAAAACAAATCTGGGGGGGGGGGGAGCAGAAGCAAATGAAACCCTGTGAGCAAAGGCACTGTGGTTATTTCTGAGCCCCCTGCGCAGCACATGAAGAGCTGCTGTGATGGCACACAGTCTAAGCTCAGACATGGTCTTCCTGATGTGGGAAAGCAGGATGAGAGAGAAGGACGCAAAGCTATCACGTGGCCATCATGAGCTCATTTGCCACAATGTCAAACAATTAAATAACACTCTTCTAGTGAGTGACATTAATTGCAAACTTAAGACCTAGAAATGGCAGGGTGGTGGTGGTGCATGCTTTTAATTCCCGTACTCGGGAGGCAGAGGTAGATGGATCTCTTTGAGTTTGAGGTCAGGACATCAGAGGCTACAGAAAATGGGGCCCCCTAGAGACTAGAAAATGGATGTACATGATCTGGGAACAACAATAAGCTCGAGCTCTGCTTCCCGCAGCATTGAGAAGCACATACATCTTTGTGGAAAGTGTTTGTTCCCTCTAGTCTTTCACACTCACAAGAAATAAGCACAAGGCTGTTAGCAGGGCGCTGTAGTTCATGCATAGAATCCCAAACTAGAGTCTAAGGCAGAATGAATGTGATGAGTTAGAAATTTCCCCCAGGGACACAGTGAACTCTAGGGCGGTTTGAGCTATAGAGCAAGGTCCTAGCACACACTTGTAATTCTACCAACTCCAAAGGTTGAGGCTCAAAAATTACAAGTACATGGAGAAATTCAGTTTAAATCAAGTGAGTTCAAAGTCAGCCTAGACAGCTAATTCACTGAGACTCCATTTCAAAATAAAAGGTAAAAAACAAAAATTGTGGCATGCTTCAAGCCCTAAGTTCAATTTCTAACATGGGGAAAACAAAGCAAAATCTAAACTAAGACAAAAAAATAGACTATTTAGAAAATAAAATTTGGGGGCTGGAGAGATGGCTCAGTGGTTAAGAGCACTGACTGCTCTTCCAGAGGTCCTGAGTTCAATTCCCAGCAACCACATGGTAGCTCACAACCATCTGTAATGAGATCTGATGCCCTCTTCTGGTGTGCCTGAAGACAGCTACAGTGTACTTATATACAATAAATAAATAAATCTTTTTTAAAAGATTAAGATTATTTTATGTATATAAACATTCTGCCTGCATATGTGTAGGTGCAACACACGTTTGCCTGTAGCCCATGGAGGTAATAGACAGCTTTGGATCTCCCAGAGCCTAGAGCTCTAAGTGTAGATGGTTATGTAACTACCATGTACATGCTAGAAACTGAACCTGGTCCTCTGAATGAACAAGTGCTCTTAACCACCAAGCTGTACCTCTAGCTCCAATTTAAACATTTTTTTTTTCTTTTTTTCGGAGCTGGGGACCGAACCCAGGGCCTTGCGCTCGCTAGGCAAGCGCTCTACCACTGAGCTAAATCCCCAACCCCAATTTAAACATTTTTAAGGTTGAGTTCGTAAAAGTCTCTCAGGTTTTCTTTCTGTTTTATAATAGTCTGTTTTAATTTAAACAAGTGTTGGATTTTAAAAAAACGGAACGCTTTACAAATTTGCATGTCTTCCTTGAGCAGGACTATGCTAATCTCTGTACGCTCCCAATGCCAGTATCTGTGCTGCTGAAGCAAGCACCCCTCAGGTTTTCTTTTCTTTTCTTTCTTTTCTTTTCTCTATTTTTATCATTTTTGGTTTTTTGAGACAGGGTTTCTCTGTAGCCTTGGCTGTCCTAGAACTCACTCTGTAGACCACGCTGGCTTGAATTTAGGAAGATCCACCTGCCTCTGCCTCCCAAGTGCTGGGATTAAAGGCGTGTGCTACCACAACCCTCAGGTTTTCTTAACTAATCTTTCTTCTTGAGATATAATCTCATTGAGGCTGGCTCTGATCATGAAATCCTTCCGCACTTGCTTCCTGAGTGCTAGGTTACAGGCCTGGGCCACTACGTCTGGCCACTACATAATTTTTATGACCCCCAAGAGAATCCGACAGAAGACCTGCAGGTGGCGAGTCGCTGGGCCCGGGATGGACCAGGCAGCCGGAATACTTGGGCATCGTAGGCATCATAATCTACTTGGATGGGAAGGGTGTTTTCAGATTCCTTTGGAGCCCCAAGAGCTGCAAAACACAAATAATACACTTAAGACAGTCTGACGGATACCTAAGACCTAAGTATCTCTAAAGCTGTCACTAAAGGTGAACCTATCTATATGGAGATGACCTACAGAGCACCCAAAACCCGAAAGGCACAGGTGATACTCTAAGGACAAGACAGAATAAAAGAACAACAATAAATTTTTTTTTTTCCGGAGCTGGGGACCGAACCCAGGGCCTTTCGCTGGCTAGGCCTTTCGCTTGCTAGGCAAGTGCTCTACCACTGAGCTAAATCCCCAACCCCAACAATAAACTTTTAAAAGTATAGAGTTAAAAGAAAGGCAGTGGGAGTTGGGGATTTAGCTCAGTGGCAGAGCGCTTACCTAGGAAGCGCAAGGCCCTGGGTTCGGTCCCCAGCTCCGAAAAAAAGAACCAAAAAAAAAAAAAAAAAAAAGCAGTGTAAACAGCACTTTAGTCTTCTATAGTCCTGCTTTAAATCCTGGCTGGGCATGCTCAGTGATTTACCACTTTCCACCTGACCCCAGAAGTGACCCATTCACTGCAGCGTACAAGGAACAACAAGGTGACATAAGGAACGTGGGTGTCTTGACCTTTTTATGAACCTTTTTATGATATTTCACATTATTCTGTTGCCATGAATTAGCTATTTCTAAAAGTAATAAAAATATGTCAAAAATACTCACATGTATCACGGCCATTTTTGGTTTTCTCAGTGGCAGACTGAAAAGTTAAATAGGTAATTTATCATTCCTCTGATAGATCAGTATGTGCTCTTCCCCACAGCAAAGGCCATGCCCTAGTCATCTAGTGACTTAGGAAACGTGGGAGCTAACACTTGTCACCTGCCTACCAGTGTCAGGCCCTGCTAATAATTAGTCTTTTAATTTCCACCTTGCATTTGATTTATTTGCACAACCTTATCCAGATGGGGCATAAAACGAACTCCAATAGGGGAGTGTGTTGGCTAATTTTATAACAATTGATACAAGTTAGAGGCATATGGAAGGAAGGCACCTCAATTGAGAAAATGTCATATTTCTTAATTACCACCCTGGGCTGGTGGTCCTGTGTCCTTCAAGAAAGCGGCCTGGGCAAGCTGACTGCAGCATCCCTCCATAACCCCTGCACCAGCCCCTGCCTCCAGGCTCTCACACGGTTTGAGCTCCTGCTTTAATTTCCCTCAATGGACTATGATTTAGGATTTGTAAGCCATATAAACCATTTTCTTCCCAATTTGCTTTTGGTCATGTTATTTTGTTAGCAAAAACCCCAAGAATTATTCAATTCTTCACAAAATAAAGGGTTTGCTGCAGTCACATTCCTATCAAAAACTCAAGCCGCTATCTCCTCTCTTGGTCAATCTACTATTTACTGTGTTTGCTCTACTATGGCAAGGTCCTACCTGATGTCTCCCCATCCCGAAACACCACCAGCTCTGCCTATACCTTATCAGAGCTGAGCAGTCCACACATCACCAAACTTACTACGATGGAGTAAATGGGGACGGGTGCCCTTATGAGCCACTTTGTTTTCTGAGGCAGAGTCTCACTGAATTTGGCCTGATGAACTTGAAACTTCCTATGTAGACTCGGTGGGCCTCAGACTCGCAGCGCTCCTCCTGCCTGTGCCTTCTGAGTGTTGGGATTAAGGAAACTTGCCACCATTGGCTGAGCTATCACTTTAAAAAGTGTTCTAATGAACCTTTCAAATCTCCCACACCAACAACTATTTTAAAATAATCAAGCTACACGGAATAGCATAGCCATTCGCAGTACACTTGCTACACATGGCTACCCTGCTTTGCCAAAGTGTCACATGCCAACCAGGAACTCCGGTGCCGACATTAGCACCTTCCCTAGTATCTAGGATTATTATCATCATATTTTGTGGTAAGCAGAGGAAAATCTCCACATTTAAATTTCTATTTACTGACATAGTTACTGGCACAATGTGACCATTTACAATTCCTCACTTCTCCTTCACTGCAATGTGTAAGCCTCTCATTATTCTTGCCTCAAATAACACTGGCCTCAGCATCGGAATTAAACCAGTCACATCAAAATGAAAGGAACTCTCGCCCTGAACTTCACTAGAGCCAGCCAGCCTGCTTTACTGCTGGGGACTGAATCCAGGGCCTTATGTGTGCGTGCTTGGGAAAGTGTTCTACACTGGGCTGCAGCACCAACTCCTCCTTAAAGTTTCAACACAAACAATTTTAACCTATTTATGCCCGAGGCAGGGGAGGAGGGTAAAAGCACTTCAGTGTCAGAATAAACACCAGCCCAGTCACAGCCCCGGAAAGCTTGTCAAACTGGGAAACATACAAACATACCTTCTTTCCTGCCAGTTTTATCCTTGGAGTGAAACTGTTACAAAACAGCTGGCTTTTGGATGTGTAGAAACTGTTTTTGTAAAAAAAAAAAGAAGAAGAAGAAGAAGAAGAAGAAGAAGAAGAAACAAAGAAAGGTCATTACTCTATTTATTTATTTAATTTTATGTGTGTTTGGCCTGCATGTATATCTGGGTGAGCATGTCAGATCCACTAGAACTTGAGTTACAGACACTTGTGAGTGTCTGCCATGTCAGGGCTGGGAATTGAACCCTGGGTCCCCCAGAAAAGCAGCCAGTGCTCTTAACCACTGGATCATCTCTACAGCCCTAGTTTTTTGTTGTTTTGGTTTTCAAGGCAGGGCTTTCTGTGTAGTCCAAGCTGTCCTCATATTCAGATCCCCCTGCCCCTACCTCCTGAGTGCTGGGATCAAAGATGTCCCCTAGTATACCGGGCTTCATTAATCTAAACCTTGAGACAAACTGCAATCCAGATGAGGTCAGCACACCTGTGCATGGCTTGGTTTTAGGTTCACAAATTTTCCCACTTCACTGAGTAAAAGCACTGTGCAAACCTGATAACCTATGGTGGATGAGAGAATCAACTTCCAAAAGCTGTCTTCTGACCTGCACAGACACCACGCTCACACACACATCACACACACATACAAAGAATAAAGCCAAGCACGGTCACACTCTGCAGGCGAAGGCAAGTGGATCGTTATGAGTTAAGAAGCCAGCATGTCTACGTAGCAAGGTCTCAGCCGAGGGTGCATAGTGAGACTTTGTCTCACACAATAACAGCAGTGAGAACTTTACTCATCTTCAACATCAGCAGTTTAATGTTGCTCTGGCCTTTCCTCCCCACATCCCCCGTGCTCACTGTTTAGTGTCCACCAGTCCTCACTAACTAGATCAGCGTTTTCTACGTTGGGAAGGGAAGGGACAAAAGCTCTTTAGATCAGGGTACTTTCATCCTGAGGTTTGGTATACCGTTAGGCCTACAGGAAGTTCTTAGTATCCACTCACTGATCAATACTTAAGTTAAACAAAACAAAACATAAAAAAACCAAACAAACAGGAAAAAGGTTAGTGTTCAAGAAAAGATGACTGAAATCATTAAATTCCAATCCCTCTAAAAAGTAATGTTAATACGACCAAGTCATAAATTCATGTTAAGTGGAGATTAGCCTCACACAAGAGTGCTGAATGAACACACAGAAGCTGTACTGCCTCTCTATTCGTCAGGAACCTTCTTGTATTCTCTTTTCTTTCTATGTTATAAACTCACAAATGTTTGGGATGTTGCCCCAGTTCTAACTCCTAGAAAATCTCTGACTACGAACAGATAAAATATAAAAATGAGGCCAGCTATGTGACACACACCTTTAGTCTAACACATGGGAAAGAAACAGAAGGTGTTATCTCTGTGAGCTCAAGGTCAGCCTGGTCTATATGGTGAGTTCCAGGGCAGCCACAGCTACAAAGACAGACCATGTCTCAAAACAACAAAACAGAATAGCAGCAGCAGCAGCAGCAGCAGCAGCAGCAGCAGCAGCAGCAGCAGCAGCAGCAGCAGCAGCAGCATTGTGTTGGCTGACAGACCATGGGAACAATCTTGTGGCACATCGAGCACAAAAGAACACAAGAGTGTCACCTGTACCCGCCATTAGGCCTAGAATCCAGCCAACCCTCGTAACTTGGCTTTTCCCAGTGGTATAAAAGTTAGAACCAAGTAAAAGTTGCTATTTTCTTCCCAGACATTAAGAGTAAAAGATATGAGTGGAAATGTGGCATGGTGACAGATGGCTGTTAGTCTAGCACTTGGAAGGCTGAGGAGGAAGGAGTGGGTACACAGAGACCCCCATCTCAAGAAAAAAAGAAATGGTTGAAAGAAAGTGCTTGTCATGCAAGCACCAGGGCCTGAGCTCAATTTTCCGAACCCATGTAAAAAAGCCAGGCTCAGGGCCATGCACTTGTAATCCCAGCACCAGGGAGACAGGCAGATCCCTGTGCCTCACTGGCTGGCCAGCCTAGCCTACTTGGGAAAGCTCCAGGACAAGGAGAGGCCCTGTCTCAAAAAACAAAGTGAATGGCTCCAGAAAAAAGTCACGCTAAGCTGACATCTGCTTTCCACAAGTATGTACATATATATATATATATACATACACACCCAAATACACATGTGTAGCAATACAAAATTATGTAAACATCTCACGTTCTAAAAGACTAGAACTTTTGTTGGACCTCCCAGTCACAGTTAATACACCTTGAAGACACTCAGAAAGCCTTTAAGAGAACGGTGCATTGAGGGGCATGGAGGTGCACGTCTTTTATCTCAGCACTGAAGGGACATAGGCAGGTCCATGACAGCCAGGGCTCTGTAGAACCTTTACAGTCTAAATTGTAATCCTTTTTTTTTTTCATTTTTTCTTTTATTGGATTTTTTCTATTTATATTTCAAATGTTATCCCCTTTCTCAGTTTCCATTCCAGAAACTCACTATCTCCCTCTGCTTCTAGTAGGGTGCTCCCCCAAGTACCACTCCCTCCCGCCTCCCTGCCCTAACATTCCCCTACACTGAAGCATCGGGCCTTGACAGAACCAAGGGCCTCTCTTCCCATTAATGCCCGACAAGGTCATCCTCTGCTACATATGCTGATGGAGCCATAGGTCGCTCCATGTGCACTCTTTGGTTGGTGTTTCAGTCCCTGGGAGCTCTGGGGTGTCTGGCTGGTTAATACTGTTGCTCTTCCTGTGGGGTTGCAAACCTCTTCGGCTCCTTCAGATCTTTCTCTAACTCCTCCATTGGGGTCCCCTAAATTATAATCTTAAATTATGCATTCTTCCTTGCACTGACCCATAAATGAGTGTGTATGTTTGTGTTACAGTAATAAGTGCTGGAAACAGCAAAAATAGATTGAAAGCAAGCTTATAAAATGAGTGAATATCCTCCATAAATGTCGGAGACAATGTACAGATATTGCTTGATAACATTTGTTTCCTTGTTATCTGGGTCAATTGGACCCAATGACATAATCCCTTATAAAATTCTGTCTAAGATTTCTGTAAAGCATCCCTCATTCCTTCCCTATGTGGTATGTTCTGTGCTGTTCAATAAAAGACAGAGCAAAGTCCTTTGTTAGGAACACAAAGAAACACACACAATGAGATTGACTTGACAGCCTTCAGGCAGGCACAGATTCAGATTATTACAACAAACAGAAGACACGGGGAGAAAAGCAGAGGATTCAAATCTTGGCTCAACCTTGGTTAAATTATTCCAAGGGACGGTGCTTCTTAATTTCTTAATCATAATGCAGCAATCATACATTCTGGGTATTCTGAGTCTATTATTAATATGTTCAAACTGATATATATGTGCACGTGTGCACACACACACACACACACACGCACGCACAAACGCATCAAAGAGATGAGTTATAAAGTAATGTAAGGGGCTAGAGAGATGGCTCAACGGTTAAGAGCACTGACTGCTCTTCCAGTGGTCCTGAGTTCAAATCCCAGCAACCACATGGTGGCTCACAACCATCTGTAATGGGATCTGATGTCCTCTTCTGGTGTGTCTGAAGACAACAGTATATTCATATACATAAAATAAATACATAAATCTTTATAAAAAAAAGTAGTACTCATAAAGTAATGTGCAACAGAAAGATAGATTTCTATTAAGTTGAACCATGATGGCTATTTTTCAGGGCCACAAACAATCGAATATCACAATTTCCATTCAGGTTTCAGGATTTTTCTTTGTTTGTTTTGTTCTGTTCTGTTTTGGCAAGGCTCACAGTGAAATGTGAAAAGCAGGAGTCAGTCCCACCAAATCCTTGGATTTAAAAGTCCTTCACATGTGGTTCTATGCTGTATTATAATGGAAATAGAATTCGAGAAAAATGCAGAACTTTAACTGGAATACATTTATTTCTATATATTCTATAGTTACCTTTTATTTTTCCTGAACTAAACTCAAAACCATTAAATAGGTAGCTTTTAATTGTGACTTTGAGTTGATAACTGAATAGAAATGTATTAAAACGTTACAAATAAAGAGGTCAGCAAGATGGCTCGGGAGGTAAAGGTGCTTACTGTTGTGATGGTGCTGGCAGAAATGAAAACACTCTAAAGAGACACTTGTGTCTCTCGGTCTGAGACCATTGAAACAACAGACTTTAACGACATGGGAATTCCCCAGAAATTTCATGCTCGAGAAGGAGAGGCAGCAACTAGCCAGGACTTGTCTCCTGGAAAGAGACTTCCCACAGTTTTAGCAATCTGTGAAGCCATCCTACAGGACACCCTAGTCAACCATGGATCAGTGGTGGGTGGGACCACATCCTGACCAGCCCTGTTTAGATGTGCATACCCTTGGTATTCTATTTAAATTCTGATCTCACTTTAGGACCCTAAAACAGAGTTAAGGGGTTTTCTGGATCTCTTTACCCATCTTCTTAATGATACACTGAATCAATCTTTTTTTTTTTATAAAGATTTATTTATTATATATAAGTACACTCTTGCTGTCTTCAGACACACCAGAAGAGGGCATTGGATCCCATTACAGATGGTTCTGAGACACCATGTGGTTGCTGGGTGGATTTTTTTTAAAAGATATTTTATTGAGTTCACTGTAGCTGTCTTTGACACACCAGAAGAGGGCACTAGATCCCACTACAGATGGTTGTGAGTCATCATGTGGCTGGCGGGAACTGAACTCAGGACCTCTGGAAAAGCAGCCAGTGCTCTTAACCACTGAGCCATCTCTCTAGCCAATGAAACTTTGGGTTTTTTATTTTATTTTATTATTATTACTTTCATTTTATTACAGTCTAGCAGTCATTCCCCTCACAGTCTGCCCTTCAATAAAGTTTTTTTAAAGTATGACATTTATGCTGTGGAGTCTTATAGCTTTAACATTAATCCTGTAAGGTGGGACAATCAAAAGTTTGAGACAAACTTAGCTACATAGCAAGACCATGTTTCAAAAACAAACAAACAAACAAACAAACAAACAAAAAAGAGCACATTTTGTATTTACTTTCTAAAGAAAGAATATGGAAAACCAGGCAGGCAATATTTTATGGAGTAATAGATATTCTTGCAGAATATCTATTATAATAAATAATAAATAATAAGGGACATTCTTTGAACAGGATAATTGTAGTGGGATTAATTATAATTACAGGGATGAACAGGTAACCCTTGCTCGTTTCTGGGTCTTTGCCTATGAATTATAGGTGGCCAGCAACAAGCGCTGTACCAATAGGAACACAGCCTGTTACAAAGCTGAGGGAGACATGAGCAAGGCCAGCATCTGTATCTGTAATGAGTTCCCAAGCTGCTCTCTAGTATATTTTGCAACTTAAATACTATAGAAGCCAGGACCAGCAAGATTGCTCAGAGCTGGGCTGGAGAGATGGCTCAGCGGTTAAGAGCATTGACTGCTCTTCCAGAGGTCATGAGTTCAAATCCCAGCAACCACATGGTGGCTCACAACCATCTGTAACATCTTCTGGTGTGTCTGAAGACAGTGACAGTGTACTCATCATACATAAAATGAATAAATAAAATCTTTAAAAAAAAAAAAAAAGATTGCTCAGAGCTAGCTAAACACACTTGCCAACAAGCCTGAGGGCGGAGTCTGAGCTCCAGGAGCTACATGGTAGAAGGAAGGAAAGAACAAAGTCTTACAATTTGTCCTGACCCCCACAAGCATGCCATGGCGTGTGTGGACGTGTACACAGCACAGGGCACACAAATAAGTGTAGAAATGACTTTTTAAAAGTATGCTATAAAAGTCACAGTAGAAGGTTCTACTGAGCTAGAGGCAAGTAGGCTGCCCCTCATGAAGCCCAGCCTATGACAAACCACACAAAGACTAGGAAGCGAGTTGAGAAGGAGTCACAGAGAAAGGGGTTAGAGCTGGAAAGGAAAGACCTTCAAGGAAATGGCAAGCCTAAGACACTAGAGGTTTAAAAAAATATAGTCCTCAGGGTAAGATGAGGGTGTCTGCGACCCACAGTACGAAAGGGAAGGGCTGGAGAGATGGCCCAGTGGTTTATAGCCCTAACTGCTCCTGCAGAGGCCCTGAGTTCAATTCCCAGCAACCATATGCATGGTGGCCCACAACCATTTGGAATGGGATCCAATGTCCCTCTGGTGGGTCTGAAGACAGCGACAGTGGACTCAAACAAACAAACAAACAAACAAACAAATCTTTTTTAAAAAGAGAGAGAGAAAATGGTGGCAGGAGAGGAGGCTTCGGTGGTCAATCACATTAGTCCTTATCAAGGGCTCTTGAAGAGTCAGGTCAAGCACAGAGAGTAGTGGTTTCAGGACTACTGCCTTGGCTCCCAGGGACTGTGGTGCATCACACCTTGCTATGTGACAGCAGAGAACACTAATACTTTTTTACTCCTACATCTTGAGATTCAAGCTAAGACTATAAAAATGACTTACTTAAAATGACAAAGTAAAGAAGAAAACTAATGGTCTAAAGAAGTGATTTTCAGGCCTAGGATAGAGCAATTGCCGACTATGCAAAGTCCTAGGTGCAGCTAGAGACAGTTCAGTGATTAGAGAGCTGGGTTCCCGGAGAGCACGTCAGGTGGCTCTCAACCACCTGCAACTCTAGCTCAGATGATCCAACACTTTTTCCTGGCCTTTGTGTGCACCCATATACAAATGGCATATGCACACACGGAAATAAAAATAAGAATTTTTTAAAAACAGTACAAGCAATAATTAATTAGGTAGTTAATAAGGCAGATCTGGGTAGCTCAGAATATGATCGCGGCATCCCAGTAGTCAGGAGTCCGAGACAGGACTGCCATGAGTTTGAGGCTGGGGAACACAGACCATCTCAAAAAACATAAATAAATTAAATACAATAACAAATTTAAAGAACCAATATCAAGGAAACTGTTCAAAACATGTGTCTTCTACTCAAGCTCATACCCACCTGTGGTTTATCCAGTGAGGAATATTATAGTCATCGCCCAGCCGAGAATCCCGTGGCACACTCCGGTTGTGCAGCTGCAGACGAACGGCAGGACATGAATGAGAGAGAGTGCATGCTGGCTCTGAACTGCTCCACTTTTTTTTTTTTTTTTTTTTCCGGAGCTGGGGACCAAACCCAGGACCTTGTGCTTGCTAGGCAAGCGCTCCACCACTGAGCTAAATCCCCAACCCCTGCTCCACTTTTTCTATTTTAGTTATACTTCAGCTGGTCTTTCAGAAGAAAATCTAAATTCTATTACCTTGAATAATGGCACAGCGTGTAATGGCTGCTCTCCCATGCACACTAAGTCCACACCAATTCCTAAAAGGGAAGGACGAAGAAAGATGGGAAGAGGGGACCCGAAAGGAATAGTACGTGTTCAGTCTGTCACTTCCAGCGTATACCGATATTGCTGAACTTGGCTGACATGAGGCAAAGCTCACTTGCTTGCCATGCTGCACTGTAAACTAAACACACATGCAGCTCCTTTCCCCGCTATGCTTAGGTCAGACACTGATTACCCAGGAGATCTGTAAAAAGACAAACAAGGTCTCCACTATTAAACTCTAGTGACATCCCGATTCCCTTGCAACGCCCTCCAGATTCTAAGGAAACATTAAAAACTCCATGGTTCTAGGATAACTTGGGCGTCAGCACAGGGAGACAGCAGAAACCAAGAACTATTACCATTATCGATCATCCGCTGCTTGGTCAAGATCATGAGGAGGCGGTCCACTTCAAAGACACCCACCCCCGGCGTGATCACCACGGACATCTGCCCAGTTCGGTCAAAGTTTCGGTTGATGTAGTGCTTGTCAAACACTAAAAAGAAAACAAAATCCCCCCAGTGATGACGTCCCAGCTTTTCAGAGGCCAGCACAAGCAAGCATCTCTGTGCTTTCACTTGGCACACACTCCAATCATTCGGACCTGAATTTTACCAAGTCGTGCACACATTTACTTTCCCTTCTATTTTGGTAATTCTTAAAAAACAAGTCCTTCACTTTACCCTTTATCAATTGCCCTCACTGATGTCTGTACAGCCTCAAGTGCTTAATTTATGTCACAAACTTACGTCATCCACCAATGAGTCTATACTGAAAGCACCAAGAAGCAAATACGATACTTTTTACCTATTGTTTACTGTGTGCATATTCAAGTGCCACAGTGCACATGCCTACATTCCAATGGACTGAAGCCAGGCCATCAGGTTGAGGGACAAGCAGCTTTGTCCACAAGCCATCCCACCAGCCCCCAAATACCAGTTTAACACATTATTTAAGAAAATAGATAAAGGGTTTTATCAGACGTGTAAATTTAACAAACTAATGTTTATTCCTGAACTAATTCTTGTTATGGAAAAATTTTGAAAGTCAAATATGAGAAGAAGACTAGCAATAGCAACCTTGTGTTCTATTTTCACCTGGAAATGACTCGTGGAAAGGTAACATATGTTCTAGAACCCCCTAGCACCTGGATATGACTCTTGGAAAGGCAACACGGGGAAGTGAAAACTCAGCAGCCCTTCCCCACAGCCAGCACTGCTCATGGCTGCCACAAGTCAGCCTTACCTAGTCTTTCCACTAGGAAGTGCAATTCCAAATACAGCAGAGACAGGATCACTGGGGACTGAAGATGGCTCCAGGAATTCCTACTGCTGTGTTTCCTGGAGCCACCACGGTCTCTACTTTCCCTGAAAAGACCTGCCTGAATCTTTAAATTTCCTTTTTCAGTTGGCAAATAATGGTATCTCAGCTACCACACACGCACAGGGACAAGCCTTAGGAAGAGGCTATACCGCAGTCGCTGGCTCTTCTGACAACAGGACAGATGATGGGTACCTGGTTTTTACTTAGTACACTCTTCTTCACTTGAATTTTAACAATATAGCATATGCAAGTTTCTGGTTTTGTTTTTAATTTTTTTATTGCATTTTTATTGTGTGTATGGGGGGGTATGCATGCTACTAAGCGCACATGGAGGTCGAGGACAACTTGCAGGGGTCATTTTTCTTCCAAGATCTCAAGGCTCAAACCTAAACCCTCAACTTGGTATCAGGCACCTATACTAACTGTCTCACTAACCCCATGTTTTTGTTTTTGCCTTTGAGACACAGTCTCTCTAGTAGCTTATGGTTTCTCTACCCCTCATGCTTATGATTCTCCCTTCTCAGGTGCCACATCCAAGAATATATGTATTTTCTTTTAAAAAGCAAAACTAAAAACAAAACAAACAAACAAATAAAAAAAACTAACACAGTCTGTAATTAAAAAAAAAAACCCCACCAGGCAGGAGTCCTGCCAGCTCATCACCACAGAGTCAGATGAGAACACTAAGCTGATTCCCCAATAGAAGGCCTAACAAGCTGAACAGCAGTCATTATGATCACCCTATCAGAATGCACTGCTTTGAGTTAATTAGGTGGCCACCAGGTCTGCGTCTTTGGGCATCAGCAATGAGCTGTCTGTGGCCACATGGAAAACAAAATGTTGGCTTACTGTGTGTGGTTTACTCACCATTGAATGACAAGTTGATGGCCTCTAGGTAGTTTCCTTGTGCTGAGGTAGAATTGTCTCCTTGAGGAAAGCCCCCTGAAGCAAAAGATACCAAGAAGGAAAAACATTAACCAAAGGTGAACTTTTTTTTTTTAACTAAATCAAAGCATGTGTTTTATTTCCATAGCAAAGGGAAAACAAACAAACAACAACAACAAAAAGAACCCTTTCACTAGGCACATCCACACCCAAGACAAAAGGCAGATACTTGGTGCATTCAAAAATACAATCTATACCACTGGATCAGATGAAATGCTGGATGTTGGAGAGAGAAAAAGGAAGACATTGATTGGCTTTGTCTTTATGGTGATTCAGTTCATGGGAACATTTATGGGAACAGTCAGGAAATGAAAGGACCCGGAACCCTGTAACTGGGCCTGCAGTTAAAATGATTGCCTCAAACTGTTCATAAAATGCAGTTTGCATTTGAGGTGTGTTTTCATTTTCTTATATTTAATACAGTTAAAGTTTTTAACTTTCCTTTACAGTTTATGTGGGACAAACAAGTATGGCTTTCCTGCACTTAGAAGAAAGACAAGGCCTAGTAACTCAACTGAGCACTCCCCAGTGATGGAAGAAAAAAGATCTCTAGCGCATAGAGATCTGTCTACCGGAAGATACTACAGCAAGCGCGCTCAGAGTGAGTCCACGCTATGAACTTTGAGGGCAAGCTACTCTACTTGCCCATCAGAGCAAGTTAGCTCTGGAAGATGAAAATCAGCGAACGGAAAAGAAAGGAAAGTAGGAAAGGTGAACTTTTGAAAACTGCCAGGAAGGTGCTAGGTGGTGGAGGTTCATACCTCTAATCCCACCACTCAGAAGGCGGAGGTTCTCTGAGTTCCAGGCCAGTCTGGTCCAGAATGAGTTCCAGGACAGACAGGGCAGTTACACAGAGAAAGTGTGTCTTGAACCACACCCTACAACCCCCCAAAAGAGGAAAGCCAGGAAGGCACCTCTGACACACAGATGCAGTACCTGCCTGTTCCAGTCGAACCAACACTGGATACTGGATGAAGAGTTTCTTAATGGTCACAAGGAGTGACGTCCACTCTTCCCTTCTCTCGTTCTGCACCACCACTCTGGAAGGAATATTATCAGGAAAGAGAAATCAAGCACCTGTTATATACATGCTATCGGGTTCATTACAACGTTTCAAGGAAGGAGGACAATGTGATTAATTATGAGTAATAAGCAGGGGATGAAGAGATGAACATGTCTATCATTCAAAGACTGAGGACTAAGGAGGTAGAGCCACAAGTTCAAGGCCAGGTTGGTCAACATAGTGAGCTTCAGAGCAGCCAGGATTACTTGGTCAAAAATAAAAGAAGCTAGGCATGGTGTTCCAAGCCTTTGATCCCAGCACTCAGGAGGCAGAGGCAGAAGGTTCTCTGTCAGTTCTAGGCCAGCCTTGTCTATAGGGAATTCCAGGCCAGCCAGGGCTTCAAAGAAAGACCCTGGATCAAAACAAAAACCAAATAAAGTGGTTTATTAGGTAAAGGCACCTGGCACAGGGCCTGATATATGAGTTCATCTCAGGGACCTTCAGGTAGAAGGAGAAAACAAACACTCACAAGCTGTCCTCTGACCTCGACAGTGTTCCCATGAGTACATGCACACACACCATAAATAAATACGTAAAGCAGGGCTGGAAAGATGGCTCGGGTAAGAGCACTGGCTGCTCTTTCAGAGGATGAAGCTCACAACCATCTGTAACTCCAGTTCTGGGGATCTGGTAATTCTCACACAGACACACATGCAAGCAAGACACCAACACACACAAAACAAATAAGGAAGTAAGTGAATATTTGGAATCTTAACAATAAAACTAAGGCAGCCATGATTGGTATGCCTTTAATCTTAGCACTCAGGAGACAAAGTCAGAGATCTCTCTGAGTTTGAGGCCAGTGTGGTCTACACAGTGAGTTCCAGCCAAGATTATATAAAAACTGTCTTAAATAATCATAATGATATAATAAATAAAAATAAGTGGGAAAATACTCGAGGAAGATATCCCTGGTGATAATTTTTAGCCTCTTCATGAGCATGTATGGAAATACCATGAATAAATGTGAACACAACACGCACACGCCCCTACACACTAAACAACACTACACAACGGAGCTCCTGTGTACCAACCATTTGACCCTAGGAGGCAAAGAGCCTTGTCTGCCACCAAGCCTGAGAACCTGAGTTTGGATTCCTTGCACTGACGGAGAAGCCAGACCATGGCTGTGCATATCTGCAACCCTAATGGTGTGGGGAATGACACCATGACAGATGGACTCCTGAGCTCAACTCAGGAAATGCCAAGTTCAGTGAAAGACACCCTGGCTCAAAAGATGAGCTGGAAAGAAATCAAGGAAGACACCCAACGCTGACTTCTGGCTTCCATATGCAAACTCACACACAGACTCACACAGATATGCATGTATACCCTGACATAAAGTTATTTTACCACACAACTAAGAAACTCTGAAAAGCATCAGATAAATGGACAGTATTAGAGTCATTGTTAACTTTGTTGAATGACATTATGGTTATATATAAAATTTTCTTATTCTGTATAGGAATAAAATTATTATAAGAGCTATAATTTAAGATAAAATCTAGCCAAAAGCAGAAAAAGGAAATATGACAAGATATTAACTGCAAATGCAGGCACTGAACACCCAAGGTTCTTTTATTACCTACTTACATAGCATTAGTTTTGAAGGCTAAGATATTTTACAATTAAAAAAAGAAAAAAAACCCTGTAGGCCAGCCCCAATTAAATGTTGTCATTTTAAGAAAAATAAAAAAAAATCTGGAAGTGGTGATGTTTCCCACCTACAATCCTAGCCCCGTGAAAGCTGAAGCTGAAACAAGGAATGCTACACATTCAAGACTAGCCTGGTTTGTACAGTGACTTCCAGAAAACCAAAGCTAAGTAGTTAAACACTGTTCAAAGAAGCAAAAACAAATAAAAATTCTAAACATGATGTATCATTCTGTATCTTAGAATTTTAAAAGTACAAGAACAGGAAATTGATGAAGTGTGAAAAAGTTCTTTAAGTTAGGGAGAAATAACCAATAAATAAATGAAAGACACAGCGAAACACCAAAACATACTTGTAAAAGTCCTCGTAGAATCTCCCTTTATGATCCTGTTGAATTGAAGCTCGGTTTACTTCAGGAAATTCATCTGAAATAAAGAAAGTTCACTATACAAATCATATTGAAAAGAGATTTTTACAGTGCTGTTGAATTTCTCTTTTGCCTTGAAGATCTGGTATCATTAAAAAATAAGCCAGGAGTGGTGGCGCATGCCTTAATCCCAGCACTTGTGAGGCAGAGATAGGCAGATCTCAGTGAGTTTGTGGCCAGCTTTGTCTACAGAGTGAGTTCCAGGACAGCCAAGGGTACACCGTGGCTTTTTTTTTTCTTAAAGACAAAACAAAACAGTAAGTAAGTAAAGACAATTGTGTATTTATTATGTGGGGGTTTTTAGATTGTATCACAGCACAACCACCTTACATACATCAAGATGCATTTTCATTTTTACTTGGTCCCCCTAGCAAAGACGGGAAAGACACAAAATACAAAAGCAAAGAAGACAAAACTAAATTCCTGGAGATGACAGTGAGGGGCCCAACATAAAACAACTAAAAGAAAGTGGTATGACAGTGTGGCTGGCACTTCAGCTACTTGGAAGCCTGGGAGAGCAGGTCAGGGGCAGCCTCAAAATGTAACAAGACCCTGTCTTTGAAACATTTTAAACTTAGCAGGAGTAATGGTGCACACCTTTAAGCCCAGCACTTTGGGAGGCAGAGGAAGATCTCTGTTAGCTTGAGACCAGCCTAGTTACATAGTGAGCTCTGGAATATAATGAGACTGTCTCAGGAGAAAATCAAAACAAAACAAAAATCAAATAAATAGATAAAATGTGGAAAGTGTAACAAGAATATATTGTATTAGCAAATCTATCTTCAATTTAAAAAAAATTGTATATATATAAAATATATCATATATAGGAATGAGAAAAAGCTACTCACCAATAGATTTTGCATCATAAAAAGTTCTAGAAAACAGAACCACAGTCACTTCATGGCTACAGTTCTTCTCCTAGGCAGGAACACAGAAGAAGTGGGTACAAGTTTACTTCATTTACTTCACTATGAAGCAACCCAGTCATACTAAGAGGCTCAGTGTCTGTGCAGTGCTGGGCAGCTTCGTGTGAGCATAAAGCACTGTGACGGAGACACAACACTGCACGCTGTCAGAAGACCTGCTATCAATTCTTGCAATTAAGCTCACCACTGCTTGAGTCAGGTACGTTACTCAAAGTTGCAAGGATGTGAAAAATGCTTGGAAAGCTACAATTAAGAAAGGCTGGCTGGGGGTTGGGGATTTAGCTCAGTGGTAGAGCGCTTGCCTAGGAAGCGCAAGGCCCTGGGTTCGGTCCCCAGCTCCGAAAAAAAGAACCAAAAAAAAAAAAAAAAAAAGAAAAAGAAAAAAAAAAAGAAAGGCTGGCTGTCACCCAATCCTCCATTTGACATAAACTTGATCAACTGAACACTGGAAGTTGATTATATCGCTACCATTTTTAATTCATCAGAACTACAGTTTCAGGAAGAAGAATAGTGCCCACAGAGGTGGTTTTTAAGGACCAAAGATACTCGATAAATCGCAGCATGAGCACTGGAAGCTGTCAGAGGAAGGTGGGAGCTAGTGGGAATGACACTTCCATGAAGTCCTGGGAACAGAGTGCTAACGGTGGACATGAATGTAGCTTGTCTACAGAGTCAGTGTAGTTTCAGTTCCTGCCAGGCTCACCTCTCTCCCCACCATACTAACACACTCAGCAGTTGACATAAAAGAATACAAGTCAACGTCGTGTTCTCACAGGCCTATATCACAAGCAGACAGAGATTCCTGAGGACAAGTCATAGTACAGAAAGGACACTGCTTTGGTAAAGCAGACCTCCTTAGTGACCAACTAGCTTACCAGAGTTCACATGCTCTCAATCCAGCAGCCTTACTACTTCTGATGGACAGAAAAATGTCACATAGAGTCACTCCAAGTGGGAAAGGAGATAGGGAGTATCATCATCTCCATTCTGCAGAGAAGGAAACCAAGGCTCTCCACAACAAAAAACTAATTGGAGGAGAATCCTAAATTTAAACTCATTCTGTCTTACTTCAAACTCTGTGACCTCAAATACTAAGTATATCCCAATGATGTTTTCATGTGGTAGGAAAGCCAAGTGAGCTGTATCGCTATATTCAAAAGACATCAATTTCTACAAGTTCAATTTATCTTGTTTCATTTTGTTTGTTTTTCAGACCAAGTCTCATATATCCCAAGCTGGTCTTAATCTGTGTAACTGAGGATGACCTGGAACTCCTGATCCTCATGCCTCCACCTCCCTAGTTAGTGATAGGATTATAGAGGCTCCTGCCCCACAGCCAGTGCTGCCATGTGCCAGACACTGAGCTCAAGGCTTGCTGCACGGTAAGCACCCCACCAACTGAGCTACAGCCCGAGCTTTTTCCCGACAGATTCTCTGTGTAGCCTTGGCTGTTCTAGAACTCACTTTTGTAGACCTGACTGGTCTCAAACTCAAAGATCTGCCTGCCTCTATCTCCTAAGTGCTGGGATAAAACACGTGCCTCACCACTGCCTGGCCATGCCTGGTCTCAATAGGATAAACGTGACAGTACTGGCTGGGTGCAGTGGCATATGCCTGTAAACTCGGAACGTGGGAAACAGAAGTAGAAGATCCTAGCCTGGACTGCATAGCTAGTTTCAAAATGGGAAGAACAAAAAAAAGACGGTATACCAAGCACACACTGCCATCAGTGTGTCCGGATCAAAATTCTAATAAACACTTTTTATAGAAGTAAAAATCTGATCCTCATAAACAGCCTTATAAAAACAATAAAGAATTTGATTTCTTACTACAGATAGCAAAAACAGTGCTGGTGATCACACTATTTGGCACGAGGATAAACATATAGATAAGTAGAAGTGAATTCAAAGTCCATACATCAACCTATATCTCTGTGGTCTGGTGATTTTAGACAAGAATGACAGAGTCCATTATAGAGGGGAAAGAATACGATACATAGTAGATCTTCTAAGATAACTGAATATTTATATGGAAAAGAATGAATCTAAGCAGGCCAATGGTGGTTTATGCTTTTAATCCCAGCACCCAGGAGGCAGAGGCAGGTGGTCTCTGTGAGTTCAAGGACAGCCTGGTCTACAAACCTAGTTCCAGGATAGCCAGGGCTACACAGAAAAAGCCTGTCTTGAAAAACTGGAAAAACAAAACAACAGTATCAAAAACCTAAGCCAAAGACCTAAATATTAGGGCTAATATGCTAAACTCTTAGAAGTTTGTCTGTCTGTCTTTCTATCACCACATAGTTTAAGCAGGGCTTGCCTCATCCTCTGAATGTTGGGATTCTATCCCAAGTGTTGGAGTGACATCTCAAATGTTGGAATTAAAGGTGTGCACCCCCATGCCCAGAATTAAGGAAAATATTTAAGACCTTGAATTTGAGAGTGATTTCTTTCTTCCTTTTGTATACCTTTCCCCCCATTTATTTTATTTTGTATACACTGGTCTTTTGCCTGCATGTGTGTATATGCGAGTGCCAGGTCCCTTGGAATTGGACTTATGGACAGCTGTCAACTTCCATGTCGGTGCTCTTAACCACCGAGGCATCTCTTAAGCTCCAGGAGTGATTTCTTATGACACCAAAAGTGTGACAACTAATTGAAAAAAAATAGATAAATAGAAGCTAGAGGAGCCAGGAGGCAGTGGCACATGTTTGTAACCCCAATGCTGGGGCAGCTGGGATAGGAGCTCCCTGAGGCTCCCTGGCCAGCCAACCTAGCATACTTAAGAAGACCAGAAACAAGGTAGATAGTACCTGAGGAACACTGGAGCCTGACCAATAGCCAACAGACACAAATGTAAAAATAGAAAATGAACGACAAAAGAAAAGCACACCCACAACCCCAGTTCATGTGAAGCAGGAGGATCAAAAGTTCAAGGTCATTAGTGCTACACAGGAAGTAAGAGACTCCATGTAGCCTTGGCTACATGAAAACTATCTCAAAAATTAAAACCTAAAATAATCAAAAGTATTAATAACTGAACATTTTAAAATGTAGTGAGTGATATCCGCCCAGATTAGAATGTAGAAAGAACCATACCTTCCACTTAGTAAACAGGTCGGCAAGGAAACCATTCACAGCTTTCTCAAAGTACAGATCCCCTGAAAAGAAGCAGTGAGGAGGCAGTCAAGGAATAGGACCAAAAAGAAAGCAACGGGTTCTGCTAAATTTTTTTGTAAAAGACCACAAAGCCTTTAAAGTACAAAGTCACTAGATGTGGTGGTTCATACCTTTAATCTCACTCAGCACTAGACGCAGAGGCAGGTGGGTCTCTGTGTTCAAGGCCTGCCTGCTCTACATAGCCAGAGCTACAGACCTTGGCTCAAATCAAAACAAACAACAAAAACAAAAACAAACAAAGAAAAACCGAGGAAGAAGTATAAAGTGCAAGGATGAAGGAGGATCTACTTGCACACATTAGACAAACACTGGACAATCATCAGGCTGTGTCTTCAACTCTAACAAGCCAAGTTTGATCATGGAGGTTAGGCGTAGAAAGTACAGGACTGGGGTTGGGGATTTAGCTCAGTGGTAGAGCACTTGCCTAGCAAGCGCAAGGCCCTGGGTTCGGTCCCCAGCTCCGAAAAAAAGAACTAAAAAAAAAAAGAAAGTACAGGATAATAACATAATCTCATAATTACAGTATTGGCTTCAAGGGAAAACCCAAATTTTTAAAGAGGCAGAAGACCAGTTAATATACTGTGAATTCAAGAAAAGAAAACAACCTAAACTCCACATATGATACTTCTTATCGCTATGCTTAAAGTGTATTAGAAGAGAATTTGCAGGGCCAGTGAGAGAGCGCAACGGGTAAAACACCTGCTGCCAAACTAATGACCTGAACCCGCAGGAGAAAGAGAACGGATGCTGGAAAGTTGTACACACGTATACACACACTTCACATTCTCCCTCTCATTCTCCCTCTCATTCTTTCTCTCTCTCTCTCTCTCTCTCTCTCTCTCTCTCTCTCTCTAAGTAATGAAAGTTTTTAAAAATTATTTGGTAAGTCCTAGGCATTCATTAATTATTGTTTATGATTCCTTCTACTCATAAATTTCCTTGCGGAGGCAAAGCAAGAATTAATCTGTAGTACTCTGAACTGTACAAATCATGACACTGGAGGGGTAGACACAGGATCTGCAACTCTGTAGTTTTGCGTTCTCTGCTCATTATGTCATAATTCAAATACCATGAAGCAAACTTGTTTTTTCTGTGGATGAAAGTAAACTAAATGAAAAGCATCGAGTTGACAGTTTAAGTCTATGCCTGCACTCAGGCTGGGGAAGAAGTTTGTGAATTTGAAGACAGCCTGGGTGTAGAGCAAGATCCTGTGAGCAGACAAAAAGAGGTTACTGCTACCTAAGCATGCTAGAACCCGGAATTTAGGGTTCTCATTCACACTTCATCTCCTTAAATTCACCTTCTGCTTCTGCATGTGTCTCCCCATTATCTACGCAGTTTATAAAATAGAGGACCCGGCAAGATGGCTCTGTGGGTAAAAAGCATTTGCTGCTCAGGACTGATGGCAAAGTCTGATTCCTGAATCTATAATATTCAGACAGAACAAAGTCTATGTGAAGTTGTCCCCTGACCTTCACATCGGCACGTGAGATGTATGCATACAAGCACTCACAAATATTAGTAAATAAAATAGGTCTAAAAACAAATAAAAGAGAAGTACTATGCATGGTAGTGCATGCTTGAAATTAAAACACTTGGGAGGCGGGAGAATCAGAAATTCAAGGTCATCCTTGGTTATAGGGTCTCACTATCTATTCTGACAGGAATTTGCTATGCAGACTAGGCTGACCTTGAACTCACAGAAATCTGAATGCCTCTTGACTCCCGAATGCTGGGACTAACGGCATGCAGCACCACACCTGGCCTGCAGAATGCTTGCTTAGCACGCACAGAGCCCAGGGTTCAATCTCTACACAGCATAAACTAGGCACAGAGCTGAGTGCCTTTGATCTCAGCACTTGGGTGATAGGAGAATGAGAAGTTCGAGACCATCCTCAGTTCTCTGAGACCTTATCTCAAAAACCACACAGCAACAAAAAGAATACTGAAAATAACAGTAAGAAGGACAGAACTAAAAAGGTTTGGCAAGAAGACATGACACATCTTTAAAGACTACCAAGAGCTTACTATACAATGACACAAACTTGGGGGAAACCAGAAAATTCTTTCCAGTGTCAGTTACAATCAGTACTTAGGGAACAGTACCATAAATATCAAAATCCCACATTTCACAGCTCATCTGAATAAATATGTAAACCATAGCCGACGTAGAACGGAACACCACCTGTAACAAATAAAAACATAATTGCATTAAAAAGCAAATAATTTATATACAGTTTTGGTTCTACAGGATGAATAAGGTCTCAAAGTCTGTCACGATGGTAATGGTAACTTATTTAACTACATTTACTCATTATTATTTAGAGAAGGAGAGAATGGGAATGTAAATGTGTACGTGTGTGTGTGTGCGTGTGTGCTTGTGTGTGTGTGTGTGTGTGTGTGCGTGTGTGTGTGTGTGCGTGTGTGCTTGTGTGTGTGTGTGTGTGTGTGTGTGCGCGCGTGCGTGTGTACACATGTGGAGGTCAGAGAAAAGCTTGCAGGAGTCAGTTCTCTCCTCCCACTATGGGGTACTGGGGACTGACACTTAGGTCATCAGGCTTAGTGGTTAGCACCTTTACTCACTGAGCAATCTTACCAGCCCGACATAATTACACACTTAAGAATAGTACATGCCTATTTAAAGCTTAAAAGCTAACATTCACAAACCATGCAACCTATACAAGCAACTTGCATACACGACATACTGGTGCACTCCTGGGACAGTGTTATAGGACTAACCAACCACCATTTTTATGGTCTTTTTCTGTTTTGTTTTGTTTTTTGATTTAAGGCACACTCCATGAGATAGAACCCACACTTGACACTGCTGAAATGGCCAAGAACCTTAGACTAGATATGCCATGGGCCTAGGGGGAAAAAAACCCAACCTACTGTCATTATTTGACTACAGGAGCATGGAAATAAAATGACTTTTGATGACACAACTGCCATAACCACAGATCACAGCCTCACTCAGCCCTCATCAGAGAGGCTTCTTCTTGCAGAGATAGGGGTTAACAGAGACCTACAACTGGACAATGGGCAAAGAGCGAGAGACTTCGGAGCAGTCATAATAGGGTGTCTTCATCAACCCTCTCCCCTCAGGGGTCAGGGATCTATTAGGAAGAAGTGGAAAGACCCAGAGGTGGTAGGTGATGCTAAGGGAACAGTGTCTTCCAGATACAACAGGACTGATGCACACAGGAACTCAGAGATCAAGGCCATACACACAAGACCTGCAAAAGGCCTGCACAGGCTCAAGCAAGATGTGGTCTCAGAACTGAAGGGTGAAAGAGGACACAGGCGCCCACAGCTAACCACTAAGCTGTTTACAATTGATATCTGCAGGCAAAGGAAAATCAGTTCTCTCCAATGGAATGTCACTTGGTAAATCAGTCATATTCCAGGGCATGCTCCATGACCAGTAGTAGGTAGCCAAACACAAAACAAATGCCATAGTTTTGTGGGTTTTGCTTTATTATTGTAGTATAGAATAGAATGTATTCAGGGCATAGGGAGGGGAATTGAGTGCTTAGTAGAGACAGAGAAAGGGAGAAAGGGAGAGAGAGAGGGAGAGAGAGAGAAAGGGAGAAGGAATAGAAGACCAGCCATGAGCACATGGAGAGAAGGGGGAAACGGGGAGGGGGAAGAGAGGGGGAGGGGGAAGGGAAGAGCAAGAGTTTGTTGTCTATTGATTTTTTTTTCAAATTTTTTTTGTTTCTTTTAATGAAAGAAAACATGAAGTTGGTGGATAGGGAAGTAGGGATGATCTGTAAAGAATTGAGGAAGAGAGAAAAACATGCTCAAAATATATTATATAATCATTTTTTAAAATTAATAATAATAAAAAGCAGACGCTGTTTCATGTAGCTCTGATCTACTATACCAAATAAGACTGGGTGTGTGGCACATGCTTACAATCCCAGCACTTGTGAGGTGGACTCAGGAGGGCTGGGAATTAAAAGTAATCCTTAGGTACAGAGAGTTCAAGCCTGGGCTACATGAAACCCTACTTCAAAAAACCAAAAGCAGGGGCTGGAAGGATGGCTCTGTAGTCAAGAGCGCTGGAACGTCTTATAGATAACCCGGGTTGGTTTCTCAGCACCTACACTGAGGCCCACAACTGTCTCTAACTCCAGCTGTTGGAGATCCATGACCTCTTCTGGACTCCACTGGCACCAGGTATATTTGGTATACATAGATATATATGTTGCAGCAAAAACACATACACAAGAAATAAAAAATAATACATAAAAACAAAAGGTTACTTAAATCTCATTCTGAGCTTTGTGTCATGGAAGCAAGGTTGGACCCCGGCGTCTGGGAGTTCTAGAGACTTTGGATAAGGACCCCTGACGCCTGGGAGTTCTAGAGACTTTGGATAAGGACCCCTGATGTCTGGGAGTTCTAGAGACTTTGGATAAGGACCGGCAAAGAACTGCAATACTTTCAAGAAACACAGTAGAAAGGGCAGCAGCTCGACCCCCGAAAGTCACAGAAACCTCGCAAACTTGACCAAGACTTGCAAAGGAGCCTGATAACTTACAGTGGATAACATACTGTTCCCTTCACCAGACTGCCCCAAGCAAGAGTTTGAGTGGTACTTGGTTATACGTGCTTACAACTAATGTTGTTCAGCCATTCCCAACTCTGAGGGACTTTAGTGAAAAAGCCGAATGTAAATCTCTGAGCCTTTTTTTCTAAAAGTTCCTTAGAGCTTACTTTAAGACTATTCACTCCGGAGAACCCCTGTACCTGATAAATCTTTTTTGTTCCCCCTGTTTTTCAAGAGACAGGGTTTCTTGAAACCCATAACCAGGCTGGCAATGAACTCAGCAATCAACCTTCCTCTGCCTCTGGGATTAAAGGCATGTGCTACCACTGCCAGACTCTTATTCTTTTTTTTAAACACAGAATACAGTGTCTAGGGAAAAAAGGCCTTTGAAAGTGTTAACGTTGATCATCTGGTGATTTCCAGATATTGGCATGAAGGATTTTGTGGACAGCAGGTCTCTTTTACTTTGTGTGTGTGACTGCTGATATGTGTACTGTGCTGTATGTGGCAAGCATACAGAGAGGTCAAAGGAAGAAGTCAGCGTCCTGCTCTGTCGTCTGTACCTTACTCCTTTACACACAGTCTGTCATTAAACTTGGAGCCCGACTGCAGTCAATAAGCTCCACTGTCACCCTAGCTGTCCCCTCCCCATACTGCTCTAGTAAAATCATGTGTGACCATGTCTACCTTCTTTTTTTAAAAAGTGGGTGCTAGGGATATGAACTCAGGTTCTCAAGTTAGCACAACATATGCGGTCACCCAGGGAGCCAGCACACAGCCCTGTCTGTTTCCCCTTGTTAATAGACAGGTTCTCACCACAAAGCCCAGGCTGCTCTGCATCTTGCCCTGTTCTGGCCTCGGCCTCCCGAGTGCTGTACTTCAGGTACCAGCAAGCCCAGCTCCTTCATGCAGTGTTGGGAACTTAACCCAGGACTACAGGCATGCTAAACCAGTGTGAGCGCTCTGAGCTACATGCTAACTTTTCTGAGACATGATTTTACTACGAAGCCAGGCTTGGCTCTGAAATTGTAATCCTACTAAATTCTTCTGAAATGCTCAGTGTACAGGTGTGTGCTCTTAACCTGGCTTACTTTTTAAAATCATGGCATATTTTATAGAAAGGAAGACAAACATTTATGGTTTTTATACTATCCTGGAAATCATTCTGTAAACTAATATATTGCCAGGGGTTTGATTGCATCACTAAAAAAAGAAATGAACAAAATATACACGCGCTAGGGTAAGAGTCATAAACTTAAGTTCTGTGCATCTATGCTTGAGAGGTTGGTGCGGGGGAGAATGTGAGTGTAGTCAAGGTTAAAAGGGTGTGGCTCACACACTAGTGCTCAGGTAGAGGTCAGAGGCCAACTTTCCATGCGGCCCTCACCTCCCACACTGAGGAAGGTTCTCCTCAGTGCTGCATAAACCAGTGGGCTGGCTGAGGAGCTTCTGAAGCATCTCTTGTCCACTCCCCATCTCCCCTGTAGGAGCACACAGGGAATTTCAGGAGCCGAGCTCCAATCATCAGGCTCACGTGGCAAGAGCCAATTCTGCAGTTAGTAAATTTTATAATAATACTAGGGGTTGGGGATTTAGCTCAGTGGTAGAGCGCTTGCCTAGGAAGCGCAAGGCCCTGGGTTCGGTCCCCAGCTCCGAAAAAAAAAAACCACAAAAAAAAAATAATAATAATCTTTTGGGGCTGGGGATTTAGCTCAGTGGTAGAGCGCTTACCTAGGAAGCACAAGGCCCTGGGTTCGGTCCCCAGCTCCGAAAAAAAGAACCAAAATAATAATAATAATAATAATAATAATAATAATAATAATAATAATAATGTCTTTCTCCTTTTTTCCCCTTTTGATACTGAATCCAGGGTCTTGTCACACTAGGCAACCAATCTACCACAAACGTTCAGCCCCAACCCAATGGTGCTAATTTCTTCTTTCACGCAGGTTGTCTTGTTCACTAAGTTAGGGTGGTAGTAATAACTATCATTTCAACTTTCCAGAGGTGGACATACACTTGAGAATTCAAAACCAACCTGAACTACACATTAATAGCCCCTGCCTTTAAAATTTTTTTGTTTATTCTACTTTTAACCAAGGTGATCTTCTCACCTCCTTTTTTTTGTCTTTTGTATTTTGAAGACAGGGTTTTTCCATGTGGCCCTGCCGGCCCTGGAACTTGCTCTGGAGATCGTGGCTGGGCTAGCTAAACTCTTAGCTCAGAGATTTGCCTGGCTCTGTGCTGGGATTAAAAGTGTGTGCCACATACCTAGCTTTCCCTCAATTTCTTAAGTAGCTTGGAATATAGGTACATGCACATTGCATAGGATCAGATTATGAATTCTTAATACTTGGGAAATTTTCATTCAACAAACACTTGAAATTACTAACTGCAGGAACTATATCAGAGAACTTTAAGATGCCTTACTCTGTAGCCCAGAATGGCTTTTAACAGTAATCCCCCTGCCTACGTTCCGAATGCTGGGATTATAAGCAAGAGTCACTACAACAAGTCCTGTATTTAATATATTGAATAGATTCATTTAAAGAAGAAAATGAAGATCAAGTCCAACCTGCCAAGATCCAACTATAAAAAGAGAGCAGTAGAGGACCAGTTCTAGCTGGGTAGACAGAATCAGTCTGCTTATGCCTTTATATGGAATTCAGGACTCAAACATATAAGGAAACAAACCCAAAAAGTCATTTTACAACTCTTACCCTGGTCTCTTCACTAATGTAACCACACATGACCTTCTCATTCTTGACCCACAGCTCACCAGCCTGTGCCCTGAAAGGAGATACACACAAGTTATTGCCGCTCTCTCAGGTGGCTCAGCCACTCACTGTCTGTCTCCTGAATCAGTCTTGCTATTCGGTCAAGCCAGCCTCCCGGGCCTGTCTGTCAGCTAGGTGTACCCGTTTCCAAATGACCTTATCAGTTCTACCTTTCCATAGAGAGCCATATGAGCAGGTCATCTACTATAAACATCTCTCAGTGTGCTACAAACAACTGAATCCACAGAAAACATACAGGTCTAGAGAACTGGGCCTCCAAAGAATAGTGACCCTCAGAAATGATACACAAAATTATTGAGTGCAGATTTTATAGCTTCAGTCAAAACTCAAAAAAATAAGTGTTGGTAAAAACTGTCTTAATCCTAACCCTGATACAGTGAGCTTGAGTACAGAGAAAATATCATTTTAATCTTAAGATCCTAACATAAGCAATCAGGAGATATTAAGGGACAAGGTTCCCATTCAAGAGAAGTCACGTCTCAAAAAGTAAAATAAAATAAAATGATGGGAGAGGTGGGTATGCCTTAAACCCCAGCACTCAGGAGGCAGAGGCACACTGATCTCTGTGGTTTTCAGCCTGGTCTAAATAATGAGTTCCTGACAGCCAGAGCTACCCAGTGAGAGCCTATTGCAAAACAACAAACAAACAAACAAAAATAAAAAAGAGAGAAAAAGAAAAAGAAAAAGGGGCTGGAGAGATGACTCAGCAGTTAAGAGCACTGACTGCTCTTCCAGAGGTCCTGAGTTCAATTCCCAGCAACCACATGGTAGCTCACACCCATTTGTAATGGGATCTGATGCCCTCTTCTGGTGTGTCTGAAGACAGCAACAGTGGACTCATATAAATAAATCTTAAACAAAAAACAAAAAACAAACAAAAAACAAAAAAAAAAAAGGAGAAGAAGAAGAAAGGCAAAGACAGGAGAATTGGCCAGAAGCTCATAGGCTTTGGATGGACAGCCCATGCAGCACGGCAGAGCCATACCCTTGCTTATTCTCTCTAATACACAAAACAAATAATTTTTTGAAAACATAATGGCAATTTGTTAAATTTTTTCCAATTGGATGTTTTTCCCATTGAATATTTTTCCTCCAAAACTCTTTTGCTGTCGTTTATTTTTGAGACAACTATGTGGCTCAGGCTAGACTTTGATTCTGTTCTGTATAGCCCGAGCTGTTCTTGAACTTGGATTACACAGCATCACTCGTGGGCGCTAGATTACAGGAGTGTGCTGCCCAGTGTCTTTCCTCTGGGACTTTCTGAGGGTGTAAGAGAACAGGGAAGTACAATATACGAGGCTCTCAGCTCAGAGCTGTCCACTTTGGGGAAGAGCAGGAATTACAGCTGAGTGTCACTAGCTGAATTCAATAGATAAACAACAATGGATGTTGTTCCTTTCCAGATGATATGAGTTCAGTCCCAAAATGACATAGTGCTTGGGAGTGGTGGCATCCACCAGTAACCCCAGCACTTGACATACTGCTTTTTATGTGTGCTTTTCATTCCAGCACTCAGGAAACAGGAAATGGGATCTTTAAGGGTTCAAGGCTAGGCTGGTCTACACAGTGAACAGCCCGGAGGATGGGGGGGACCTCGAGTACAAAAGACCTTGTCTCAAACAAAACAAAGAAACAAAAACAAAACAAAGCAACATACAGTATACAACCTGTTCTACAGGATCGCTGAAGCAAGCTCAGCTGTGCTTAATGGTATTAGCTTTTTCTACTATACACATGCAAATCAGTGCAACGAAATTTGGTATTAGATTGTAGTATTAGATTATTCCTTGTTACAAGATGTTGTCATCTTTCTGAGGGTCAGATTTTACTATCTTCATTCAATTTTGTCTATATATGTATAGGGTTGTGTTTATGCCTGTGAAGAGCAGAGAGCTTGTCTGTGTTTGTGGAGAAGTATGTTTATGCCTGTGGAAAGCAGATAATTTGCCAAAGCAGACCTCTTGTTCTACCATGTGTGAACCAGGAGATCAAACTTAATTTGTCAGTCTTGGCAGAAAGTGCCATTACATACAATGACATCTCACTCACTGCCCAAGCTTCAATCTTTTTAAAAAAGCAATAAATATGATTAGTATCTATCCCTATAGCTACCTAGCTACCTACCTACCTAGCTTCTAAATCTCTTGAGAAGGACAAATAAGATATCATAAAGGATAAATGATAAATAAAAAATTATTTCTGTGGAAATGGGTTTTATGGTTATTCTGGCCAAAGTTAGTATGAGGCTAAGGAGAGCAATTCAGTCAGAAGCCAAGAGAAACCAGATTGAAATAGTCAACTTGAAAGATTAAACTGTAGGGAGGCTAGAAGCTTCCAGGCCTAGGCCTAAGGATAGTTAGAACAGAGAAGGAAATGCTCTGGGTTCAGCCTAAGCAATGTATTTGCATAGCTCAGGTATGGCTCTCATCTAATCCCTTCATCTGAGGAAATAAAATCAACATTTATATCTGATGCCCAACCAGGAGAAGGGAAAATCCACCAACATCACAGAAAAGAGAGGACATCAGACAGAAATGTTGAAGAGAAGTAACTCTCCTGGAATCGTCCCTCTCCTAGGAAGCATCTGTTGGTTGGACTTGGGAGACTCTAGAGCCACAGAGCCTCTGAGACAGCAATCCCAGTAAGCCAGAACCAAAGACTATTTTAATTATAGAGGCAGACTCTTCCTGCATTAGAAAATGGAGAACTTCATTTCAGATCCCTTGTATTTCCTCTCAAAGAAAGGTTGAAAAATATATGTACAACAGCAAAAACATTAGCTATGTACTAAGTACAAAGGCTTGAGAGACAAAAGACAGGAAGAAAGGAGGAAGTGCTTAACTGTGAACCTATGGTACCTAATGAAATTGAGGATCAAGACAGCCCATTGAACCTACTGGGCCACCTCTTAATAAAGCCTTCAAGGTTCTGGTTTGCAGAAGACATTTTAAAGGATCAATGATAACTTATGGAATGCATTCACCCTATTTGAGTCAGATGTTAAATACCTAGATGAACCAAAATAGGATTATCCCCCAAGACTGCAAAAATTTAGTGGCAGCTGTACTGGGATAGTTCTCAATTAGGAAAGCTGACATTATGCTGCAGCTTTTGAAAAGTCATAATAGACTAAAGGTATCGACATTGTGAAAGGTCAATTGTTAGGGGGAAGGTCAATATGCTGATTTACAAAATCAGCGGCAATTTGATGACTCTTTTATTATACAATGTACTTTAAGAGCCTGTGAAAAGGTCTATGTCATTCACAAAGATTATGCAAAGTCCCAAAGAGACTTTTACTGATTTCTTTCATAGATTAATATCCACTATAAACAGGGCAATATTAGATCCAGATGCCAGGGATATTGATTGGAACAGTGTGTAAAAAAGTTCATAGATCTTTAAGAAAGCTCGATCAGCACCATAGATGAATGGATTAGAACTACTGCTGATATTAACCCTAATGACTATGAAATTGGACAAGCAATGGCCAATAATCTTAATGTCAAAATGTCCACTGTTGGGCTGGAGAGATGGCTCAGTGGTCAAGAGGACTGACTGCTCTTCCAGAGGTCCTGAGTTCAATTCCCAGCAACCACATGGTGGATCACAACCATCTGTAATGGGATCCAATGCCCTCTTCCAGTACGTCTGAAGACAGTGACAGTGTACTCACACGAAATAAATAAATCTTTAAAAAAAAAGTTCACTGTTTTAACTGTGGGAAATGAGGTCATAAAAGGGATTATAGGCAAGTGATTCCTAGAGACTTCTCAAGAAGACCTCAGCCTTCCAGGATTTGTAGAAGGTGTGGTAAGAGTAGGTAGTCCAATGACTAAAGAGATATCTGAGGTGATACCTTACTGTGGGGAAACTAATTCTCTATGAGATAATCCTTTAAACATGGGGAAACCTTCTAAAGGGCTTGCTTGTACCTTGGCAATAAACAATATGCACCAGGTACTTCCTGTCAGCAATCCACAGAGCAACTAGAGAAAACTGAACTAGGTAGTGGGGATCTAATGCACACTACAGAAGGAAGAACTGCCCTAGACTTAGCCATAAGTAAAAACCTCACACTATCATCAAACTTCAATGCTATAAAACACCCACTGGAGTCATGGATTACTACCCACAAAGACAACAGGAATGGTTTCAGGAAGAAGTAGCCTAATATCTCAAGGTTCATTGTGCATCCAGGAATTAGATGAAGACCTCAAGGGATGCAGTTTAAAGCTGTGGACAGTCTTAGCTTTCACTGTTTCCTTATGTCAAAGGCCAGGTAGCTCCAACTGAAAGAACAGGAGGACTTGGAAGAACTGGAAGACAGGTTTTTTGACAAATTGTTATCAATGACCAGAGACCAAAATTAAAATAAAAATTAAATGGTATTTAAATTGAAGATTTGGTAATCTTGGAATCGACATTGGCCCCTTCAGAAGCTAACTACAGTTTGTTGAGGTTGGAACATTATTCCAAAGTAAAACAAAGTGTAAGACAAATTAAATGTGTGAAACCAGAAGGCGAAATAGGAAGATTTCCCAGAGGCCTTATGAACCTCTGGGAAAGAGATCTAGTGCAACAATGGGGAGCCCAGATTAATAGCTCTTCACTCTCAGACGACGGATACCTATTTTAGCTAATACTATATTGATACCTTGTGTAATATGGCTTGATTGTTTCTGCGTTTAAATAGGTAAAAAAGTCACTCACTGATATGGAGCCAGGCATAGAATTGGAGTGCCTAACTGTCGAGTTTAAAATGTAAAAAATGCTATGTGTGGGGCTGGAGAGATGGCTCAGCGGTTAAGAGCACTGACTGCTCTTCCAGAGGTCCTGAGTTCAATTCCCAGCAACCACATGGTGGCTCACAACCATCTGTAAAGAGATCCGATGCCCTCTTCTGGTGTGTCTGAAGACAGCTACAGTGTACTTATATATAATCAATAAATAAATCTTTAAAAATGCTATGTGTGGATTTATAAAGATCTAATTGTGCCTTGATAAACAGAAACAGAGAATAAGAATTCCCAGAAATAGACTGAATAACTTTAAATATTTTGAATGCCAGGGAGACAGGAACAACAGCTGCTGAAAGACACTGGATTATAGAAAAAAGTACTGAAGTAGACCAGCCTGTATACCTTTAAAGCTATGTTAACACTAGAATGGAAGTCAGGGAATGTGTAATGGTTTTGTCCATGTTCCCACGGGTGATGAAAGACTATGGGTTTCATCAAAATTGGTAAAGATCTGAACTGAATAAGAGAAGCTTCCACTTGAAAGGCATGACTCAAGGAAGGAAGCCAGCAGTGCAGATGACACTGAAAGCTGACGCCTTGACACGGGGACAGATCAACCAGCTGGTTGAAAAAGGACAGATCGTTCATCAGACTGGCAGACTGGAAAACTCAGATGCTAAAACGGACCTTTGGTGAAGGACAGATGACCAGAACTAGTTATGAAGGATCATCGGCAGTTTGTGGAATAATAATTATTTCTGTTATAAAAGTGAAATGGTATAAATTTTACCTTAAACAGAAAAGAGAAAGATGTATGGGAATTTCAATCCAACAACATGGCTGCTCTGGGAAGGGATCACATCCAAAGACCTTCTAGGTCCAGCCAGAATACAGATATTTACACTGATAAATTGACTTTCATGGTGGCTGTACCAGTTTGCCTTGTCTCCAACAGTGTATCAGAGTTCCCACCCCTTCAGCAGCACTTTTTATTTTTGTTTTGTTGATAGTAGCCATTCTGAGTGGGATGACAGTGTGTGACCAAAACAGGAATAAGAACAACACCTTTGCAAGTTAATGAGGAGGAGACCAACACAGGAAAAAATATATCTTGCTGGTTAAGAGTTATGTTTGGGGCTGGAGAGATGGCTCAGTGTTGAGAGCACTGACTGTTCTTCCAGAGATCCCGAGTTCAAATCCCAGCAACAACATGGTGGCTCACAACCATCTGTAATGAGATCTGATGCCCTTTTCTGGTATGTCTGACGACAGCTACAGTGTACTCATATTTAATAAATAAATAAATAAATAAATAAATAAATAAATAAATAAAAAGTTAAGAGTAAGTTCCTGGGGTTGGGGATTTAGCTCAGTGGTAGAGCGCTTGCCTAGCAAGCGCAAGGCCCTGCGTTTGGTCCCCAGCTCCGAAAAAAAGAAAAGAAAAAGAAAAAAGAAAAAAAAGAGTAAGTTCCTGTTTGCCCTTTGTTTGACCTCTGCACTGGAAGTGCTTGGTCATGTGGGCAGAAAATATGTCAGGATGTACACTTGCCTCTGATTCAACATAGTTGGGAAATGCACAGGCAGGAAGTACATCAGAATATATGCTTGCCCCTGGCTGGACCTGATATTAAATATGGTAGCCCTGTGGTTTGCCCTTTTTAAGCCTCTGAAAAACATCACGTGCCATTTCCTGAGAACCCAGGAATGGATCTGGCTAGAGTCTATCTTTCTGGACAGTATTTAATTAAATCTTGCTTCAAAATTGGCTCAAAAAAATTTTTAGTAGTAGTCTTATTCTTGACCAGTAGGATTAACATATAGAATCTCAAAGCAATTTTAATTTGTGTTTTTCTGATATAGAATTTCAAATTAAATGGTTTCCATATTTTAGTAAAAGGGACTTTTCAAAATCCCTCCCTTTTTCTCATTGCTAGAGACAGAGCCCAGGTCCTCATGTATCTTACCAGTCAGTTAATCATTCTACCACAATTTTAATTTGTGTTTTTCTGATGACTAAAGATGTTGAACATTTTTTCAAGTATTTATTGACCATTTGTTTTTCTGCTTTTGAGAAGCCTCCCTTTCCTATTGGTGAGCTATTTGAGATCAGTGAAGTCCACAATCCATTACAGCTATAATCTGGAAATAAAAGAGTTGAGATAGCTTATTAAGTATGGCTAATATAGCATCTTTTGTACTACATATCTTTGAACAAGCAAAGTGAGGCTGGAGAGATGCTCAGGAAGGGCAAATGTTCCTCTTACAGAGGACCTGGGTTCAGGTTCCAGCACTCATAACCATTCATAACTCAGTTCCAAGAGATTTGTCACTCTCTTCTGATCTCTGTGAGCATGAGGTGTCCATGTGGTGGACATACACATGCAGGAAAAACACTCACACAGAGAATTTCTTTTAAAGACAACTAATTAAAATAAACTATGGTTTGTTCATAAAACAGAATATCATAGCAGAGAATAGCCTTGCTGGGGTACCAGTGGAAGGGGAAGCCCTTGGTCCTACCAAGGTTGGACCCCCAGTGCAGGGGAATACGGGAGGGGCAGTAAGGTGGATGGATGGGGGAATACCGGCATAGGGAAGGGGGAGGGGATGGGGGGGCTTATGGACAGGAAACCGAGAAAGGGAATAACATTTGAAATGTAAGTAAAGAAATATATCTAATAAACACACACACACACACACACACACACACACCCACCCCAGAATATTATGGAATCATTACAATAATGTTTACTACAGCTGTAAATTCGCAAAGCTATAAATAGCCAGCACAGGCTACATAGTGAATTCCAAATTAACCTACAGTACTGGGAGACATGAGACCCTGTATTAAAAAATATGGAGCTGTAGCTTTGTGGCAGAGTACTTTCCTGGCATTTGTGAGGCCATTCTCAGCACAAAACACAGTGAAGGACAGTGAAGAAAATGGCAGTGGGTAGAACGGGGGCAGTTTCAGAGCTAGGGTTGTGGCCCAGTGGTAGAGTGCTTGACTGACTGGTATACATGAGGCCCTGGGCTCCATCTCTAGCACTAAAAAAATGGAGGGATTTAGAAAAGTCCCTTTGCTAAAATATGGAAACCACTTTAAATGCAGTGATAGTGAGGAGGCAATCCCATTAGAAAGGGAGCACCTCACAGCTACTGTGCTGGTTATTGTTATTGTTATTGTTATTGCTGTAAGTAAGTAGCCTATAAAACCAGGTGTGATTAAATACGGCAGCATAAAGTAGTTTCAGCTCTAAAATATGTAATTTGCACCTCTTCTTACAGTAACTTCAGCCACTTCTCATGGTAATTCTGAAAGTGGCCAGGTGTGGGGGCATGCGCCTGCCCTGGAGAGGTCAACGGGGAAGGCTGAGGAGTTACAAGCCAGGATTGGCAAGCCGGGTATGGGGGCATATGCTCTTAATCCTAGGTTCTCTGACCTTTGTAAATTCAATGCTAGCCTGGTCCACAAAGCAAACTCCAGGACAGCCAGGGCTGTTACACAGAAAAACACCATCTTCTAAAAACCAGAGCAAAGAGCCAGTGTTGGCATCACTGAGGACAGCCTGGTTACAAGAGATAGGTCTCAGAATTCCAAAGAGCAAACCCAGAAAGCAATCCTAAAACTGCCACCACATATTCTGCACTTCTTCGTTCACATCACAGCGGTCTAACATCTGAAACACTGGTGCGGTGCGGTGCGGTCTCCTGTATGGAGACCCACATGCCTGGAGCACCTTACCCAGCTGACTGGCTGCACTAGATCCTACTCCTGCTTACTACCCAGTGAGTCCGGAATGCCACGATACCTACCTGATGCCAGCAAATTCCACTTTCTGGGTGATATAGGCACAGGTGCTCACCTATGGGACAAGAGAAAAAGAAAGGACTCAAGCCATCAGGAAAGTCACACAGAAAGGCTCCTGGCTTTAAAATCTTCTCCAAAAGCAACAACAACAAAATAGCAGGGTGTTGTGATATATGCCTTTAGCCCCAGGATTCAGAAGGCAGGGCAGGGCAAGTCCCAGGACAGCCAGGGCTACACGGAGACCATGTCTCAGAAAAAAATAAAACGAAACAATCTTTCTTAAACAGCGAAGTCCAGTCAGCAAGGCAGTGACGACAGCTTTACCACACAGGGGAGAGGCTGGACAGATGATGGCTCGAGACTGCAGCAAGTCCCACAGCAGTGAAGCTCGGGCAGACAGTAAGCGCCGCCGGAGAAGTCCACTGATACTCATGAATGCTTGCACAGACCTCTACATTCATATACTAAATGCTGTATGAATTATCTTTACGCTTTTGAATAGTTTTTCAGTGCCAGAGGTGAAACCAAAGGCCTCAAGGTGAACTACCAGTGAGAGAGCTAAAAGAAACAGAAACTCCTTTCACTCAATTAAAAAAAAGGAAAGCCTAATTTCCACTTATTTATTGTTTGTGTGTGTGCTTGTTTACATTTGGTGCTGGGAACTGAACCTAAGGCCTCACATACATGAGCAAGGCTCTCCATCGGTCTGCGTTCTTAGCCCAGTACAGGGTTTGGTTGTTTGACTTTACGCTGAAAATATATTCCGGGTAGGAATTCTACATATCATTTGTTCCTTCATAATATGCAAAACCTACAGTAAAGAGTTTTCAGGACTTGGCATTTTAAATGTTAAAGGTTCATTAAAGATAAATCAATAGGTGGGTGTGATGGAACATGACTTTAATCCCATCACTGAGGAGGAGTTCGAGGCCAGCCTGATTTACACAGCAAGTTCCAGACCAGCCAAGTCTTCGTATAGGGACCATTCTCAAAAATGGGGTTGGGGGGTGGGGCTCTGTCACTCCTGTACTAGAAGAGCCAACATCCTCTTCTGACCGGTGAAAGTACTTGGCATGCATGCAGTAAACATGGGCATGCAGGCAAAACGGCCACGTATGTACAATAAAATAAGTAAGAAAGAAATGGATAACAATACAGCCAAATGTTTACAGAAATTAGCTGCAGATGCTAGAATTTAACTTATTTTGATGGCTCTAAATTTATATGGTTAAGTGAGGACAATTTGTCATAGAAAAGACAACATACTATTTTTTTTAATAAAAAACTGTATCTTACCAAACTTTTCTTTAGTCGCCACATATCCCCCCGGCCTATATACTGATCCTTAAAAGTCAATTCCACTAGGTCAAGAGTCACATCCTGAAAGAGAATAACCACATATCTGTATTGTTTTGCCATACTTTATAGTCAAAATATAACGTCCATATATATTATAAAAAAAGATGCAAAAAAGAAAACCTTTGGAAGCCCAGGCAACAGCAGAACCTGGGAGAATTTCCCACAGCAAAAGCAACTCAACCGTGCCCATGGCAATGCTACAGCATACCCTACGACAGTTGTCCCATGAAAAAGGACACCAGAGGACTAACGTGTGCTTCAGTCCCTTTGTTGCTATGTCTGGCAAAGGGTTTGCCTGCTTTGTTGCCCAGGCTACCCTCACACAGCTGAGCTCGAGTAACCTTCTGGCCTCAGCACAGGTAGCTCAAACTACAGATACATGCAACCTTGCCTTTTGTTTTAGGCTTGAAAGGTAACACTGCGCTGTCTGTTTTATTTCACTATAGATTGTATATAATAGTCTATGGACAATGACTTTGCCTATCATGCATTACTTAATAAACAAAAATGCAAATCTGAGCATGGGAACGCAGGCTCTAATCCCAGCACTAGAAAGGCAGAGGAAGACAGAGCTCTGTGTTCAAACCCTGGTCTTTCTGGTCTACACAGAACAGACATATTGTTCCAGGACAGCCATAGCTACATAGTGAGACCCTGGTTCTAAAAACAAAATAAGAAAGAAAGAAAAATTTAAAGACATATATGTATCTTACACTCCCAGAAAGCTGCGAAAGGGCTGTTGCCAGTTCAAGGCCAGCCTGGGCTTATACTTAGTTCCATGTCAGCTGGGTTAAACAGCAAAACTCTGCCTAAAAATGAGGATTAACCATTTAAAGAAAATAAGTATGAAGGACTGGAGAGATGGCTCAGCGATGAAGAGCACTGACTGCTCTCCCAGAGGCCCTGACTGCATTCAACTCCTAGATTCACATGCTGACTCAAACTGACTGTAAGATTCGGGGAACTCCAACATCCTTTTCTGGCCTCTATGGGATCCAGGCACCCATGTGGAGCACAAACATACACACAGGCAAACACCCAAATAGATTAAAAAAAAAGATAAATGTTTTTTAAAAAATAATTAAACATAAAAATAATGGCTAGAATAAATAACAATATTAGCAATTTAACAGAAAATTATAAATACATCCTTTCATATGACTAAGACAACTGAGGACTTAAAAGCAGTCTATGTGGGGTTGGGGATTTAGCTCGGTGGTAGAGCGCTTACCTAGCAAGCACAAGGCCCTGGGTTCAGTCCCCAGCTCCAAAAAAAAAGAAAAGAAAAGAAAAGAAAAGAAAAAAAAAAAGCAGCCTATGTACCATTTGTATCTAAATGACCTAGATATGGCTATATATTTAACAATCTAACACTATACTTAAGTAACTCATTTCCATAGTGTCCTAACCTTTGAGGATAGGTGCTAATCACTATAAAAAGATATAAAAATACCCAGCAAAGACTTGCCTTGGGGTCTACAACGTTTACATAGACATCTTGATAAGGTCTTAGCCGGAATACTTGTGTCACAGTCTGGTCCACACTGATAGTTTCTGAAGGGGGAGGAGGGAATCTGGATTAGTTAACACATTCTGAAGTCATCACATACACAATAATTAATATAACTGATCATTTGCTATTTCTCTGTCTTCTAGGAGATCAAATTTTAAACAGTTCTGTACTTTACAAATGAAACAGTCCAAAAGCCAACACTTGATTTAAAATCATAGTAAACACCTGTAATTCCAGCATTTGGGAGGCTGAGGCAGGAAAACTGAAAAGGCAGACTAGGCTACCTAACCAGCCTCTGCCTCAAAAAAGAGAGCTGGAGACGGAGAGATGGTTCAGCAGTTAAGAAGCTGTTGTCCTTGCAGAGGTCCTGGGTTAGGCTCATAGCACCCTACAGTGGTTCACGACCATGGTAACCCCAGTTTCAGGGGTTCCAACAGGCGCATGCATGGTACACATACTTGCATACAGGCAAAACATCCATACTCAAATAGAGAAATCTAAACACAGTGACTGCACAAAAGCTTAGTATGTATGAGTCCCTGGGTTTGTACATAGAGGGAAGAAGGGAGAAAATGAGAGAGACGGGGGTGGAGAAAGGGGAAGAGATGGGGGAGAAAGACAAGCACTTGGGGGACTCGTAAGACTGTTGTCAGTAAAGTGCTGTTCCGTGAGCATGACACCTGAACTCCAATCTTCACCGCCCACGTAAAAGGTAAGCACAGCTGTACGTACACACCTGCTCCCTAGCAACGGGGGTTCAGAAACTAGTGGATCCTTGGACGTGTGGCCAGTTAGCCTAGCCAAAACAGCAAACTCCGAGTTCATCAAAGACTCTGTCTTGCCAGGCAGTAGTGGCATGTGCCCTTGATCCCAGCACTCAGGAGGCAAAGGCAGCTGGATCTCTGTGAGCTCAAGGCCAGCCTAGTCGATATAGTGAGTTTCACGATAGTACATTTACTACCACACAGTGAGACCCTTTCTCAAAAACAAAACAAAAATACCTTCACAAACAAAGGTGGAGGAAAACAGAAGACGACACCTGGCATCAACTCCTAACCTCTATTCATACAGACATGGGTGAGCCCACATGCACATTACAACACCCACAAACAACACAACACAGGCCCACAGGGACACACACGCTCACAGACAGACACACAGACACAGACACACACACACACACACACACAAATATCTTATTATTACTTGGAATGATTCTTTATTACAAGAATTGTTATGAGTCAGAAGCTGGCCTGATTAGACACTGAGTTTGAGGTCAGCCTGAGCTACAGAAAACAGAGAGTAGTAAGTGCCTTTGACTGCAGCACTCTGGAGGTGGAGGACGGAGGATCAGAAACTCAAAGTCATCCTAGCTATATAGCAGGTTCATCCTGGACCATGGAACCTTATTACCACAAACAAACCAAAGAAGTTGTTAATTAAAATATAAAAAAAAAAAAACACTAAAAAAAAAAAAAACCTACCAAAACAATTTGAGCTAGGTGTGGTGGTATAGCCTTTAATTCTAGCACTTGGGAGGCAGACAGGTAGAGGTCAGCAAGTACCGGGCCAGCCTTAGACAGATAGATCAATAGGACGGTAGACAGACAGACAGACAGACAGGCTAGGAATACAACTCAGTTTAGTATGCACAGAGACCAGGGTTAGGGTGGGAGGGGCAACATAAGAAAAATTCAAATCTCCCCTTAAAGTTGTTGGTCATGGAAGACTCCAGAGAGTCTCAAAACAATACATGCCGTTGCCGTTGCCGTTGCCATCGGTTGCTCACTAAAATCAGATGACAAAACCTTATTTTTGAAGGTGCCATGTGCCTTGGTAAGGAGCACAGAAATATCAAGCTTAGGAATGAGCTGGAAGCTGTCCTTGCTAATTAGCCCTCGTGGTGATGGAAGACATCCTCAACTGTCTTACTGGGCTACAGATCCTACACCCAACAGCACAAACCAGCCAAGCAGGATGAGTCCAGTGGTGCAATAGGAGCAGTCTGCTATGGATGACTCTGACACAGCAGTGGGAGGAGATCCATTTCCAGTGCTGTAAACCTGAGCAACGGCCTGTGGTTGGAGAGATCATAAGCAGTAGTGTGGAAACTACTGCTGCAGCTGAGTACATGGATACAACGTGCCTTCCAAACTGACTTGTCTCATCCAAGCACTCTCCTCAGAGGAGAACGAGTGCATTTGCAAAGCCACAGATTCAAACTACTTTCTAAATTAGCATGTTTTTACTTATTCATTATTTTGATTTTGGAAAGAGTCTCACTATGTAATTCTAAATTGCCCTAGACCTTTACTCTGTAGGCCAGGCTGATCTTAACTCACAGGGATCTCTTGCCTTCCCTAGAATTAAAAGCATATACCACTGGAACTGCCCAAAAAACTATGTTTATGCCCATAGATTAGTTTTGCTATCAGCTTTGACCAGAATAGCTTCTTTCTGCATTGGTCAGCAATGACTGCAGATCCACAACTAGTCAACATGCTGAGAATAAGTGATGGGTTGTACGTCTGGCCTCAAGGCTCAGGGAACATAACAACACAGGAGAAGGGGCAGAGAGAATGTAAGAGCCACAGAAGTGGGAAGAAGAGTGTGGGATGCTAACTTCTGGATGTGATGACAACGCCATTGTCTAACTCGAGGCAGCTGTGATTACATAAGATCAGGCCTGTCCCTGCTCTGTCACGAAAGGAGAGACTCATAAGGCCCCAGCCATCCTTGTGGATTTATACACAGTTAAAGGCTGAGGAGTGAAGAAAAGACATTCCTCCAGTGGTGTGTCCAGTGTAAGGTGCCTGTGCCCCTGCAAACAGTAAATTTTACTGGGTCACTCACACACAAAGACAAAGAGCTGGAGCAGTAGTGGAGCTGCTGTGGAGGAGGAGGGAATAACCAGATGTGAGAAACAAGAGAGGATATGAGGAAGGAATTTGATAGAAATACATTATGTTCATGTATAGAAATGTCACAATAAAACCCATTATTTCCGTGGCAAGGTAGGCCAGTGGAAAAGGCACTTGCCACCAAGCCTGACAACTTAGGTTCAATCCTTGGGAACCACATGGTAGAATGGGAGAATTGATCCCTGAAGTTGTCTTCTGACTTCCACACATGCATCCTTGCCTGTTGTGTGTCCACGCACTTAACTTATGTAAGTAAATATAGGAGACGGGGTCTGACTATGTCTTCAGATAAAGACAGCATTACATAGACCCACAATTGATCAAAATGCGGAATTCGGAGAACAAAAAGAGATTGTGTTATGCTCAGTCCCAACCGATGCATCTATTCACAGCTACTCACCCAAGGCTCTGGGACCACTGTCAAAGAGTGAACAGAAAGACTGAGAGCTAGAAGAACAGCAAGTTTGTTGTGAGATTGTCATATGGATATGTCAGAAAGGCTCCCACTATCAAGTGGCTGCCTAAAGAGACCTAAAGAATGTCACACCAATGGACATGCTATATAAAGGGGAGACTTGAAGGGCCTGCCTCCCCATAAACAAACACTACATAAAACATATTTGGTAATAAGCGTGTAAAATTTAATATGACACTCCCCAGCATCCCTTCCAAACGCCTATTCTAACTGCATAGAGGTTTACTGAGTTATACAGATTGTAAATCTAGTTACTTTTGGTGCATGGTGTTTTCATTTATTTACAAAGGTTCTAAAATAATAATAGCTGGGCAGTAATGGTGCAGGCCTTTAATCCCAGTGATTGGGAGGCAGAAGTGGCAAATCTCTGTGAGTTCCAGGACAGCCTAGGCTACACAAGGAAACCCTGTCTCAAAAGAACAAAATAAATAAAAAAAATAATGTTTAAGACATTAAAACACGGGGCAGGAGAGATGGCTCAGCGGTTAAGAGCTCCGACTGCTCTTCCAGAGGTCCTGAGTTCAATCCCCAGCAACCACATGGTGGCTCACAACCATCTGTAATGAGATCCGATGCCCTCTTCTGGTGTGTCTGAAGACAGCTACAGTGTACTTACATATAGTAAATAAATAAATCTTTAAAAAAAAAAAAAAAAAAAAAAAGACATTAAAACACACAATAAATACTTTATTTGCTTAGGTGGCTCTTCTTGAACAGAAACTCACTACATAGACCAGGATGGTCTTGAACTAATAGAGATCCACCTGCCTCTCTGCCTCCGGCGTGCTGGGTTTAAAGGCATGCACCACCATACAAGGGTCTCCTTTCTTATTTTGAGACAGAGTCAGGGCCTGCACGTCACAGCTGTTTGATGGACTTCCAGACATAGATGGAACCCAGTTCTCTCAGCAGGCTGGGCAGGCAGTGACTGGGCTCCATCTCTCGGCCCCTCCCCTTTGCTGAGGCAGGGTCTGAGAGCACAGTGGGCAGACTGTCCTATGAGTAGAGTTTTAGAGGAAATACCCCACTTATCCCTGTGCATCTATGTATGAGTGGGCACACACGTGATTAAAATCAGATACAACATGCCGGAGACATGAGCAGTGAGCAGTTTTATAACCCAAGCCTAACACTCAAAACAGAAAACTACCCACACTGCTCTCCTAGGAGACCTCACAGGGAAGCCTGGGAAGTGCCCGGCACTCAGAGGCCTGGGCTTGCTCAGGCTTTTGCAACTCGTCTACCTTCATTTTCTTTTTATGAATAAAATTCCTTGGTACTTTCTGATTTGCATGCAACTTTTCCACTCTTTGAAAAAGACAGCAAGAAAGTACAAATACCTATCTATCCAAACTGGATATTGACCACATACTTATCCAGGAAAACACTTAAATATTTTGTGAAAAACTTATTTAGAAAATTCACCATTGGGGTTGGGGATTTAGCTCAGTGGTAGAGTGCTTGCTTAGCAAGCGCAAGGCCCTGGGTTCAGTCCTCAGCTCAAAAAAAAAAAAAAAATCACCATCATCATCACTATTATTATTATTACTGTTGTTGTTATTTTGGAGTTAAATATAAAGCTTCCCATGTTCAAATTACTTCTTCTGGCTCTAAGTCTAGTTTCTTCGATGCCTACGACACGCTATCAATGAGGATCTTTGGCACTTTTTATATCTGTTTGGGGTATGGGGGAGGTTACAGTTCAGCAGCTATAAAAATAAATGAAGAAAGTAAACACATCAACTAGTGCTCCTGGGGCCATCTCCAACCTCCAAAAGCCTTATCTGTGGTGTTTTTTCACAGAGGAAACTCCTTCTGCTAGGTACTTATTCCCTGAGATAGATTACAAAGAGAGGTTTCTGACGTTTCTCAGACAGTAACTCTAAAACCTCAAAGAGAGAGGTAATACTCACCTTTCTGTAAATCTTCCTTAAGAGACTTGACTTGCAAAAGCAAAGGACTGGAAGAGAAAGCAACAACGATGAGGGACGCTGCAGGAGGTAAGCTTTCTCTGCCTCCAGTTAAAAAGCAAACAAATAGTGTAGTATACATTGTAACTTAGAGCACAAACACAGAACATCCCCTTCGAAACAAAGAAATGCACTTGGCCTGGAAGGAAACGAACAAAAGCAACAAAACTATCCAGATTCTTCCTTCAACTTTAAAACAAAAATGGCTTTTGGGGCTGGAGAGCTGGCTCAGCAGTTAAGGGCACTTGTTCTCTTTCACAGAATTCAAGTTTGGTGTTCAAGATTCACCTCAAGAGGCTCACAACTGCCTATAACTCCAGATGCAGGGAATCTCCATCTGAAGGCACCTGAACTCACATGCACAAGCATAATTTTAAAAAATCTTTAATTTTTTAAAATTTTTTTCTATGTATGTGTGTTTTTACCCTGCATGTAAGTCTGTGCACCAGGGGCATGCCTGGTGCCCATGGAGGCTAGAAGAGGGCATCAGATGTCCCGGCACTGGAATTACAGATGGTTGTGACAGGACACGTGGGTACTGGGAACCCAACTCAGGTCCTCTCAGCTGAGCCATTTCTTCAGTCCTAGATATGAGCATTTTTGGTTTTGTTTTTTGAGCTAGGACCTTACTACGTGGCTCTGACTATCCTGAAACAGTATTTGAAGTCAGCAAGGTGCCTAGTTCCTTTCGCCCTTGAATTGCTCACCTGTATTCATCATTGGGGTGAGCGATCTCCACAATGTCTCCAAGTTTGATGTGAGGAAAGACTTTAGGGTTCACGACCAGCTCATCATCTGAAAGACAATTTAGTGACTTTTAGAAAGCAACAGGGCTGGAGTATAGCTCAGTAGTTGAGTATAGGCTTAGCATGTATACAGCGTTGGGCTGAAACACTAGCGTATACCCTCTAAAAAATAAAAGCATCAGAGAGAAAACAAAGGGCACCCCATCATGTCGGTATTACTACTGGACCTCACAGACGAGCTCTGGCCCTATTCTTACCTTCTTGACTAACAAAGGTGTCTCTCTCAAGGTAACATCATACAACGTGGTTCGGAACTCTTTCCTCTTCCCGTCTCCACCCCAGACGGCTGGGACCACAGGGCAAGCTGCACCATGCCCAACATTTATTTTTACTTTTGTTGTCATAATTGAAGTTCTGTTTGTGTGTGTGTGTGTGTGTGTGTGTGTGTGTGTGTGTGTGTGTAGGTCAGAGAATAATTTGCAGATGTCAGTCTTCTCTCTCCATCATATAAGGCCTAGGGATTGAACTCAGGTTAAAGGGTTTGAGAACCAGTGTTCTTACCCACTGAGCCATCTCACTAGCCCCCATTTGTTTTGATTGCTTGTTTTCCTATTTTTAAAGTACTAAGGCTGGAACTTAAGCAAGGGCTCACACATGCGTAAGCAGATGTTCTGCCTTTTCCCTGAGGGTCCATTTTGAATCCAGTTTTAGAACTAAAGGATTTGCATAGGGCTGGGGATGTAACTCAGTGATAAAGTACTTGCCTAGCAAGCTGGTTTCCATCCTCAGCTCAAAAGAAAAAAAAAAAGAAAACTGCACAAGTGTCTAGGGCCGCAACAGTAAATGGGTACGCTGGAAAGGGCTCAGGGACCATCTCCAATAACACACTCTCTCTGCTATCCTACTACGCCCATGGGAAAAGCAGCCCATGGTCTGGGAAATTGTGCCTCTGGCACATCCTTTACTCTCTAAAATGCTGTGAATCCAGTATACATCTGATGGAAAGAATCGAGGACAGAGTACTCACATTTATGCAATATTCAAAGAAATCCCTTAAACGCTGCCTTAATTAGATCCTCATAATAAATCTTTAGCACTATCAAGAGCCAGGAAATAACCTGGGAGATAAACTGACTTGCCTAAAGGTTAGACAGCAGTAAAATTACAGCCAGAGCTCATTACTGAGTTCCTTCTGTCTAAAACAGTCTCACCATCTTTTATGTGTTATAAAATGTAGCCAAATAGCCTAGACTCTAACTGTTAGTTCAAAACAGGGCTCAAGACAACCTTTAAACTCTAGGGCCTGGGGTAAAGGTAGAGCTCAATATAGTAAATGCTTAGCATGCATGAGACCCTGGCTACAAACCCAATCCTTCATACCAATCAACCCATCCATCCATCCATCCATCCATCCATCCATCCACCCACCTCAAAATAAAAGTGGATTTCAAGTATAATTATACTCCACAAAGTTCATCCCAGTAAAGAACTGACTGGGTCAATCTCACTTTTTATTTGAAATGTTCTACGGACAATTTTAGTTCCAATGTATGTGAACTCCCTGTGATGAACTTCTACTGTCTAAATTAAGCTCCCTGAGCATATTTTGTTTTGTTTCATTTCCTCTCTCTGCCCCACCCCCTACTCTCTACCCCCTCTCTTCTTTTTCTTTTCTTTCTTCCCTTTTGTTCATTTGAGCCAGAGTTTCACTGTGTAGCTTGGAGCTCACTAGGTAGACCAGGGAAGCCTCAAACTCACAAGAGACCCGCCGACTGCCTTTGCCTCCTGCGTGCTGTGAGTACGTGTGCACCACCTCCTCTAGCTCCTCCTTCTTTCCTCTGAAACAGTCATTTTCCTCCTGCAGCAGGATGACCTCAAACTTTCAGCAATCCTCCTGTCTCAACCTTGGAAAGTCCTGTGTTGCAGGCACAAGCCACTACAGCTAACTAATTACTTCATAATGTTAACTCCAGAGGGACAAGAGATTTTACAGTACTCACAGTCTTTACATTTCATAGGGATGCTGGTTAGAATTCTAGTCTCCTAGGTATATCACCAAGCTGTATCTGTCTTACACACACCTATATACATTTTATGTATTTGTGTGTGTGTGTGTGTGTGTGTGTATATATATATATATACACACACATACTATATACATATATATATCATATATATATAATTTACACTGTACTCTTGTTATCCCCTCTGCTGAAGCTATCTCTGTATTGATTCAGTAGCTACCTATACTTCGTGTAAGTGTTCAGGCCAGTTTCATAAATAGAGGGTTTCAACCCCCTATGGGATTGATGTGACTAAACACGAGAACCGAAACAATTTGACAAAAGGCTTCTAAACATGTGAGTACCAAATTAATTCCAAACCAACACACAAAGAATCCAAGGTGCTTCTGACAGAAATTCCATACACTGTCACTCAATTTCACGGGCCAGCTGGTCTAGCCTAAATTAAAAAGCCCCAGGTCCCACTGAGGAACTGTCTCAAAAACAAGGGTGACGAAAACGAAATAAATGAATAAAAATGTAAGGTAACTAGATATGATGGGATATGTCATTAATCTCAGTATTTATAGGCAAAACTAATCTCTGTAAGACAGAGGAGCTCTGTAAGTTCAAGGCCAGCCTAGTCAGCATTGCAAACCAGTAAAGGCTACAGAGTAAGAGCCTGTCCAAAAAAAAAAAAAAAAGTTAATGGCTCCAGAAGAACAATACTAAAGATTGGCACTTATCTTTCATGGGCATACACACACATGTGCAAGAGCATCCACATAACACAGATGTACACATGTACATAAATATTAAATGAAATATTAAGTTAAGAAGACTCATTGAGGTCTGGAGGTATTGCTCCTTGATAGAGTTCTTGCTCAAAGGGACAAAGCATGGGTTTTTTTATCCAGATCCATGTAGAACCATGTGGGAGCGCATACCTGAAATCCCAGCACTTGGGTATGAAGAAAGGAAGGTCAGTAATTCAAGATCATCCTCCCGTACATACTGAGTTCAAGGCCAGTATGAGCTATAAGACTCTGTCTCAAAAAATAAAACCATCTCACTGTGTCAATAATTCTAGTTCTGAAATAAACAATTAAAAAAAAAGTCATATAGACCTTTTCTAGTATACATGACCTGGCACTACACAAAAAAGAAAAAAAAAAACAAACAAAAACAAACAAACAAAAACAGGAGGAAAATTAACTCAGGTGTGGTAGAGTATTTCCAGGCAGGAGGATAATGGGTTCAAAGACAGCTTGGGCTGTACAGTGAGTTTCAAATGAGCATTGGATACATGGTAAAACCTGGATTCAAAAAACAACCAAACAAAATCTGAATGCAATGCTTTCCAAAAAGATCCTGTGCTCTCATTGCCAGCCATTCCCGCCTGCTGATCTTGCCCCACTCATTTACCTGTCCAGCCTCAATTGTGATATGGGTAATTTTTAAGGCACATCACATCAGCCAATTTACACAATCCCCAAAGATCAATCAATACTGACCACTGCCCCCAAAGCCCTTCTTGTGGATGACAAGTTTGTAGACCTTTGTGGTTCTCATTTTGTCTTGTGGTTTCTTCAGCTGTTCCGATCTTGGAGCAGGGAAGTCATCTTGCCTTCCTGCTACTGAAACACAAACAGAAACAGCGAGAATGTCAGGCTTCCTAAAATTGCTCTTTAATTTTAGGCCTTGAAGGTACTGGTTGTTGTTCAGCTGAGAGGTGTGCCAACCCTTGCATTATATCACTCCTCCAATTACCAAGAGAGAAAAACAAATAGAAGTGTGCTTTAAAAATTAAAGGGAACTTGGGCTAAGATCTAGTCAATCCTCTAAAGCTATTTTCTCTACCGCATACTTAAAAGGGAGGCTTGTGGTGAGAGGGGCACTACCTTGTTTTTGTCTGCATCAGGAACACCAAAATAGTACAGGGATATTCGAAGAGGTTAGTCCATCACCTCTGTAGAGAAACGTCAAAACAAGGGACTCGCCCAAGGTCACTCGAACTGTTAAGCACTCCCATGATTCACGTTCCACTAACAATGTCCTGGGAAAGAGAGAACTGAGGATAGCTGGGGTTTCTTTGCCGAACCTCTGTGTGTACCAACTCTCAGCGGACCGTCCTGCCTCCATTTCACCGCTGCGGTCGCAGAAACTCGGTGAGAGAAAAGACTGATCCAAGGTCACACGGGGGCTGCAGGAAGAGTCGGGCCTCGAACCTGGCTCAGGGACCCTTCCTTCAAGCCCCTCAAGTCTCAGCCCGAGGCTGGCACACCACTCGCCCCCACTTCCAGAGCTCCTCCCCGCCTCAGGCCGGGCCCAAGGCCAGATCCTGGACAGATATCCAGGACCTCTTCAAGATATCCCACCTGAGCCCCCACAGTTCGCGCAGCTTCCGCACCAGAGCTCTAGGAGCCAGACAGACAGCACCGCCGAACAGCGCTCACCTGAGCCCGCGCCGCTCCGGAGGCTCCGCCCCGAGTCCCCGCCCCTCGCCGGTCCCGGCTCAGCCGGCCTGGACGCTCTAGCCCAGCCTCCGCCTCGTCTCGGTGACCGCGCCACTTCCTCCTCCGGAGCTGGGGGGTGGGGGTGGAGGCTGGGGGCGTGGCGTCGAGTCTATCTTCAAACTCAATTCCCGTTGGCGTTTCCCGCCACCGTCCATGGTGCTTCCCGCTTTGCAAGAGAAATTTGAAAATAGAGCCACAGCCAAGACCTTCGTTTCAGAGAGTGATTTCATAACAGGAGAAGCTTGAGAGAGTCGACTCTTAATCTGGCCGAGCTGTTTCCATGTGTTTGACGAAGTTATTAACTCAGCCTGGTCCAGAGGGCTAAAAGTGTGTTTGTTGGCTCATCCTCCTAATCCAGGTTCTCTGGAGACAAGAGTGCTGAACATTCCCTAGAGTTCTTGGACTATGTAACAAGAAAACGGGGTGTGTGTAACTCGGAGCGAATTGCTAACTTACTGTAAACTGTTAAGTATAATTAAGAAATACAAGTTAATGCTAAGTACAAATGTAATGTACAAAGACAAGCTTGAAAGGAGAGACCAATTTATATTTCCCATTATATACTCTTTTGTTGTCAAAGTTAAACCTAAGGTACATAACTCAAAACAAGTTTAGATTAAACTTAAAATCTGTTTGATAAAAAAGCAATATCCGTTCCTGCTGCCGGGCCGGGCTCAGGCTACTCTGAAGCGACCCAGCAGTTCTGCCTGACACGCCCCGCTCGAGACACCATGGTGGCTTACTGGCAACAGGCTGGACTCAGCTACATCCGGTTCTCCCAGATCTGTGCAAAAGCAGTGAGGGATGCCCTGAAGACCGAGTTCAAAGCGAACGCTGAGAAGACTTCGGGCAGCAGCATAAAAACAGTGAAAGTGAAGAAGCCTGACTGAAGCCTGAAGTGCTGAGTCTTCCAGGTGAACCATGTGGGCACCTGTTCCGGCAGATGGAGATCAGCCGTACCTCCTGGAGACAGACGACCCATCTTGTTGATGAATTGGCCATGTCAATAAATTAACACAGTTCACTCTCGGCTGGAAAAAAACAAAACAAAATTCAAAACATTGAATGCCTGAGTAAAATGGGTTAAATCTATAATAGGCTTCCATGGCAGAAGGCCCAGTAGTTTCCTTAGAGGGAGCATAAATCATCCAACCAGAGTAAGTTGCATGTTAGCCTCATTACAGAATAAGGGTTCATGGGAAGTAGGACCTGCTAGAGGCCTGTCCTGCTCCCACTATGTAGGCCAAAACAATCCAATAAAACCAAAGATGAATTACGGGTTGGGGATTTAGCTCAGTGGTAGAGCGCTTGCCTAGCAAGCACAAGGCCCTGGGTTCGGTCCCCAGCTCCGGAAAAAAAAAAAAAAAAAACAACCACCTTCTCCTTATCCAAAGATGAATTACTCCTCAGGCGATGCAGGTGTGTGTGTGTGTGTGTGTGTGTGTGTGTGTGTGTGTGTGTAGGGGCGGGGGTGTAGATTCTCTTGTCCATTGGAGAATCTCAGAGTCTGCACCCACATCCTAAATGTCTTAAAGAACAGAGAGACAAATAGCAAAGAACAGAGAGACAAATAGCAATTACACTCCGCCCTCAATGTCTCCCAAACTGACATATGAGGATGCTGTCAAGGTGGGGACCCGTGACTGATAATAAGACCTTCATGCTAGTGCAGTCGGCCACACTCTACTCTGGCATTCAATTCTTTCTCTTAGCAAAAGCTACTTTCAGGGGCTGGAGAGATGACTCAGTGGTTAAGAGCACTGACTGCTCTTCCAGAGGTCCTGAGTTCAATTCCCAGCAACCACATGGTGGCTCACAACCATCTGTAATGGGATTTGATGCCCTCTTTTGGTGTGTTTGAAGACAGCCACAGCGTACTTATAATAGATAGATAAATAAATAAATAAATAAATAAATAAATCTTAAAAAAAAAAAGATGTGATGGTGTGGAGGTAGCATTGCTCTTGAAGCAAGGCTCAAATCCCGCCCTTAACAGCAGACACTGTTAAACTATAGAGTACTTCAACATCCAAGGAGTCAAACTGGTTCTGAAGAACGTTAAGCTGATCTGAGCTACTGAGACGGAGGGGATAAATTGATCCAAGAAAGACTTCTTTTATTATCGTCTTTTGTATTTCGAGACTAAGAGTTTCTCTGTGTAGCTCTGGCTCTCCTAGAACTTGCTCTGTAGACCAGACTGATCTGGATATCAGACCTCAAGAAATCTGTCTCCCTTTGCCTCCTTAGTGCTGGGATTTAAAGATGTGTGCCATCACTGCCCTGCACAAAGACTTCTGTTCAGCTGTTTTAATTCTGAATAGTAGACTGCAAGAGAAGAGGGTCCATCCAAGAGACCGTGATAAAACTTAGTAGTTGACAGAGATCCAGAACATAAGTCAGCAGGTAATAACTGTCATCTTTGTGGGGAACATTTCTGTTCATATGTGTTATGTTGTGTAGCTGGGTGTTTTTGTGGGACTTCTAACAATGGGAGCAGGAGCTGTCTTTCAGTTTTTTACTTGCTTTTGGGGCCCTTTTCCTCCTACTGGGTTGCTTTAACCAGCCTTAAAATGAGGGTATGTGTCTAGTCTTTTGCAACTTGATATGTCTTGTTTGGTTGATATCTCTGGAAGACCTGCCCTTTTCTGAAGGGGAAATGAAGGAGAAAGTTGAACTGGGGGAGAAGGGAGGTGGAGGGAGGGACTGGGAGGAGAGGAGGGAGGGGAAACTGTGGTTCAGATGTAATATGTTGAGAGAAGAATTAAAGAGAGAGGCAAAGTTTTTTATTAAAGAATTATTTATTATGTATGAGTACGCTGTAACTGTCTTCAGCCACACCAGAAAAAGGCATTGGATCCCATTACAGATGACTGGGGTTACAGGGATCTGAACTCAGGACCTCTGGAAGAGCAGTCAGTGCTCTTAACCACTGAGTCATCTCTCTAGCCCCCTACACACTACTAAATCTTAATTGGATTGAAATGGAGTCTAAAACCACAGGGACCCAGCAAAAGTTCCTTCTGTTTCTCTTCCACTCTGGATCCTCCTCTTGACTACTTCATTAATTTTTATTGTAGTAATACATATTCATTTTACCTGTTTTACTAACTCAATTTCACCCTACTCACAAGCGAAATGTTCCCTGTAAGGTATCCCAATGGCTGGCTTTCACCCTACAACGACTCCATTTGATCCATTTGTTCCTGACATATCTGAAAAAGACATTTTGCATGCTGAGGAGAAACTGGCTGAAAGGAAACCTCATCCCTTTTATTCCGGGCCAAATACAATTCTTCAGATTTGTCTTCTATTTTCTCCTGTTCCCTTCCCTTGATGCTCTGTAGCTCCCTGCAAAGTTTGCTAGTTTGTTTTGGTGCAGCAGTCCTGACAATGGACCAATGATGGTCCTGAGTCAACTTCATGCCCACTTAGCCTCCCACTGACCCACTTTGTCTCTTGTGCCTTGGCTTTCTCTCTCCCTTGACCTTCCAGAGAAATTTCTCAGTTTTACTCTGTAATCAAATCAACTGCCTTTTAACAACAATTTTTTCAAAAGCCTCTTCGAGAATACAGGGTGAAAATTGCATTATCCATCACATGTTCCATCACAGCTGATCAAGTTAAACTCTGCTGCTAAGTCACCAGAGTACCACCTCTTCCAAGGACCCATAACTGTCCCCAACAGCATGATCCATTACAGCTAATCAAGTTAAAACTCTCCTCCTGCTAACTGACCAGAGGATCCTCTTCTTCAATGGACCCATAATTACCCCTCTGACAAAGACCCTCCTCAGCAGGAAAACAGCGCTGCCTAGGAGTTTAGAATGAGAGTTTCCTGCTGAAAGACTACACCTCCCAGGGTCCCTTGCGGCCAGAAAAGTGAATACGGGAATGAACATATAAAGGGGAGTGGTCGTAATTTATACCGATATAAAGGTCTCAGTCTTCTGCTTCCTGAGGTATTCTCTCATCTTCCTACATTGAGTGAGACGTTCTCTAATGGTATGAGGCGTCCTCATGCATAGCGTGGGACTTATGGCTCATTGATCCACATGGTTGAGATTGTGCTCCCCCGCTCCATTTTGGTGTGTGCACCAAGAAACACAGTCCTGCCTAAAGTCCGACTTGCCCTTCTGCTTTTCCGGCTCCATTAAGCTGCCCGCCGCCCTCAGAAATCAAAAAGTGTGTGTGTGTGTGTGTGTGTGTGTGTGTGTGTGTGTGTGTGTGTGTGTGTGTGTGTGTGTGTGTGTGTGTGTGTGTGTGTGTGTTGGTGGGGTTATAAACTTACAACGGAAAAGCCCCTACTCGGAAGTGTCCAGCGTGCAGGCCTCTACCAACCCAAACCCTAAGATATTTCTAGACTTCTATGATCCTTTCGTTGTTGTTAATATTCATTTCTGATGATTGAATCGAGGGGCGGCAATGCTCTTCCCCAGAAATGGGGATTGAAAACTAAACCAGTGTACACTAATCAAACTCTACCACTGAAACAAACCCAGGTCTCTAAGTTCCTCCAGTAATCAGTGACAATAGCTGCAGTCTTTTTTTTTTTTTTTTTTTTTTTTCTTTTTTTTCTTTTTTGGAGTTGAGGACCGAACCCAGGGCCTTGCGCTTGCTAGGCAAGCGCTCTACCGCTGAGCTAAATCCCCAACCCCTATAGCTGTAGTCTTAATGCTGCTTTAAATTTTTAATTTAAAGTAAGCTAACCAGCAGGGGAAACAGTGGAATGGGTAGCCCCAGAATCTGAGACTTTGATCACAGGAAGCCTTGTGATATGGCGCAGTGACATGAACCTGTAGCCCCACCCCCTCTTCCAAAGCTTAAGGCTACCAGCTAGTCTGCAGAACTCAGTGCAGCAGGAACTAGAGACCTTGCCTCAAATTCGAAGTGTAGTTCTCTGATCTACACACATGCTCTGAGGGATGGAAGCCCAGTGATGTATACCTGATCATGTTCACACACCATGCACACACACACCTAGATAAATAAAAAGTTGATGTGACTTTGCAGACATCTTCCTGTACTTGTGTCACTACTAGATAGTAGACCTAGGGTACTTCACAGGTGGAAGTGAAAAGCTGAGGAAAAAGTCAGAAAAGAGAAAAGACTCCAACCTTACCCAGGCCAATCGATTATGTTAAACCTACAGTACCCCAATCCCCTATTTGTTGGGACGTCTTTCTCTTTAAGAAGAAAGATGTTGGTGAGTTACAATTCCAACATGCATTGAATTCATGACACTCCTCCTGCCTCAGCTTCCCTCCAAGTTCTGGGGTTGTAGGAATAAACCACCATGCCCAGTGCACTTGCCTCTTGTTTCTCTCTTTCTTGCTCTGACAGCTAGCTCTGGGGATGAGACCCAGCCCTCACACATACTGGGCAAGCTCTCTGTCTACATGCAACTTCAGCCCCACGTTTGACCTGCGCCGCTCTACCAGCCTCCTCTTCATTCTGTGGGTATTTTATAACTAGACTGACACGAGTCTTCTAATCACAACGACCACTAAATCTAAATGGCATCTCTGCCTCCAGTTACTCACAGCTCCTTTTTTAGGTTTCCCCCAGCTTTCACAGGTTTCCAGTATTTTTCTGAAAATGTATAAATGTTTGGGTTTTGTTTTGAAAGCAAAAGCACTGTAAAACAGTAGAGGATTTGGGAATGGGTCAAAGGGCCTCCCATAGCATGATAAGCAAAAGTCCCCATGGTGGTGTATATAATCCCATTGCTGGAAGAGTTTGAGGCCAGTCTGAGTGAGAGATTGTTTTAAAAAAAAAAAAAAAAGAGCTGGGTGGTGGCAAACATTTCTAATCCCAGCACTTGGGAGGCAGGGGCAGGCAGATCTCTGAGGGTGAGACCAGCTTTGTCTACAGGGGGCTGGAGGTGGAGAGAGAGAGAGAGAGAGAGAGAGAGAGAGAGAGAGAGAGAGAGAGTTAGTTTTCCCTTTATCTAAATGGTTGATCCAGGAAGGTCAAGAGTTAGAGGTCAGCATGGCCCACATAGCAAGCTTCAGACTTGCCCAAGTTAAAAAGTGAGATCCTGTCTTAAGTCAAATCCTGTGTGGATAAGGCTGGCCTTAAATTCATAGAGAGTCTCCTGCCTCTGCTGGGGTTAAAGGAATGTGCAGACTAGCCTAGGCTTCCTTTGCAGATCCTAACCAGAGAAAAGGTAATTGCCAAGAGAAAAGCCTCCACCTTTTGCCAGACTAATGAACTTCAGGAAACTAGAGGTGTTTATTTCTAAATCATGTCTGTGTGATTTGGGGAAAGTTGATTATAGTCTATGGACATATATACCCCCCAACCCCTTTTCTAATCTCTCTCTCTCTCTCTCTCTCTCTCTCTCTCTCTCTCTCTCTCTCTGTTTCTCTGTGTGTCTGTCTCTCTGTGTCTCTGTCTGTCTCCTTTTGAGACAGGGTTTCTCAGTGTAGTCCTGGCTGTACAAGAACTTGTTCTGTAGACAAGGCTGGTCTTGAACTGAGAGATCCTCCCGCCTCTGCTTCCCAAGGGCTGAAATTAAGGCGTGCCCAGCTCCCTTCTAATTTCTTTCAGACACTTCCTTAGGTGCTATGAATATAGTCCTGAAGAAAAGAGATGGAAAGAAACGGCCACTAAAGAGATAAAATGCGGTACTTTCAATGCTAAAGAAGCAATGAAATAAAATCAAAGTGTAACCAACTACATTCCTGGGTTAACGTTTGGATTTAGTGGCCAGTGTGATAAGAAGCAGTAGGAGAATGGTGTGACCTAAACCTTTGACTGCAGTTATTAAAAAGCCCCACGATCTGCCAGGATGGAAGCAGAAGGCCCCTGGAGTGGCATCTGTCCACCTCAACAGAAATAGATAGGACCATAGTGCTGGTAACAGTTAGAGACAGGAACTGGGCCCAAGGGTACGTTTCTCTTTAAGAGTCAGCGCGGCGGGGGCGGGGCTGAGTGCGTCGGGAGCTAGCAGAGGGTGGAGGTACCAGCTGGGAAGAGCCGCCCTCCGGATTGCGCGCGCGCCGTGCGGGGGCGGGATCAAGGTCCGTCCGCATGGCTGGCTTTGGCCCCGGATGAGGAAGTGCGGAGGGGAGGGGGGGAGAGCACTGTAGGAGCGGTGGAGGCTGGAGCGCCCTCGGGCCTCGGCTCCAGAAGATCTGGTAGAGTTGGCGGCGGCGGGGACTGCGGGGACGGAGGCAGCCGAGGCCAAGGTGGCGGGATGAGCACGGTCCGAGGAGGAGGCCGCAGGGTAAGAGGCCTGGGCAGCCCCACGACGGCCTGGGGGGTCCTCCGCCGGATGGTGCTGACTAAAGGGGGTCCGGGCCCCCATCCTTTCAGGGAGCCGAAGGGCACCGAAACAGCGTTGTAAGTGACAAACAACCACAGACATCCAGGAGATCAGGCTCCACGTCGCTGAGAGAAAACAGCTTCTCAGAGTCCTGGTTCCAGGGGAAGGAGGCTCCCATTCAACCTCCATCTGCAGGGGACCCCCAACTTCTCTCCTTGGAGAGGACGACGCCCCTAGTTGGTATACACCTCCGTCGGCTCTGGTCGATTTGTCAGAGAAGGGAGACCGGTTTATGGTGCTGAAGGGAATTCTTTATCCAAAGGAGCGTTTTAATGGGTAACCCCTAAACGACCCTCACTTTGGTCAGCGCCTTCCAAGTGAAGGAGAGTCTCAACTTTCCTAAAAGTGACAGAGGTATCTTTTCTGCAAGAAACAGATCTGTCTTCTTTATTTTTCACTTTCACCCCAAGATAGAGGGAGGCCCTGAATTTATGATATCGTAAGTTAGCTTTTCTCCCCTTCCCCCAACCGTGTCCACCAAGGGTGCTTTGCTTTTCGTGTTTTTATTAGGTCTTTTAGGATTCATTGAGCTGCTCCTCCTCTTCTGGAGTGTGATATTTCCAAGTTTGTATCTCCCACTTAACATCTTTATGACCTTGACTCATCCTCTGTCAGTTGCAGCCCATCTGTAACCTGGGTACTTTTTTTCTCTGAATTGTCATGAAGGCTCAAGGGAAGTTTTGTGGAAAATGTTTGGTGCACAGTGAACTTTTGGTCAATTGTTACTATTGATACGTTAAGAAAGAAAAGTCATGTCCTCCATCAGAAGCCAGTGTCTGCAGGAATCTATCCTTCATCACAAAAGTTCAAACCATTCTTTCCAACAGAAAGGCTTTTCCTAGTCTGGAGGTAAAGGACACGTCCTCTCATTTTGGATCCTACTGTACTCTACTCTCCAAGTTAACAACAGAGAGCCTTAGTGAAAATCAGGAAAAAAATTATTAATTTTTGGAAACAGATTAGCACTTTATTTAATCTATTTATTTTGATATGAGTGGTCTCTTTACAGTTCAGGCTCAAACTCAGTAGGTAGCCCAGGCTGGCCTCTAGCCCCTGACCCCTGATAATCTTGTCTTACCTTATAGGACACTACTAGTTCAGGCATGCACCACCATGTGCCACTTTTTGTTTTGTTTTGAGACAAGCTCTCATGTAGCCCAGGCTGGCCTCAAATTTGCTATGTAGCCAAGCCTCTGATCTTCCTGCATCCGTCTCTCCATTAAGAGTCTTAAGAGGGAGGGAAAACTCAGTGCCAGAAGCCAGCCTTTCTTTGTGCACCAAATCTGTCTAGATCCCCTCTCCCTTCACTTGCTTTTGTTGGCAATTAAAAACAGCTTCCCTTTATCTACACATCCTCTCTAGCCTCCAGCTCTCCGAAGTAAAAGACTGCCCTTCTCCAGGATGTAAAGCACTGCAGATGGCTTCTTTTCCCTTCCCCTTGGATAAGCACATGAAAGTCTTTCATACATGGTGCCTTTTGTCAGCAGACATCAAGAGCATTTTCAGTTTAACCCTCTGTTGGAGGATGGGTTGCTTTTGCTGCATGTTAACAAAAAGGGAAAGGGAAACAGCCTTGATGCCTCAGAGATTCCGTGCAGAACTGGGTTCCTTAGGGGTAATGATGTTCTTCCTGGTCTCTCTTTCAGTTTGTGTTGAGATCTTGATGAGTGGTTTGTTGTTCTTTTGAGACAGGGTTTAGCTATGTAGCCCTAGCTGGCCTGACACTGTGTATCCCAGGGTGTCCTCCGCAGCCCTCTTGCCTCAGCCTCTCCCTGAGTGTTGGGATCACTGGTGTGAGCCACCACTCCTGGTTTAGGGAGATGTTATTAAAAGATTCTTCTTTTTCTGTCCCTCAAGAAGAGGCCTCTTCTCCAAATTCCCTCATGGAAGAATTGGCTACAGTGTCTGAATGTCCCTTATGGAGGGACTGGCTGCAGAATCTGAACCTTTGGAAAAGAAAGCCCTTTTCTCAAGGTGAAAGGAGTGCTGGGAACTTCTCAGGGCCTGATCATTCTTGTGAGTATCGTTCCTTGACACAAGCATGGCAGTGCCACTGTTGTTAACAGCGTCTGTACATTCCAGTTCAAGAGAAGGGGTTATTGGGGCATGGAGGTTTTCTATCTGCTTTCTTTGCCCCCCTTCCCCCCCTTTTTTTTGCTTTATTGCTGTCAAGTTTTACTTGGGGAATCATTGAATAATTAGACATGTTGGTGCTGTAAGATTTGGACGTGGTAAAAAACACTCTAAAGACAATGGAGTTGTGATGTTCCGCCTCTGCTGGCTTTTGTCATGTTTCTGAGTTCACACTTCCAATGACCTGAAGGCACGCTGAAGAAGAGCTTTGTGTCTCTTTTGTAATGTGCAGTATTCCTAAATTGCCTTAAATGTCCCTAAGCACCTACTGAAGTCATTACTGTAGGCCCTGTACCTCTGTTGACACCTGTCTGCAGTGTGTACAGCAACAAAAGGAAAGAGGGAGGTTGGTCTTTCCATCCTGGGCTTTTCATGGGATTATTTTAGCTTGGTCATTTCTCACGGAAAGAACAAGCCTGCGAAAGTTCATTTAAATGGAAGACATTTCCAGACCCTGCAGCTAGAGAGTGGAGTCAGAGTGGGGAGGGACATTGGCTTTTGCTCTGGACACAGAAAGATCGAACTACTCCCTACAGAGCTTTGCATTTGACACAGGTGAGAGGTCACCTGTTGGTCTCAGCTCAAAAATATTATCTCTTCCTCCTTCTTTTCTTCACCCTCCCTTTTTTTTTTTTTTAAAAAAAAAAATGTTTTGTTTTGAGACAGGGTCTCCCTGTATAGCCCGTTGTTGTACTGTGTGGCTCCAGCTGACTTAGAAATTTGTGTTTCCCTGGAATTGGCATGGTAGGCTTGTTTTATGGACGTCATCTTTGAGTAGAGTAATTTTACTTCATATTTTGTACAAATGTCACTCATTTTATAACATCTGAAATAAATCCATTCCCTAAAGAATATAATACTTACTTGTACACATTGGCCAGAGTAATTTAACATTGATTTTTAAAAATTGTATTTTTCGAGACAGGATTTCTCTTTGTAGCCGTGGTTGTTTTGGAACTTACTCTGTAGACCAAGCTAGCCTTGAAGTTACAGAGATCTACCTATCTCTCTGCCTCCTGAGTGCTGGGACACACGGGGTGTGTGTGTGTGTGTGTGTGTGTGTGTGTGTAACTTTATATGTTAAGTATTTGAGTGTTTCACTCCATATATGTGTGTGCACCGTATGTGTGCCTGGTGCCTAGAGAGGCCAGAAGAGGGCATTAGATCCTCTGGAGCAGGAGTTGTAGACAGTTGTGAGCCTCCATGTGGGTGCTGGGAACGGAACCCAGATCCTCTGGGAGAGCCGTCTCTCCAGCCAGGTGAGAATCATTTTTAGGTCAATGGGTTAATTTTCAATTAAACCTTAAACTAGGTAAGGACTTGATATTCTTCCCCAGTAGCTTGTTAGAAGCATTGAGAAGGCTTAAGTTGTAAATAAATCCCTGTCTGAATTTTATTTTTTTTATTTTTATTTTATTTATTTATTTATTTATTTATTTATTTATTTTTTTCCGGAGCTGAGGACCGAACCCAGGGCCTTGTGCTTGCTAGGCAAGCGCTCTACCACTGAGCTAAATCCCCAACCCTATTTTTATTTTTTTTAAAGATTTATTTAGGGGCTGGGGATTTAGCTCAGTGGTAGAGCGCTTACCTAGGAAGCACAAGGCCCTGGGTTCGGTCCCCAGCTCCGAAAAAAAGAACCAAAAAAAAAAAAAAAAGATTTATTTATTATATACACGTACACTGTAGCTGTCTTCAGACACACCAGAAGAGGGCATCAGATCTCATTACAGATGGCTGTGAGCCACCATGTGGTTGCTGGGATTTGAACTCAGAACCTCTGGAAGAGCAGTCAGTGCTCTTAACCACTAAGCCATCTCTCCAGCCCCCTGTCTGTATTTTATAAACACGTTACTTGTTCTTTCTTTTTACTACACAGTTATTAAGAATTTAATTCGAAAACATCGATAGTTAGAAAAGAGGCTGGCAATGAGCAGACTGGTGAATTAAAAGGCTAATCTTACCAGGTTTTTTTAAATGAATTTGCTAGCTGTTTATTCACCAGCTTTCTGCATTTAGATCTTGGTTAAAAAAAAACAAAAGCATGTAATATAACACTTAGTATTTGTTGTTGTTAGTTTGCTTGTTTTTCGTGTTGCTGGTGCTGCAACACAGGGCCTTTTACCTTCGAAACTAGTGCTTTCCCCTGAGATAACAGCTGAGGCACCATGATCACTAAAGTACAGCATACAAATGTTACTGGTGAGCTTATCACCCAGGCAACACTGTGAATGCCTGCTTCTTTAGGGGGGTTTAAGGCCAGTTCTCATATGACACAGGCTGGTCTGGAACTCTGTAACGGAGCGTTACTCTTCATCAGCCTGCCTCTGCTCATGTGTGTATCTGTGCATATATCCATGGTTCCCTCAGGGGCCAGAGGAATTGCGTCCTCTGGAGCTGGAGTTACAGGGGATGATGTGCTCAGTGTGGTTGCCGGGACCCTAACTCTGGTCCTGTGGAAGAGGGATGTACACTATGGACTGGGGGTTGTGGATCTTTCCCGTTAGGCACACACTTTCACTGAGCTACTGCCCCAGCATAAGGGGACACATTTGGGTTTTACTCAGCAGAGAGGCTTCAAGGAAAGGTGACGTTTGAGAACACCCACATTCCCCTAGTGGGCCGTGGATAAAGGGCAGGTAGTGGCAGAGACCCAAGAAGTTTGTGCTTCCATAAACTCAGTTTTGGTTAGAGTGCCCGTGTACCCCAGGTTGGCCCTGAGTTCACAGTCCTTGCTCAAGTGCTGCAGTGAAAGGTGTGCTCATTCCCACAGGGAGGTAGACTTGTGTTTGACAGGATCTCTCATTGATATTTGTGTGCCTGTGATGTATGTGGCTGAGCCCACGTTCACAGTTGTGGGGATGTAGAGGTCGGGGCAGCTTTTGGTGCCTGGTCTCCTTCACCTCGTGAGTCTCTGGAATTGACTTGAGGTCAACAGTCTTGAAAGGCAAGCAGTTTAACTCATAGCCATCTCTGTGATCTATCATTACGTATCTTTTCCTGCACTTGTGTCCATTGTAATAACTAGGAAAAGGAATCCAAACGAAGTTAGAATTGAGTATTTCCTACTTTTTGGCATCAAATAGCAATTCCAATTATTTTCTGTTGACTCCCACATAAATGGCCTAAAATCTGAAGTGCCTTCAGAAATAACCAGTAGCTAGAGGAGAACGGAAGATTTTAATTCTAAAAGGGATAAAGTAGTCTCAACACTGTCTTTTTTTTTTTTTTTTAAAGATTTTATTTTATTTATTATATATAAGTACACTGTAGCTGTCTTCAGATACACCAGAAGAGGGCATCGGATCTCTTTACAGATGGTTGTGAGCCACCATGTGGTTGCTGGGAATTGAACTCATGACCTCTAGAAGAACAGTCGGGTGTTCTTAACCACTGAGCCATCTCTCCAGCCCAACACTGTCTTATTTAAAGATAATTCTTCTTAGTTATGTGTATATGCAAAGTATATGTATGTGTATCATTTGTATGAAGGGGACTGCAGCAGCCTGAAGACAGCCTCAAATCTCTTGAAACTGGAGTTATATGTGACTGTTGTTCTCATACATTGGTGGTGCTGGGAACTGAACCTAGATACTGTGCGAGAGCACTGAGTGCTCTTAGATGCTGACCCACTGCTCCAGCCCCTTGTGGAGAATCTCTGCTTTCACCATGAGATCCAGTGGATCTCTCTTGGGTAATTTAGGTTTTCTCCACCAACTACTCCTCCTCCTCCTCTTCCTCCTCTGCCTTCTCCTCCTCCTCCTCTTCTTCCTCTTTCTCCTCCTCTTTTCTTTTGTTGCATTGTTTTTGAAATCAGGTCTCCCTAACTAGTCCAGGCTAGTCTTGAATCCTAGGTTCACTTAGCTTCAGCTTCCCAAGTGCTAGGATTACAACTGTGAGCTTAGCAGTTCTTTCTTACTCCTTGTATAAGAGCTGGTATGTGTGCATGTGCGTGTGCTCACTGCCTGCATGCCTGCCTGCCCAGGTTTATGCGTACACAAGCATGCTGGTGCTCTCAGAGGCCAGCGGGTACCAGATAGCCTGGAGTTGGACTATAGATGGGTGTGAGCAATCTGATACAGTGCTGGAATCCAGGGTCTCTGCAAGAGCAGCAAGTGCTCACAACCAGAGCCATCTCTCCAGCCCTCAATTTAGGCAATTTTGTTTTAGTTTTTGAGACAGGGTCTTGCTATCCAGCTCTGACTGGTCTAGAATTTGCTATGTAGACCAGGCTGGTCTCAAAATCATAAGCTGGGTTCTGCATTCCTTTGTCTCCCAAGTGTTGAGGCTAAGGGTGTGTGCCATCGTACCAATTTGAAAGTAAGCATTTCTTAAACTTGGCCTTTACCTTTACCCAAGTGTTTCACTTGTGTGTGTGTAAGTGGCTGTCTTATACCACATTTGTTCAGTGCCAGTGAAATCCAGAGAGAGTGTTGTGTCTCTTGTAAATGGTGTTTGTTCTGGATGATCGTGAGCCAGCTTTGCAGGTGCTGGGAACTGAACCCAGGCCCTTTGGGAGAGCAGCAAGTGTTCTGAACTGCTGAACCATAGCTCTAGTCCCCTGGCCCAAGAGTTTTGGAAAACCTTTTTGTTTTTTGTTTTCCAAGACAAGGCTTTACTGTGTAGCTTTGGCTCTCCTATACTTTGTTCTGTAGATCAGGCTGGCCTCAAACTCAGAGCTCTACCTGCCTCTGCCTCCTGAGTTCTGGGATTAAAGCATGCAACACCACTGCCTTTTAACTTTTCACTAAAAATGTTTAGCCTAAAGCAGGTGTGGTAGTTGATACCTGCAAACCCAGCATTCACAAGGTACTACATGCATAGTCCCTCTAGTTTTGGATCAGTCCAGGCTATTGAACTAGGCAGCAGTCTGATGTCTATAGTCTTTAAATTGTGGCAATTTCTTAAAAAATTTCTCTTTTCAGCCTGTGATGGTGGCTAATGCCTTTAGTCCAACACTTGGGAGGCAGAGGCAGGTGGATCTCTGTGAATTTGAGGCCACCCTGGTCTACAACTGAGTTCCTGGCCAGCTAAAGCTGCACAGAGAAACCCTGTCTCAGGCAAAACAGATAACCAAACAAAAATATTTCTCTTCTCTTGTCTAGGGTGGGAGAAGCTTTAAGAATCATCATATGTAGTGTGTGTCTCCCTTCCCAGTGAACCTAAGGCATCATGGGAATGCTAGGCTCTACCAATGAGCTATATGTTCATCCCTCTAGTACTACAAAATACTTAGATGAAATATTTCAGCAAGTATCCTGTTTCTAGCATTTAGTACAAGGAATTTAACTACCAACACAGTGGCATCCTCTGGAGAGCTTGCGTTTTCTGTAGAATATTATATTAGGCTTGCCACTTTCCACCTTCTCAGGTACGGTATTAAGATCTGTAATGGGAAGTGATAGTGGCTCTGCTTAGTTCATGGGGTTCTTCTGTGAATTGAGCGCACACTGCCCATAAAAACTCTTGGAGAATCTTAAGAAGCAGCTAAAGGAGCTGGGTTAGTTAGGAACTTGTGCTTGTCTGGGTAGACAGATCTCAAGTATGTAAAGGAATGGAATTGCATTTTCCAGTATCTTCCTTCAGAGAAGAAAGGTAAATATATTAAAAATGTCAGTATTCCGAGTGACTGTGCGTGCTTTTAGTCCCAGCACTTAGGAAGCAGAGTCAGGTGGATCTCCGAGTTCCAGGCTAGCCTGGTCTATGTAATGTGTTTCAGGACAGCCAGAGCTACATAAACCCTGTGTCAAATGAGAAAACAGAAACAAGCCAGTATCATCCCTGCCCAGGACAGGCAGAGATATAGCTCCAGGGACTTTGCTGGCCGTCCTTTCTAGCCTAATTGATAAGCTATAGACTAATGAGAGACTCGGCCTCAAAGGAGGCAGATAGCATTCCTGAGACAACACTAAAAATTGTCCCGTGCCCTCCATGTGCACACACCAATACACACATATTAAAAAACAAAAACAACAACAAAAAAAACCTGAGTATTTACTCCATGTCAAGTACCTATTCTGGGATATAGCAGTGAACAGGTTTTAAGGTTCATGTTTTGAAACTAGGTAGAAAAGTGCCTTTCTTTTCTTTTCTTTTTTTTTTTTTTCTTAATCTTTTTTTTTTTTTTCGGAGCTGGGGACTGAACCCAGGGCCTTGCGCTTGCTAGGCAAGCGCTCTACCACTGAGCTAAATCTCCAACCCCGCGCCTTTATTTTCTAGTTGATGTCAAATCTGTTTTTGAGTACATATCTATGTCTTATCAATTTTTAAGATTTCTTGTTTTCAAGATAAGATCACTCTATGGAGCCCTTTCTAGCCTGGAAATCACTATATATTCCAGGCTGGTATCATATTCAGAGATCTGCCCGCCTCTGCCTCCTGAGATTAAAGGCGTATGCCATTAGGCCTAGCAGTTAGGTACTGTGTATTTATGGTATCTATGCAGATGACTGTAGCCTCCTAAAGACGCTATAGGCGTCAGATACCCCTGGAGCTTGAGGTATAGGAGGTTTTGAACTGTCACACTTGGGTACTCGACTTATGTGGGAGCCAGATTGGTGTCCTCTGCAAAAACAGCATATACCCCTTTAACCACTTAGGCATTTTCCTAGCCCCCCTTTCCCATTTTCTTGAGGTAGGAGCTCAGTTTTAGCTAAGGATAGCCTTGAACTCACTTTGTAGCTGAGGCTCTTCTTGAATTTGTGTCACTCCTGCCTCAGCCTCCTGAATAATAGGATTGCAGCTATGAGCCACAGTACCCAGTGGTATCGTGGTAGTGTTGGGGATTGAACTCAGTCAGGGTTTATACACCCTGAGTAAATGCTCTGCCTAACGTTCAAACTGAGGCTACTCACAGGGCAGTACCTACTGAAGATTAGATATGTATTTTTCTACCTATACAGTAGACATTTTGATGTCCAGTAATGCTGGCATTTGAAGTTGAGTATGTTGTTCATAATTTTTTGTTGTTGTGCTGTTTTTTTGTGTGTGTTTTTTTAAATATTTTTTTATTTTTTTATAAGTACACTGTAGCTGTCTTCAGATACACCAGAAGAGGGCACTACATCTCATTACAGATGGTTGTGAGCCACCATGTGGTTGCTGGGAATTGAACTCAGGACCTCTGGAAGAGCAGTCAGTGCTCTTAACCACTGAGCCACCTCTCCAGCCCCGTTATTTTATGTTTTGAGACAGGGTTTCTTTGTGTAGCCTTGGCTGTCCTGGACTTGCTTTGTAGACCAGGCTGGCTCTGTAGACCAGGCTCACAGAGATTCACCTGCCTCTGCCTCTGCCCCTGCCTCCTGAGTGCTAGGATTAAAGGCATGTGCCACCATTGCCCGGCTATTTTCCATATTTTAACTGATGTTAATGGAAATGGTTTCTTTTACCATGTCAAGGTTTTAAACTTATATCCCTTCCTTTGATTTGTGTCAGGGTAAACCATTGATGCAAAAGACTTGACTCCATAATCTGCATCTGCCCTAATGCTGTCATCTGGAGTAGAGACTCAGCCAGTTCCACTTGGTTCCTCCATGTCTGCTGTGGTACAGGAGTTGTACTCTGGACTCTCAGTAAGTGTCTCCAAAGAGCTTCATGCTGAGCAGGAGCCGAGTATGACTCCAGATCTAAAGCCTGGAGCCTCAAGCTCTCCCATAAGTCATGGCAGGGCATCACCCCAGGGCTTGCAGAGGACTCATGCAGAAGGTTGTTGTGAAGAAAGCTCTGAAACCGTGGATTATGGGGGCAAGACTGGGTGGTGTGGACTAGTGGACCCTACAAGAGGTCCTATGGCTTATGAGGTCTTGGATAGGGAAGAGAGACCCAAAAGCATGGAGCCAAAGGTCTTCAGAGATCAAGGAGACCAGGCGCAAGTTTTCAGAGGCCCATGTGAGGGAGCAAAGGAAGACCCGTGCCAACATTCCACAACTACTAAGGAAAAGATCTGCCCCAGTCAGGTAAGAAGTGAGATCTTGATTTGGATAAGTGGTCTGAGTGATGGCCTGCAGAGCAGTGCCTCTAATGTAAGTCACAGGCTGCGGACAGGTAGCATGTGACTTAAGTCTTGAAACATTGTCAAAAACATTGGTTTTGATGTTTTTTGATACAGGTCACTGTGAACTCTCACTACTGTATGAATTTTTGAGTCTCTAAAAACAAGGAGGTATTTCTACACATGCTGATAGAAAGTTATGTATCAGGCCTGGGGAGATGGCTTAATTAAAAATCAGATCCCCAAAACCCACATTAAAAAGCCAGGCACAGCAGCCCTTAGTAGCACAGAGGGGCAGATCCCTGGAGTACATTGTCTAGCCAGCTGAGCCAAATCTGTGAGCTCCAAGATCAGTGGGAGACTCTAATCAAAAAATAAGGTGGCATGCTATTGAAGACCATACCCGACTTCCACCTGTAGCCTTCAGCACAGCCGCACACATGGGCACACCCACATGCACACCCACACAGACACACACAGAATGATGCAAAATGGTGAGAATTCAAGCTGTAACATTTGGTAATTGACAAACTGGAGTGAAAGGTCCTGGAGAAATCTTTGGGGAGGCTAATGCTACATGTAGTAGCTTCATCAGGTGGGTTTTTCAGGCCAAGAAACTTTTTTATTTCCTCCACAGTGATGGGTATCAGACCCAGGCCTTGTATATGCTAGTCAGGCAGTCTACCACAGAGCTATATACCTGGATAATTTTTATCTTTCAGAACATCAGAGGTGATCTTCATAATAAACTGAAGAATGAGTCAGAAAACCAGTCCTTTTTTAATTTTAGTTCTGTTTCAGTTTGAAACAAGGTCTTTATTCTGTAGCTCAGACTGGCCTTTAATGCAAGATAACCCTCCTGTCTCAGCTTCTTGAGTATTGGGGCTACAAGGGTGCACTTCCATGCCTGGCTTTGTAACCACATGGAAAATTTCACAACCTTATGTAATTCTGCTTCTAGGAGGTCCTATGCTGTCTTCGGCCTCCTTGTGTACCGTATATGCATGCACTTACATATACACATTTTTTTTTCTTTTTTTGAGTCAAGGGTCTTACTGTGTAGCCTTGTCTGACCTGAAACACTCTAGACTAGTCTGGCTTTGAACTCACAGAGACCCACTTGCTTCTGCATCTCAAGTGCTAGGACTAAAGATAGGTACAAACATACCCAGCTACACTTAAAAATTAAAGAGTTCAGCATTTCAATAATCATATTAATTGAAAGATGGGAGAAAAAAATAGCTGAATTTGTGGATTCTTGCAAATTAACTCCTTTGGGAAAGGTTGAGTCCTTGTTGTCATTCAGTGTGTTAGAATGTCCCGGGCTATTGGTTTAAATATTCCTTTGCTTTAGTCTACTACTGCCGTGAAGAGATACTGTGTCCAAGGCAACTTTAAGAGAAAGCATTTAACTGGGGGTTGGATAGTTTCTAAGGCTTAGTCCATGGTCATCATGATGGGGAACACTTCGGCAGGCAGGCAGGCAGGCAGGCAGGCAGGCAGGCAGGCAGGCAGGCAGGCAGGCAGGCAGGCAGGCAGGCCTGGGGCTGGAGCAGTTGCTAAGAACTTCTATCTGATCCACAAGCAAGAGGCGGAGACATAACTGGGAATTATGTGGCCTTTAAAACCTCAGAGTCTGCCTTCTAGTGATGTACCTCTAGTGGGGTCACACCTCCCAAGCTGTTCCAAATATTCCACCTGCTAGGAAACAAGCAAGCATTCACTGGGGCATTCTCATTAAACCACCACACCACACACTTCATCTGTCTCTGTTAATTTATGTACTATTTCATCATTTTCTTCTGTGTCTTCCAACTTCTTTTTTTTTCTTTTCTTTTTTTCGGGGCTGGGGACCAAACCCAGGGCCTTGCGCTTGCTAGGCAAGCACTCTTCCACTGAGCTAAATCCCCAACCCTGTCTTCCAGCTTCTTGGTTTGTCTGTTTGTTGAGACAAGTTTGTTCTCGTAGCCCAGGCTGGTCCTTTAACTCCTTATGTAGCCAAGGTTGACTTTGTACGTCATTCCAAGAGAAGTACTTCAAGAGTTTTAGCTTAGAGATTCACCTCGCATGCAGGAGGTGTGCATGCGGGAGGTGTGCATGCAGGAGGGGGTGTGCATGCAGAAGGTGCATTTGCAGCACCACGGTAAACAGAACGTAGAATTGGATCTATAGAATTGCCACAGTGAAAAGGCGGGGTGTTCGTCGTCTGACTAGCGAACTGCCTTATCTGGATCAAATCTCTCAGGAGAATTGAGAAGAGTCTTCAAGCATTTGGATGGCTGTCCACCGGAAGTGAGCCTACTGGACTCAAACTCATTGGACAGCATGAGGTTTAGTAGTTTCTGGTCATCTCAGGTCACAAAGTGTGTGGAAGCCTGAACACTGCTGACTTCTCAGACAAGGAGACACGCCATTTACACAGCATTCTGGTTTATAAAATCAGATGACCTTAAAAGAGAACCCTTACTAAACCAACAGACTGCCACAGTCAGAAGGCAGATGATACTAGGCATGGTGGTCATCCCATTATTTGGGAGGCTTAGGGAGGAAGAGTGCCATATGTTCAAGACCAGCCTGGGCTACATAATGAATATCAGGTAAGTAAGAGCTAGATAGCAAGACCCCGACAAATTAAGAAGGAAAAAAAAGCAAGACACCAGACAAATTATGAAAATATATTTGTACATATAGAGAAATGTCTTGCCTTAGGTAAAGAAATTTCATTTGTTTATTTTGTTTTGGTTTTGAGACAAGGTTTCTCTATGTAGTCCTGGCTAAGGTAGGACTTATGGGACTTCATTATGGGGACCAGGATGGCCTCGAACTTAAAGATGCTGGGATTAGAGGCATGTGTCATCATACATAGAGAATCTTTTTCTTTTTCTTTCTTTGAGGTTTTTGTTGTTGTTGTTTTGAGATAGGATTTCTCTGCGGTAGCCCTGGCTGTACTAGAACTTAATTTTGTAGAGCAGGCTAGCCTCAAGCTCAGAGATCTGCCTGCCTCTTCCTCCCAAGTGCTGGGATCAAAGGCATGCAGCACCACTACCACTGGCTTATAGAGAATTCTTGAATTGATGAATTAAGAAGCCAAACCTGGCTGGTAATGGTAGTGTATACCTGTAATCCTAGCTCTTTTAGAAAGTTAACTTATATACTTCAACCATGAGATGCATCCTTCAGTGATTTAGAAGGTAAATGGGCTCGGTAGAGGAATAATGGCGCAGAGGTCCAGATGCACTTCCGCTATAGAGCAGAGCCATGTTACCTGGATAGATGACACTCTGGATCAAACAAACATAAGAACACACTAAAGACCTCAAATGCAAACCAGCAAAAAGGAATTCTGTCTTGCTTTAGAGTTGTGTCAAAAGGCAGAAAACCTTTTAACTAATAATTTTGTTTATTCGATGAGGAATGTTTCATTATTGGAAGAAAAAGAGCTTTTTAAATTATGTGTTTTTATTTATTTATTTTAAAGATTTCTTTCTTTCTTTTTTTTTTTTTCTTTTTCTTTTTCTTTTTTTTGGAACTGGGGACCGAACCCAGGGCCTTGCACTTCCTAGGCAAGCGCTCTACCACTGAGCTAAATCCTCAACCCCCAAGATTTATTTCTTTTAAGTATATGAGTACACTGTCGCTGTCTTCAGACACACCAGAAAAGGGCATCAGATCCCATTACAGATGGTTGTGAGCCACCATGTGGTTGCTGGGATTTGAACTCAGGACCTCTGGAAGAGCAGTCAGTGCTCTTAACCACTGAGCCATCTCTCCAGCCTGTATTTTTTTTTTCTTTAAGATTATACCCTAATTCCATTTCTCCCCTCCCTTTCTTCCCTTTAAACGTTACCATATATCTCCCTTTTCTCTCTTTCAAATTCATGATACCTATTTCTATGTGGTTACTGCATGCACATGTGAATATACATTTATATTCCTAAATATACTTGCTAAGGCCATGTAATATCACATGTACTCTGGACAACCAGTTGGTGTCTTTCCCTGAGGAAGATCACCTCTCCTGCTCTCAGCTTTCCTCAGTTTCCTCTGCTTTTTGTGTAGTGGATAACAAAAAGGCCATTTAAACCTGAACCCTACACACATAATTTAAGATTTATTTTTTTAATTTTGTGTGTATGAATATTTTGCCTGTGTGTATGTATGTGCATCATGTATGTGCCTGGTGCCTGTAGAGAGCTGAAGAGGGCTTCAGATCTTGGAACTGGAGTTACTGATTGCTGGGAGCATCCAGGTGGTTGCTGGGACTTTACTGCCTCCAGGAATGGTGAAGGAGGAAGTTTGTTGTGGATAAAAGGGAGAGAGAGCATAGCCAGAGGCAGGCACATCTGGGAGAGGCCAGAGTGGACATGACTAGACTGAGCTGTGTCATGTAGGGAGAGGTGGGAGGAGGGGAAGGAGCCAGGTGCAGCAGCCAGAAGGCCAAAGGTATAAAAGGGGCTGGTAACCAAAATGTCTGGATTATATTAAGGAAGAGCCTCTTGGGGAAGGGGAGCCTAGCATAGACCCTGGGCTAGAGAGTTGGGGTAGAGGCCAGCCATACCCTGAAACAGGTAGGGACTGAGGGATGCTGGGAGAACCTGATGGCTAGGTCTGCTTTGATGTGTTAAATAGCTACTTACTTTGACGGAGGCAGGGTTTCTCTGTCCTGGACCTCTTTCAGGATGGCCTTGAACTCAGAGACCCACTTGTCTTTTTCCTGAGTGCTGGGATTCCAGGCGTGTGCCACCTCCACCCAGCACTTTCTTTTCTTTAACCTTAAGAGAACAGTACCTGGGAAAGGTGCAGCAGAAGCACCAGCTCCAAGAGCCAAACTCGACTCTGAAGCTATGTTTTCAGTTCTGAACTCCATTCCTGTAGGAGGAAGGTTGAAAATGATGGGACATGTGAAATTTACTCTGTAAGACGTACTAAAGATTGGTCTTATTTCAACAAAGATGGCTGCGAAGCAGATGGGGAAGCACTGAAAATTCCCTCTGCCACTGCTAGGGTTGTCTGCGATTGTTGCTGAGTGGAGGTTGTGGAATGTTAATTTTTTTGATTGCTCTTTTTCTTTTTCATAATGGTATATGGACCTGGGTTGAATATGTTGTAAAAAGTTTTGGTTCCAGGATGTAAGAAAAAGTTATTGGGGGGCTGGAGAGATGGCTCAGTGGTTAAGAGCACCGACTGCTCTCCCAGAGGTCCTGAGTTCAATTCCCAGCAACCACATGGTGGCTCACAACCATCTGTAAAGAGATCTGATGCCCTCTTCTGGTGCGTCTGAAGACAGCTACAGTGTACTTATTTATAATAAATGAATAAGTCTTAAAAAAAGAAAGTGAAAAAGTTCCTGTCCTTCAGCCATAGCATATACATTTTGGAGAACACACTGGGTTTGAAGGAAAGGAGCGTTATAGTAAGGAGAGAGATAGCTGTTGATTGTCTGAGGCATGCTATGTTTTATGGAAGCTCATTTTTTCATGGTATGTTCACAAGAACCTAGTTCTTATGATTTATGTCAATTTATAGTTAAGGTTGTTGAACTTAATACCATCCAGATTACTATGTACTAACCCCGAGAGTCTCAGATCCTAACAGAAGTTTGCAATAGTGTACAGGAGGTTGCTGCTTACCTACCAGGATTTCGTGAGATGGAAAGATGGATCAGTGGTTATTACACTTGCTGCTCTAGCGGACGGAGGACCTGGGTTTAGTTCCTAGCACCTGTGTTGGGCTGCTCACAACTACCTGTAAAACTTGTTAAAACTTTAAAAATTGTATGTGTATGTATGTTTGTGTGCAACACATGTGTAGGTGTCCACAGAAGCAGAGTGCCTGGGATCCTATCCTGGGAACTACAGTTGCCAGCATCTGAGTCATGAGAATGAGCTTGGGTGGGTCCTCTTAAGAGCAGCATCTGGCCATCTCTCCAGCTCCTAATAAAGGGGCTTCCTGTTGGAAATAAATAAAATTTCAGTGACTGAAAAGTGGAGCCTCGGCAGCTGAAGAGATGGCTCCATCAGCAGGTGCTTGCTGTGCCAGCATGAGGACCCGAGTTTGATCGCCTGCACTCACAGAAAAGCCAAAAGCAGTGCACAGTCGGAATCTAGAGAATCGCTGGACTCTCACTGACCAGCCCAACCTGTCCTTATCACCAAGAGACCCTTTCTTAAACAAGGTGAGGGCTGGCTGAGATGACTCCGACCGTAAAGATGCTCACCATAAAAGTCCCAAGACCTGAGCTTGATCCCAAGGACACACATAAAAATGGAAGGAGAGAACCAATTCCATAAAATTGGTCTCTGACTCCCACATGTGCACAGAGGCACATGCCCTCCCCACAGTCACACACAAAGTGATGATGATGGTGATGATGGTGATGACGATGGTGATGACGATGGTGATGACGATGGTGATGACGATGGTGATGACGATGGTGATGACGATGGTGATGACGATGGTGATGACAATGGTGATGATGATGATGATGGTGATGATGATGGTGATGATGATGGTGATGATGATGATGATGGTGATGACGATGGTGATGATGGTGATGACGATGGTGATGACGATGGTGATGACGCCGACTACGACGACGACAGTAAATGAGAAAATGGAGGTGGATGGCTCTGAGGAACAACACTCTGTGTCATCATCTGGCCTCCAGCTGTACTCACACTTGTGCATACACACGGGTGTGTACACACAATGCAAACATGCTTTTTAAAGGATGACACTGATGTAGATGGGCTGTTCTTGGGTCTGCAGGGCACTGTTGTGCCCTAGTTGGCTGTGTCTGTAGACAGGCCTTTGGCTAAAGCATGTTGTCGGGGGGTAAGAGTTTGCTGTAACTTCACAGTGGTGCCTCTCTTAAAGCTGCAGGTTTTCTGAATTTAAAAGTTGCTGGGTTTTGCTCCTCTCTACATATATAAAGGTGTAAGAAAATGGGAGATCCATCTAGAGATAAAACTTCTCTTTCATTAGAGTGCTGGCAATTGAACCCTGGGCTTTGCCCTGCTCGTTAGGAACCATTCCATTTGCGCTACAGCCCCGGCCCTGTCAGACTCAGTAGCCCAGAGGCTGGCTCCTCTGCCTGTGAGTCTATCAGCAGAGCCACACCCCGGAGCTTTCTTACCCTTATGTGGTTGTGTTTAGGAGGCTAGAGTCAGCTCGGGGGTTAAGAGCACTTGCTCTTGCTGAGGATCTGGGTTTGATTGGCAGCACTCTGTTTACTCATCTGTAACTGCAACTCTAGGGAACCTGACACCCTCTCCTGACCTCTGCAGGGACCAGGCACATGTACAGGTAAAACATGCACATAAAATAAATTAATTAAAAGCGTGAACCGGGGCTGAAGAGATGGCTCATTGGTCATGAGCACTGGCTGTTCTTCCAGAGGTCCTGAGTTCAAGTCTCAGAACCCACTTGGCAGCTGTGGCCCTCTTCTGGCCTCCATGGGTACTGTGTGTAGGCAAGCAGGCAGATCACCCATATATATAAAACAATAGATTTTTAAACTTAAAAAAAATCTTTTAAAACTTTTATTTAAGTAATTTGTGATTTACATAAAACCGAAAAAACTGAAATTGAGCCTCAGTTTATTAGACTGGGGCGCCTTTTTTTTTTTTTTTTTTTTTTTTTGAGACAAGGTTTGACTATAGCCTTGCTCAGACTGGACTTGACTTACAGAGGTTTACCTGTCTCTGCAGTGCTAGCATTAAACGTCACAAACTCAGCCATTAACTTCCCAATTTTCTCATTGATTTGCAGGTATTGAAAAATTCTTCAGCAGTTTCAGTTCTTGAGATCCAGCTAGCTCCTCCTTCCTGTTCCTGTTCTCTCTTTAAAGTTAACTCCCATCTTATGAAGGGAGCTAGCAGGGGATGCAGGCAGCAGTGCAAGCTGCATGCTTGAGCACAGAGAAACTTGTATCCTGCACCGGCTTCCGCTGGCACCGCACCAAGTGCTCTTGTATCTCTAACTCACCTCTTGATTTCAGAAGGCACTTACAGGAGCTGCACACTAACACACCTGCAGTCCTACCACTCAAGACGCTGAGGCAGGAGGACTATAGCTGTTTTAGTCCCACGTGGATTGCCTAGTGACCCTACCTCCAAAAAATAGTGCTTTGCTTATCTCTGCTTCAGCTCAAATTCCAGAGAAGTAACCTTTTAATTTATTAACCTAAATTTGAGCTTTTCTTCAGTTCTCAATTCCTGTGACTGTTGGCAGAAATCCTGGCATTACACTGAGCTCTGAAGTAATAAGTGATGTTTGGGAGCTCAGGTACCTCTGCATCTTGTGTTGACTGTGGTTTTCTTGATGCAGGATCTCCTCCTGATACAGTCCAGCAAAGGACCTGTATGTGCAGACTGCCCTGGAGATGCACGAAAGAACAGAGGTATGATACTTCTTGTTGATTTTTGCTTGTTTGAGACGAGGTCTCACTGTTTAGTCCTAGCTGTCCTTGAGCTCATATCTACCTGCCCCTGCCCCCTGAGTGCTGATACCTAGGAAGGGTTTTTTTCCTTTTTTATGATTGTTATTTATGTGTATATGTGAGCTTGCTAAAGCATGTGCATACCGTGTGTGCAGGGGCCAGTGGAGGCCAGAAGAGGTCGCGTCAGATATATTGGACCTACAGTTAAAGGCGGTTGTGTGTGGGTGGTGGGCACCCAGACAGGGCCTATTGCAAGAGCAGCATGCTTAATTGTTGAACCATGTTTCCAGACCCCAAATTGGGGTTTATTAGGAAACGGTTTAGTTGTCTTCTTTTGGGTAGCTGCCAGAGCATACTCTTAGTGAGAATAGTGTGTTCTTCTTTTAGTTACCATTCGCTTGCTTGCTTATTTGCTTGAGATAGGTTTTCTCTGTGTAGTTCTAGCTGTCTTGGAACTTGGCCTGTAGACCAGACTGGCCTCAAACTCACAGAGATCCCCCTGCCTCTGTCTTGGGAGTGCTGGGATCAAAGGTGTGGGTTACCACTACCCAGCCCTCTTAGTTATCTTTTCTACCAGCTCAGATGGGGAGAGCTGAGTGGAGAAAGGAACGGAAGAGAAGGATCAAGGATAGAGACTGGTCTGGAAGGTCTTCCAAGGAGGCCAAGTGTGACCAGGCAGGGAGGGCTGAGGCTGAGGTGGAGGCGGTCGTGGTGTTGCACAGCCTGTGGTGTTCCACTTTGATCTTCTGGTCTTGAGATCAGATCATGATCTGACATTTGGCAAGCAGTCCAATCTTTTCACAGCACTGAACTTGGAATCAGTTACTCTGCAGACACAGATTCCTTGTTGTTGTCTTTTGAGACAGGGTTTCTCTGGGCAGCTCTGGCTGTCTCAGAACTTGATCTATAGATCAGGTTGGCCTAGAACTGACAGAGATCTGCCTGTCTTTGCCACCAGAGTTCCAGAAGTAAAGGTGTGTGCTACTATGCTTCACCATTAGTATTTATTGTTTTGTTTTGTTTGTTTTTCAAGGCAGGGTTTCTCTGTGTAGCCCTGGCTATCCTGGAACTAACTCAACTCTGTAGACCAAATTGGCCTCAATCTCAGAGATTCATGTATCAACATCTTTCTTTCAGGACTTTTTGTTCATTTTCCCCTACCCATTTTATCAGGGTCTTAACTGTATAGTCCTGGCTTTCCTGTAACTGTCTGTGTAGACCCTCCCCCAGATGCAAGTAAGGCCCATGTCCCAAAGTTTCCACTGTCTCTCAATGACATGCTCTCGGCTAGGCAGAGTGTTCAAAAACAGAAGCCTGTTGGGGACATTTCAGAATAAAAAACATAACAGTGGGAGGGGCTCAGAAGAGGTGACTGTAGAGGGCAAGACAGAAGTAGCTATGTGGCTGTGTATGTGAATGTCAGACACATTCAGACTGGCATTCTCCTTGTCTGCTCACCTAAGGGGCTTTTATTTGTTGGAACTGGTTCTATGTAGCCTAGGCTGGCTTTGAACTTGTCTGTATAGAACAAGCTGGCCTCAAACTCACAGAATCCTCCTGCCTCCGAGTACTAGAATTAAAGATATGAGACCACTGGCCCGGCTCTTTTGTTTGCTAGGTTGTTTTGTGAGACAGTTCTGTACATTCCAAGGCATCCTCTTCCTCAGTGCTCTGGAGTCAGGGCAACTTTGAACTCCTAATCCTCTTGCCCCTACTTTTCAAATGCTAGAACTGTGGGCATGTACTGTCACCCAGTTTAAGTTTGAGTGCTCATGCTGAGAAACTCATGGCGGGTCATTGTTTGGGATGACATAAAAAGTAGGTTATGTCACAGTGCTAAATACTGTGCTGGGAATTGGAGATGGCCTTTGTTAGTAATTGATATTTACATAATCTGTTGACATATAGTGTGCATTTATCTATCCAGTGTTTGCTACCTCTCCCTGTCTGAGTGTAGTTTAGTGGCAGAGCATGTGCCTAATCATGTGTGTGGTCCTGTGCTCTTTTGCTAATACCCCAAATAAGAAATTCATTAGGTACCCCTTCCCCGTGATGCTAGCTCTATACCTGCCAGGCAAGCCCTCTGTCACTGAGATATACCTGCGACCCATATTCTGAATATTTTTAAATGCTCTTCTGAATGCCATCATGTAACTGTTCTCATCCGTAGTTAAAGAATCAAAGATTGAAAACCCTGCGTGTTATTTAATCCTCTGTAGCACTGAGATATGTGCACTTTTACAGAAGAGCTCGAGGCTCTGGAAAGTTAGTACCATAGAGTTGAGGGGCTTCAGGTTCTGGCTGGCTTTGAACTTGGGTTGGGGTTCCTGTTCTGTTTCTCTCCTGCTGGAATCATAGGTGTGTCAGAAGTAAAATTCCTTCATACGCTCTGCATCCCACACAGAAAGGTAGGTTGCTTGTTATTGTTGTATGTTTACCTTGTGAGTTTATAATGGCTGTTTTCATACTAACTCAGACGTGAAAGGAGTAAAATAAGCTCGAATGTTCCTGTTACTCAGCTTCCGTGGTGATCAGCCCAGTCTTACAGAAAGGCAGTTGTTACAACTCATTGGGTTCAGGACCATTCCACTTGCAAGTTAATCTTCTATACGTAAAGTTCTACACACAGCTCTTCTTTTTTTTTCTTTTTCTGACTTGTTTTTGGCAGTGCTAGGGTTTGAACCTGTGGCTTCTCTAATGCTAGGCACTGAGCTGCAGTACCAGCTTTAACTGTTCCTTTTCTTTTTTTTTTTTTTCCGGAGCTGGGGACTGAACCTAGTAACTGTTCCTTTTCAAAGAGCTATTTTATTTATATCTAATTTCAGGTAATAAAATGATCATCAAATAATAAGAACTGTTGTAACAACAGTTTATTGTGATAGGTGGATGGATGGATGGATGGATGGATGGATGGATGGATGGATTAATTTTACCCCACCTAGGATTGACCTCAGTGCTCTGTCACTGAATTTATTCCTAGCCCTCTTCTCCTAGGTTGACCTTGTCCTAGGTTGACCTGGGACACACTTTGTAGCTCTAACAGTCCTTGATCTTTCCTTAGTCCCTGAGTAGCTGCTATTACAAACTGGCATCATCAGGGCCTCCTAGTAGTGTTTTAAAACAGCAACTTAAGTCTGAGGCAGGCTCACAGTTTTATGTGTTATTCAATTATCTAGTATCATCTGTGAATGCCAAGTAACATAATGAAAGGTGGCTTTGATTTTTCTCAAAATTGGCTGCTTTTTTGGCTCTTTATCATCGTTTGCAAAGGAACACAAAACTACTCGTGTGTCATGCTAAGCCTTCTTCTCAGGTTAGCTTTCCTGTCATCGCCATTGGATGAAGGATGACGTTCTGTTAGGGACAGCAGCTTTTCTTATTCTTTTTTTTTTTTTTTTAATTATATACTGATTTGAGTTTCGTTCTCTTTTGTAAAAGGAAATGTACACAATACAGCTGGAACTCTGCCAGAAGCCACTGAAGAGAGACGAGGTATGAAAGCCAGAGTAACTAGGGGACTGTAATGGAGGACACTGGGTGGCACTGTGAGTCAGGATCTGTCAGCCAGGGGTAGTAAGCACCCAGGAGTAGACAGGAGCATGACCAGTAGTGAGCTTTGGGAAACCAGAGTTTTAGGTACACAGAGCCTGTAACCTTTGTGGACCCTGAATTAACAAAAGCAACTCTTAAAGAAAAACAATGTGGAGAATTACTAATTTGTCCTTTTGTTTGTGGTTACCAGGGAACAGTACTGTTTCCAAAATGAGCAAAGGGAAGGAAGAGTCATGTGACTTACACCCTGTCTGTAAAGAAGAGGACAATCACCAGCCGAGTCTCCGCCACCATAAGGAAAAGCACAGTTCTGCACATGATGGTTCCATCGCTCCAGGAAGCATAGACGCTATAACACCCTCGGAAGAAAATTCTAAAATTTTATGTCTCACACCATATTTGTCTGGTTCAAAATCCCTAGAAAAATGTGGTTTTGAAAGCAGTGGATTGACAAAGGCATCTGCTGAAAAAACGCACAAGGTTGATCAAAGCCAGGACTTCACTTGTAGAGAAGAAAGGACTGTGGAATCCAGTAACCACAGCAACTGTCACACTCTAGCTGGCTGTCCCCGTATAGACAGCTGTAGTTCTATGCTTAATTCTCCTACTGAAGCCACAGAAATTACGTTTAAAAAGAATGATGTGAAAATTACTTTAAACCTTGATGGTAATTTGATAAATTCTGAGGACCATAGGAAAACTGTTGTGGATGTGACCCATCCTGAGGAAAACTCTGAGGAAAGCAGCTTTTCCTTATTGGTGTACACGGAAGATCCTGAACAAACAACGGTAAAGTCCAGTGCCCTGAACGGGAAGATTTACAGTAAGGTTGCTCAGTCTGTAGTCAGCCTCCAGAGGAAGCTGGGCGACTGTCCGCCAAATGAAGCCTTGTGCAACGAGTTTTTGCCTGAAAGAAAGCCCCTTCAGAGCTCGATGCCAGAAGATCCAGTAAGTTCTGAATGTAATGAAATATCAAAACCCAAGGAAGGTACTGCAAAATTACCATCATCTCCAGAAAAACCTGTTCAGCCCTCACAGGACAGCATTTCCCATTTTGATGGACCCATCACCGTTTGTGAGATGAGTGAATGTTCTCCTAACAGAGAACTGGTTGCACACAAAATAGAACATGAATGTGTTTCACATCAACAAGTGTCCCTTAGTTCTCAAGACCATGTGACAGCTGACTCTCTACTAAGTATAAACAGAGAAATGCCTTCAGCAGCATGCAAAGATGTTCAAGAGAGCCGTCGTTTTCTGGAGAATGGAGTAAATGTTACCCCTGACACTCAAACCATTCCTGCTGAGACAAAAACGGAAGCCATGTCTCCACAAGGTGACAAAGCCATGTCTCCACAAGGTGACAAAGCCTTGTATGAATGTGCCTCCTCATTCATACAAACCTTAAACATCAAAACAAGCAGCTCAGAAGGGCAAAAAGAAATGACTGGTGTACATTCCACGTTACTCTCAAGTGTGAGAGGAGCGGCTGGCTCCTCCCTTGTCAGAGAATGTCAAAATGTTCAGTCTCGGGATCTCTTCAGCTGTCATTGCATAACACAAGATGCATCTGGAAAGAACATGTGCTCTGCTTGTGCTGCCTATGAACCTAGCAAAGATATTCTGAAAGTTAGCAACTGTAAAATAAAATGTGGAAATGCATCTCAAAGACCAGAAGATTTTGCAGAAAATAGCACCCTCTTGGAGAGTGAACCTGCTGGGAGAGAGATGCAAAGCAGTATCCTAGGAGGCACAGTCAGAGGTTCAGCGACAGCAGCTGTGTCACATAGTGCTCCTCTGAACGCAGCTGCTCTCGTGGAAACCGGTGATGAGGGACTGGTTGGAAGAAAACAAGACCAACACAGAGACACTGAGATTTATAAACACAGCATCTCTGCTTGTGACACACAAGAACTAAGCCAATCTGTAAACATTCCAAGTCCTGAAACAGTAGTGGACCAGTCTCTGAGTGTTAGTTCATCTCATTTCAAAGCCATGCCCCGAGCAGCTGAAAGTCTTCACCAGAAAGCAGGTGAAGTCTCTGACTGTCAGAGTAGCCAAAATAGTCTAGACAAATGCAGATGTGAAGGCAAGCCAGCCAGGGAAGGACTAAATGGTGACTACCGAGAGACCATCCCTGAGGTAAGCCATAAGCAAAAGGATCGGATAGTCTGTTCAGGCAGTAAAGTCCCTCTGTCTTGTGGCAGTTTAAAGCAAAAAGACCCCAAAAGAGCCTTTAAAAATATTCCTGGTTCTGAAGAGTTCACTCACAGTATGCTAGATGTGGTATGTCCAGACTGCAGAGGTGAGCCTACAGAGGGAGCGCAGGGTCTAGAAGCATCTAGTCTATCTGGTCATTGTACAAGGCACGAGTCACTGGCACACCATGAGACTTTAAGAAGTACCTTATCTCTTCGAGGAGAACTGAATGTTGTATTTATAGGTACACCTGGCTGGCACTCAGAACTCCCAAATGCTGCTGCTTCTACAGTAGACTCTCCTGAGATGGAAGAATCACATGAAGAAAAAGTGTGCAAATCTCTAAAAGACTATGAAGTAGAAGAATGTCCAGACTCTGCCATTGAGCATGAAGTAAAATCTATTGAAGATCATGAGCCACATAGAAGAGCGCCGGATAGAGAAGGCGTGTCTTTAAATGACATTCATTGTGAGCATCAAGGTAAAGGAGGATCCATGACAGAGGGACTGAGACTCGAAACAAAGGCTGAGTTTGGCAAGAAGAAAACCTTTGGATTATCCTTAAAAGACTCAGTGTCTCCTGGGTGCCAAGACTCTATCAAGGTGGTACATTCTTGTCTGTCTTCTCTGGAACATTCACCAGCTGATGTTCCTGGTGAAATGCCTAACTTGAAACATCACTTTAAACCCAAAGATGGTAAAGTGCTTTGTGAAAATGTCAAGGATTGCACAGTCCTGTCTGACATGAAGGAAGGAATACCAATGGATTCAAATAACCCCTGTGAACGAGATAGCACATACGTCAGTGTGGACAGAAATGCATGCAAAGCTTGTCACTCTCATAGGAATTCCACTGGTAAACATTTGCCTTTGACAATGGAAACAGCAATTAAAATGAATAAAGAAGAAACTGAAGAACATCAGAAGGGACTACTGGGTCACATAGCTGTTGGGGAAGCAGCTGAGGAGACCATCACCAGAGCAGGTCATGATGGTAATTCTCAGACCCACGTGAAATGCCAGAGAATGCAAAATGTTGCTGAAAGCCCACAAAACCAGGGAGTTGTGGACTCTGCCTTGCCAAAGGAAGAATGTGCACATCAGAAGGGCACACAGGCACTACCGGAACAACACACATCAGCAAACTTGTTGTCAGATGAGATGCAAAGTAAGAAGCAACCTGTGGCTGACCAGGATGAGTCCCTTATGGAAGAAGTCACCCTAAGAAAGCCAACCAAGGACGAAATTGCTAGACAGCTTCAGAGGTTGAAATCCCCAAAAGAAGAAAGCTTATGTCCTTCATTAAAGAAAGACACTCAATTATACACAGGTACTTGCCTTCCTGGTACCTCCTGGAAAGAAGGTGACCCCACTTTTGCTGGAGGTGATCGAATACACGGTGCCTTCGTGACTCTGTCGTATCCGCAAAGACTGCTTCCTGTAAAGAAGCAGCCTCATCGAACGTGTAAGAGAATTTCTTGTCAGGAGCCGGTCACTGTGCGGAGAAAAATAAGTAAAGTGAGAAATTCTGATTGTGGAAAGAGTTTCTCTAACCCAGTTCCCACAAAAGCACACAGACTTCTCAGCCCATGTACCGTGCCTGCCAAGCCATTGGAACCTGAAACCGTAGCTCTCGAGAGCTTGCGTGGCCACACACCAAAGCCGAAGGCTACTCTGTGCCACTCCCTGAGGAGCCTGAGCTGTAGGAAGCCTACCAAAGAATCAGCCTTACTAGACAAGCTGTCTGTCCTGGCCTCCAAACTGACTCTGGCCGCAAAGCCCCAGAAACTCAGATGTCGGCGGTATTCCTCTTCCCTTGTTCCACTGGCTAAAAACTACAAGCGCCTCCGATACAAAAAGCTCCTAGATGGATTTTCACATAACGCAGTGCAGCTGGACCCATATTTGGCAGCTACTGGGTGGAGTAGGGGGTCTCACAGTAGGCCCTTGGCACTTTATTCTCTTGAAGCTGTTAAAATAAGCTTCATAGATTTGAGCAACAAGATGCCGTCACTGCTGCTTGGTACCGAAAACGCCCCGTTTTCCTTTCATGTGAAGTCAGCATCCAGTTGCATGGCTGAGTCCTCCAGGACTTTTCCTGAGCACTGTGCCCCGTCGAGGCTTGCCTTAACAGAGGCCTCCCAGTGCTCACCTCCATCTCCCAAGTGGACCTTCTCTTTCTTCTTGTCCCATGGTTGCCCTGGGGTGGCCACATTCAGGGAAGACACTGGCCTCAGTAGTCAGACACACACTCAGGCTCCTCTCCAAGATTATGGAGGCACTGCCATAGTTCAGACCAGAGCAGACTGCTCTGGCCTTGGCCTTCACACACTTCTAGCACTTTGTTCACCCGGATGTTATCGAATCTGGACAAAAAGACGGAACTTCTCCAGTCATATGCCTACCATGCAGAGGCTCCTCTTGACCCAGTTTACACAGGGCCTAAAAGGGTTAAGGTCTCCAGCCTCTATAGCCGATAGGGTCTTCTCTTCTCTGCCCTACTCGGTGGGCCGAGTGTTGTCCATTTGGAGCCAGCACGGACCCTCTTGTACCTTCAAATTGCCAGCTCTTCATTCTCCTCATAGCAAGCAGCAGGGGAGCCTGAGCGCCCTGAGCAGGTAAGAACTTGTCGGCTCTTTCATTGTGTTCCATGTTTGTCTCCTGCTGACTGGGAAAGGGGGAGGCACGGCAGAAATGGAGGACTGTCTGCTGGGGCCGTCCTGTGACTCTCTGTTGAGAGTGCAGCGGTAGTCCTTGCATACAGGCCTGTGATTTGCCCACAGCATCTTCTCTTACATCTTGCACTAGTCTTTACATTTTATTCTTTGTGCCGTCATCTTTATTTCTCCTGAGTCGGGCTCTCAACATAGCTCTGCTGTTAGAGTTCACTTTATAGATCAGTCTGACCTGTCTAAAGTTAGGTGCCACAACGCCCAGTGTATGCCACCACCTTTCAGTATAGGTCGCTTGCTTGCTTGTTTGTTTGTGACACTGTAGCTCAGGCTGGCACGGAACTCAAGAACATCTTGCTTTGGGCCTGAGTGCTGGGATGACAAGCCATCATGTTCCAGTTGCTTCTACTTTTTTCCTATAGTTTAGGCTTTAGAAGTTCACAGAAACATACCCTGGTTTTGGGACTTTGTAGAATTGGACAGAAATTCTTTTTGGGGAGAGCGGGGTGGTGAGGGGAAGGTTCCTCTGTGTAGCTCTGGTTGTCTTGGAATTCTGTAGATCAGAAACACTACAATTCATTAATAAGCTATAGTCACTATGCTGGGCAGGTTCTGATCTATGCTAATCCCTTCACCTGTTAAAACCCTTATAAATGCCTGTCTCTTGCCAATCTGATGTTTTCCTGGACGCTTCTACTCCATCAGCCTGTCCTTAGGGTGAACCTCTCTTGGCCATGTGTCTGGTCCATCCCATCTAATATTGGCGCCTCCTCCCTCCCCCTCTTCCTTATCTTCTCACCCCACCCCTCGCTCCCCACCCCTCGCCCGTTTCCTGAGTGCTGGAATTAAAGGCATGTGCCAGTGCTCTGGGCTGGACAGAAGTTCTTGTGGTCTCACTGTTGGGAATAGGGGAGAGTAATTTGTCAGTGTCGCTGTACCTTCTAAATAAACGTAGAACAGCACTGGGCATGCGGCTCAGCAGTCCAGTGTTTGCTTGGTTATTGTAAAACTGCTCAGTCCCCAGCTCAGAGAGGAGGGAGGAACCTAAGACCACCCACACCTTTGATTTTTCCCATTAATTAATTTATTTATTCACTTTACATCCTGATAGCAGCCCCCATTCCCATTCCCCTCACCATGTAGCCCCTCCTTGAATCCCATCATCCTCTTTTCCTCTGTGAAGGGGGAGGCCCCCCTGGGTACCAACTCCCCTGGCAGTCAAATCACTGCAGGACTAGGCATATCGGCTCCCACTGAGGCCAGACAAGGCAGCCCAATTAGGGGAACAGGATCTACAGGCAGGCAACAGAGTCAGGGACAGTCCCCTCTCCAGTTGTTGGGGGGTCCACACAGAGACCAAGCTGCTCTTCTGCTGCATATGTGTCATGCGTATGGGGGAGGAGCACAGATGACTAGGCCCAGCCAGTGTGTATACTCTTTGGTGGTTCAGTCTACCGGAGCCCCCAAGAATCCGGGTTAGTTGAGTCTGTTGGTCTTCTTGTGGAGTTCCTATCCCCTTTGGGTCCCGGAATCCTTCCCAGCTCTTTCACAAGACTCTCTGAGCTCCTTCGAATGTTTGGCTGTGGGTCTGTGCATCTGTTTCAGTCAGTTAGTTGCTGGGTGGAGCCTCTCAGAGGACAGTCCTGTTAGGCTCCTGTCTGCAAGCACAACAGAGCATCATTAACAGTGTCAGGGATTAGTTCTTGCCCGTGGGATGGGTCTCAGGTTGGGCCGGTCACTGGTTGGTAGTTCTTTCAGCTCTGCCCCATCTTTGTTCCTGCACTTAACAGCAGGACAGATTGTGAGGTAAAGGTTTTGTGGCTAGATTGCCGTTTCCATCCTCCACTGGAGTCCTGCCTGGCTTGAGGAATTAACCACTTCAGGCTCCAGATCCCCACTGCTAGGAGTCTTAGCTGGAGTCACCCTCCTAGGGAACCTAAGATTTAAATTATCCCCCCCCCCCTTTTTAAGAGTTTTTAGGTGGGGTATAGTTTGTATAGAATGCATGCTTAGCGTAAGATGCTGACATCAATCTCTACACTAAAACAGTCCTCAAAGAATCTTGTTAGACACATCTTTCCACTGAAATTCCTTAGATGAACAGAAACTGTCGCTTCATTTTATTTTTCCAGATAGGGTTTCTCTTTTAGCCCTGGCTGTCTTGGCACACATCTGTAGACCAGGCTGGCCTACTCAGATCTGCCTCAAGAGCACTGGGACTGAAGGTATGCGCCACACTGGCCGGCTCAGCTCTGTCATTTTTAGTTCATTCTTAACTATTACTACAGTGGAAATTCTAATTCTGGTTGAAATTTAAGACCAATTCGGGCTAAGGAATGAAACATCTCAAAAACACAGTAAAGGGGCAAGAAAGATGTTCAGTAGTTAGGAGGACCGCAGTTTGGTTCCTCTTAGATCCATCCTGTAGCTCTAGTTCCCAGGGATCTAACATCCTCCTCTGGCTTCTGTGGGCACTGCATGCATTTGTTGTACATACATACAATTGACAAAGAACCATATACATAAAATCCATATGTACCATACATACAAACCTATGTATGTATGTATGAATGTATGTATGTATGTATGTATGTATGAATATATGTATGTATGTATGTGTGTATGAATGTATGTGTGAATGAGATAGGTTTCTCAGGCTGGAGAGATGGCTCAGTGGTTAAGGGCACTGACTGCTCATCCAGCGGTCCTGAGTTCAATTCCCAGCAACCACATGGTGGCTCACAACCATCTGTAATGGGATCTGATGCCCTCTTCTGGTGTGTCTGAAGACAGCTACAGTGTACTTAGATATAATAAATAAATTTAAAAAAAAAAAAGACAGGGTTTCTCTGTGTAACCCTGTCTGTCCTGCAACTCACTTTGTAGACCAGGCTGGTCTTGAACTCAGGTCTGCCTGCCTCTGTCTCCTGAATGCTGAAACTAAAGGCATGCACTACACCTGCCAGCTACACAAAAAACTATTAGATCTGTAAATAAATTTAGTTAAATTTTTAAATAAATAAAATAATGAATGAATGAGTGAAAGAATGGGATGCTTCCTGGCAAGATGGTGCAGTAAGTAAGCCACCAAGTCTGATGCCTGAGTTATATTCTTAGAACCCATGTAATGGGAAGAGAAAAATGGCCTCCAAACACATGCTGTGCCACACACATGGTGAGTTCACACATATGTACAAAGTAAGAAAGTATACTGTAAAAATAGAGCAGATTAATTGGGTCAAATGGTAGCATACTGCTTGTAGTGTGCAGAATTTTGATCGGCCTCGATGTAAATTGCTGTGGTTGTTCTGTGCTCTAAGCCTGTGACCCACAGCTTTAAACTGTTTTGTGTTTCCTCCCTCCCCACTCATTCTAGGATTATAGGTATAACCACTGTTATATTCCTGTCTGCTGTTTTGCTTCTTACATTCTATATGTAGCTTGCTTGCTTGTCGTTGTCGTTGTTGTGGTTGTTGTTGTTGTCCTTGAGACGGTTTCTATGTAGTCCTGGCTATCCCAGAACTCTGTAGTCCAGGCTGGCCTTGAACTCAGAGATCCATCTGCCTCTGCCTCCCAAGTGTTTGGATTAAGGTTGTGCGCCACCACTGACCAGCTTTTTTTTTTAGATAGGATCTCACTATACAGTCCAGTCCCTAGTTTTTTTTTTTTTTTTTTTTTTTTTTTTGATGTATTTATTTTGAGACAAGTTCTATTACTTTGACTGATCTCAAAGTCTGTGCTCTGCTGTTTTTTCCCTGAGTAGCTGGGTCCACAGGCTGTGTCACAGCACTGAGCACTTGAAGATCTTTTTCTAACCTGATCCCGTGGTTGCTTAGTGGGGCTCTGTAATCCTGTTTTTTGTTTTTTGTTTTTTTTTTTAACAAGTGCTTTTTTTCTTTTCTTTCTCTCTCTCTTTTTAAAGATGTATTTATTTTTATTTAAATGAGTACACTGTAGCTGTCTTCAAACACACCAGAAGAGGGCATCAGATCCCATCACAGATGGTTGTGAGCCACCATGTGGTTGCTGGGAATTGAACTCAGGACCTCTGGAAGAGCAGTCGGAGCTATTTATTTATTTATTTATTTATTTATTTATTTATTTATTTTATATATAAGTACACTGTAGCTGTCTTCAGACACACCAGAAGAGGGCATCAGATCCCATCACAGATGGTTGTGAGCCACCATGTGGTTGCTGGGATTTGAACTCAGGACCTCTGGAAGAGCAGTCGGTGCTCTTAACCGCTGAGCCATCTCTCCAGCCCTTTAATCCTGTTTTACTTGCTCTTTCCAGTGTCTGTTGTGTTACTGAGTTGCTTCACCTAAGACGTTAATCTGTTCTAAACATTTGAGAAACTGGACTTTTTTTTCCCCATCAAATTAACAAATTTTTAATTTTCAGGGAGGAGATGAGATGAGGGGTTATGATGCGAGTTCCACGTTAATAAAGTGTGCTCTGTTCTAAAATCAGTAGAATTTTTGTGCCAGTCTTATTGTGAAAGGCACAAAAATTTCCAGCATCTTCTATAACTGTCTCTATAAGCCATTGGTAGAGGAATGAGATTAATTGTCATTTAGGTATAGCTGTGCTTTATATACATTGGGCATTGAAATTTTTTTCTAATTTCTTAAATTTTTTTTCCTATGAGTGTTTGGCCTGAAAGTGTGTCTACATGACATGTGTGCTTCGTGCCTAAGGAGGTAACAAGAGTGTGTTGGAGCCCTTGCAACTGGATTATGGATGGCTAGGAACCTCCAAGTGGGTACCCGGAGCTGAGCCTTGGTCCTGTCCAAGAGTAACTAGTGCTCTTGGATGCTGAGCCAGTTCTCCAGCCTCCTTCCTTTTTATGTGTCTTGGTGTTTAGCCTGCATGTGCACCATGTGCTTAGTGCCCACATCGATCAGAAGAAAGTACTAGATGCCTTCGAGTTGCAGATAACTGTGAGCTGCCATGTGGTTGCAAGGAATTGAACCTGGGTCCTCTGGAAGACCAGCCAGTGCCCCCCCCCCCCCCCAGCTGGGGACTGAACCCAGGGCCTTGCGCTTCCTAGGCAAGCGCTCTACCACTGAGCTAAATCCCCAACACCCAGCCAGTGCTCTTAACCACTGAGCCATCTCTCCAGCCCCAAAAGGCAAAATTTATTTTAACAATTAATATAGACCTGAATGGTTTAAGATCTTTATTTTATATTTCAGTATACTTACTAATTTGTATGCGTAGGTTTTTGGGGGGGGGGGATGAGGGGGGTTAAGGAAGGCTTGTACCATGATGTATGTATGTGGTCAGAGGACAACTTTGGATCTTTCTTTCCACTTTATGTGGGGTCCAGGAATTAAACTCAGGCTGTCATCTTGCTTTGTCAGACAGTAAGTGTCTTTACCTGGTGAGCCATCTTACACTCCCCCTTCCCCGTGGTTGGTTGGTTGCTTCTTTGTTTTCTTTGTTTCTTTGTTTCTTTGTTTCTTTCTTTCTTTTATGTGCAGGATACTTTTTATGTCTAGTTTTTTTTTTAATTGGACATTTTATTTATTTACATTTCAAATGTTATCCCCTTTCCTGGTTTTCCCTCTGGAAACCCCCATCCAATCCTCCCTCCCCCTGCTTCTATGAGGGTGCTCCCCTACCCACCCTTGCCTCTCTGCCTTGGCATTTCCTTACACTGGGGCATCGAACTTTCGCAGGACGAAGGACCTCTCCCCACAATGATGCCAGATAAAGCCATCCTCTGCTACATATGCATCTGGAGCCATGGATCCCTCTATGTGTACTCTTTGGTTGGTGTTATGTCTAATCTTTAAAAACCATTTGTTGTATGTTGTTTGTTTGTATGTATGTATGTATGTATGTATGTGTACATGTATGTAAGTGAACATGTGCCATGATAAGCACATGAAGGAAGGAAGGTCAGTAAATTTTTTGGGAATCCATCTTTTCTTCTACCCTGTGAGGTCCAGAGTTTGACCTCAGGTGGTCAGGCATTGCAGCAAGACCTATACGTGGAGCCGTCTTCCTGTTCCTTATCTTTGAAATTTTAAAAGAATCTTAACCTGTGTACTTACCAAGTTACTTAAAAGGTGTAAGCCCTAAGGTCATTCTTGTTCCTGTCCTCTCTGTTACTGTCCTTCCCTTTCTTTATACCTTTTTACATTAGGAGCACTCCTCCTGTTAGCCTACTGCAGCCCAGTACATACATGAGCATAGTGGCCCGGTGGGAGGTGCTTGTTTCTTGGCCTGCATCATATGCCAGTGCCTGCAGGAACATGAAGACCTTTGCTGTTGCCCCACTCCATAACTTGCTGCTTTGTACTTGTGCTTTACTTCAGCCACACCACCATACCACATGTGCCTCTTCCAGGCATGGAGGCTGCCCACAACACCAACAGCAGTCACCTGAGGTAAGCCTTGCACACAGGCCTGAAGTGTGGGTGGGTGTGTGTGAGAAAGCACAGGGAGAATATACGCTTATTCTAGTGTTCATTGGTAGGATGGGCCAGGCATGGCACAACTCTGACCTGGTCTTTCTAATCTTACTCAAGCTTATAGGTCTCAAATATCTCTGAGAATCAGTAATGCGCTATATCAGATAGCAAAAAGTAAGGTCATATACTTAGTACCATTTACTTTAAAAAGACGGGGTTGGGGATTTAGCTCAGTGGTAGAGCACTTGCCTAGGAAGCTCAAGGCCCTGGGTTCGGTCCCCAGCTCCGAAAAAAAAAAAAAAAGAACCAAAAAAAAAAGACGTTATTAACCAGCCTGTTAGCATCTCAAAGTGTCTGAGGTCCTTGCCCTACACCAGCCTAGGTCCTAGTCCCTGAGTGGGTGGGTTCATCTGCTCATTCACAACCGTCTTCCCTTACTTACACACATTTCTTCATAAAACTGCCCTGTTCACTGAAATGGATTGACCACATTCTTGTAATGTTTCATATGTGTAGACCCAGGTTAGTCTAAAAGTGACTAGGAAACAAGTTGGCTGGAAATGTCATTCCCGGACAGAAGAAACGTCACCCATTCTAATCTGTATGTTCAAAAGATCACATGTGCTGGGATGAGAGACCACAGTGGTAAATTGCCTGCCTAGTAAGCCAGAGGGCATGGGTTTCATCCCCCACAGCCCATGTAGAAAACCAGGGATTCTAGTGCTTAGGCAGGTTCTGAGGTTAACTGGCAGCCAGCCTAAGCTACTTAGTGAGCTCTAGACCAGGGAGAGACTGTCTCAAAAAAAAAAAAAAAAAAAAAAAAAGGTGGCTGGGACAGCTGAGGAAGGGTATTGTCTTCTGGTCTCCACATACACACTAGGATCTATAGAAAGACCTACATGTAGAGCCGTCTTACTTTAAAGTTTTAAAAGGATCTTAACATGTGTGCTTACCAAGCTACTTAAAAAAAAAAAACCAAACAACTAAATAAAAATGCCTGCTTGCTGCCAGGCAATAGTGGTGTATGCCTTTAATCCCAGCACTTGTAAGGCAGAGGGAGGCAGATCTTCGTGAGTTTGAGGCCGGCCTGGTTCTCATAGTATGTTCTAGGCAGCTGAGGCTCCACAGAGAAACCCTATCTCAAAAAAACAAACAAACAAACAAACAAAAAAAACCCAAAAACACAAACAAACAAACAATCAGCTGGAAGTGGAAAACAAACTCATACAGGTTTTATCTCCATTCTGTCTCCATGGTGCTAGGCTAGAGCCTGTGTTTCCTGCCTTGGTGCCAAAGTCTTGCTTGGTAACAGAACCCTCTGTCAGCACGCTCCTGCTCTCGGCCTCGGAGCTCCAGGTTCCTGCGTTTGATGAGTTGGATGGTGTGTCAGCAGCTTGCCCCCGACCACAGAGCAGTCCGGCACAGCAGGAGGAGGTAAACGCAGAGTTCCAGGAGTCAGGTGGAGGTGCCATTGGGCTTCCCGTTGACTCCCCTCACATGCTCACTGCTCACTGGCCTTAACTCACTGTCTGAGCATACTGAGAGGTAGGAGTTCTCCTGCTAAGCCCCAACCTTGTCTGTCGAAGAAAGGATATGTTGGATTTTTATGGGGGTTGTTAACCTTCACTTTGGTTTGTTTTCAGAGATAGGGTCCTACTGTTTTCTCCTTACTAACTTCCAGCTCTCTTCCTGCTCTACCATGCAGGGCTTAGTTATCTGTATTGTTTTCCAGATTCCCTTTTCTCGGCAACAGCATTAAAGAGAGTTTAGAGAGAGAGACTTGGCCCTAAAGAGCCTTTGTGCGTTGAAAGACGAGTAAACGTTAGTGTCCTTCAGCTTTACAGCATCACCTGTCTCCACTGAGTGAGCACCTCCAGTTGATTACCTCAGTTGAACGTTCAACTGTTTAATATATGAAGGGGTAGCGACAGGGGATGAGCCAGGGCAGGAAGGGGAAATTTTTAGGCTTATCTATAAACTGGGGGAGCAATGTTTTGAGTATGACAGCTTTATTTATAATGTCTTACATCTTGTCTATCTTTATTCTTAACCTTTAAAAAACAGGCCGAGCCAGAGAAGAGACCAAAGAAAGTCTCACAGATCCGCATCCGGAAAACCATTCCTAAACCAGATCCCAACCTTACCCCAATGGGTCTGCCTCGGCCCAAAAGGTGAGTTTTTCTAATGCAAACTGGGTTCGTTGCTAGGCAAAGCATACTCGCCCTTAAAGCCGCCACCATATAATCAGAGCTGTGTTCTCACTTCTAGGAATTTATCCCAAGAATTCATTGGTTATATGACTATATAATTATATGCAAGATTTCTAATCCATTAATCATTTTTGTTGTATTCCTTATGCTAGATATTATGTATGCATAATCATAGCTTAAACTCTAGTAGGAATCTAGCCTTTGAGCTTTGAGAGGCCAAGGCAGGAGTAGATGCTTGTTCAGACCAGCTTTAGGTGCACAGTGAGCTGTCCTGGGGGGAGATGGGGTGGGAGGGGACGACACCAGAGTCACATGATGAGACCCTGTATAAACAACAAAAAAGACACACAAACCAGAAAAAACAGTTTATTTAAAAAATTCATTTAGGCTTATTGATTTTATTTGTATATGTGTTTCCCTGCATGTATGCATGTGTGTGCCTGGTGCCCTTGAAGGTCACTTTCATGGCATTGGATCTCCCGGAACTGAAGATACATTTATCTTATGGGTTGCCATGTGGGTACTGGGAACCAAATCCAGGTCCTGTGTAAAATTAATAAGTATTTTTAACTTCTGAGCCATATCTCCATCCCCTGATATACTTTTGAAGTTGGCAGTGTGGTGTACTCCTGTGAGCCCAGCAATCAGGAGGTGGGAAGGAGGGAAAGAGGTCAAGGTCACCTTCAGTTTTCCAACCTTCTGGTTATATGTGCAGAGTTCTGGTATATTTCTATTAGTTCCTTTAAGTAACTTAAATCAATTAACCTTTTGAGCTCTAAGAGTCTGTCTGTGGACCAAGAAAGTGCCCAGTGAGAACAGTGCTTGCCAAAGCCTATTCTCACTGTATAGCCCAGGTTGTCCCTGAACCCATCATCCTCTGTCTTAGCCTCCAAATGCTGAGATTACAAATAAATAGCGCATCTTAGAATATAGTAAATATCCTCCCTCCCTCCCTCCTCTACCTGTACTGTAGACTGAAGGCTGTGTGAAGGGAGCCTGGGGGCTGCCTCTGAGCTGTACTCAGCTGACACATACTTTACTGACTACCCTGTGCGTCACCTCTAGAAATGCTTTGCGTATCTCAAGTGCCCGGTGTCCCGTGGCTTCATTCTGAGAATGGAAAGTAGGTTTCAGTGTGGCTTTCCTTCCTTCTTTCTTTGTGCTTCTAATCTCAAAGCTTTGTTGGGAACCAAAGGCTTGTTTGTTTCACTTCGCTTTGTTGTTTGGTTCTGTGGGTTTTTTATATTTTCCCTTTTTTCTTTTTTGAGACAGGGTTTCTCTATGTACCTCTAGCTGTCCTGGAACTCACGCTGTAAGTCCAGGCTGGCCTCAAACTCAGAGATTAGCCTGTCTCTCAGTGCTAGGACTAAAGGAGTGTGTCACCGTCACCTGCAGGCAGTATTTTTCTCTTTTTACTGATATAAAAGCCTTTCTACTCGTTGTTAGTCTTGATTTATCTGCTGATGGCTCATCATGGCGTCTTTACATATTTGCTCCTTTATACTTTATTCTTCCTCATTCCCTCCTCTATCCCTTTCACACCAGCTGGCCCTCTTACTCCCCAGGACGCCCTGCTTCAGTTTTCATGTTACCCACCCTGTTTCCCTATTTCCTCACAAGCTCATCCTCCCTCACGATCCTGTTTCTATTTTTTATACACAAATAATAATTTTAAGTATGCATTCTGCATAGGAGGGAAAATGCAGTGTTTATTTTGCACAATGAATCCCATTTATACATATATGTATGTGTGTATAATGCATAATTTCATTTTAATTTACAAACGAATAAAATGCCATTATGTAGGGGCTGGGGATTTAGCTCAGTGGTAGAGCGCTTACCTAGGAAGCGCAAGGCCCTGGGTTCGGTCCCCAGCTCCGGAAAAAAAAAAAGAACCAAAAAGAAAAAAAAAATGCCATTATGTGTATACACTATTTTCTTTATTGTGTTAATGGACATATAGCCAAGTTTTATTTTTTAGCTATTCTAAATATTACAGCATTAAATTTAGATATACAAATATTTCTGATGTGTTGATTTAGAGACAGGCATGTATGTATCTGAAAGTCCTATGGTTGGACATGTGGCATTTATGTGTTTTTTTTTCCTTTTAAGAGTTCTTTTTATCTGCATTCATGGTTTGTTTGCATGTCTGTGTTGGGGCGCCAGGTCCCCTAGAACTGGAGTTACAGAGAGTTGTGAGCTGCCATGTGGGTGCTGAGGATTGAACCTGGTTCTTTGGAAGAGCAGCCAGCGCTCTTAACAACCAAGCCGTCTCTCCGGCCCTGATGTATGGCATTTCTACTTTAGTTTTTGGAAAACTTGCACACTGATTCCCATGTTTCTACAGGAGTTGACCCTTTGACAAGCAGTGCTTAAGATTCTTCTTTCCCCACGTTCTCACTGCATTTGTTGTCCTTTCTTTGTTTTCTTTTGTTTCTGGTTGTTTGGTTGAGTTTCTCCGAGTTACCCATGGCTGTCCTGGAACTGTTGAGACCAGGCTGGCCTTGAATTCACAGAGATTCTCTGCCTCTGCCTCCTGAGTGCTAGGATTGTAGGCTTGTGCCACTACTGCCATCTTGTTTGTTTCCTGTAAAGATTGTGTTTTTAATTTTGCTGTTCTCTTCCCACTGTGCTGCTGTCCACTGTTCTACTGGAATGCACGCTGTCTCTCCCTCCCTGTCTGCCATCATCACACCTGTGACCTGGGTCTTGAGAGGTCTTTCCTCCTACATCTTTCCTTAGAACATGGTGGAACCCAAGCATTCTTCTGGTTTCTGAGGCCTTTTATAGTTTGAATTTTGCAGTTCAAGCTCGCTGGCCCAATGCCGCAGGAAAGTTCAACAAGGACACTGGAAATCCACTTACGACGCGCAGGAGAGGTGTAGACAATGAGAGCGCCCAAGCCTGGTGGGCATGGCCTGCCAGGCATCTTTGGCCCGTCTGGGAGTAAGGGGCCTAGTTTGGTCCTGTGGACATCTAAGAAGAAGGTGATGGGTGTCCATATGGTGGTGATCCCTTTTCTACAAACCTGCTCTCCTTGGCAGTCTAGAAGAAATAGGCTGCTGTGAGCCAGGGGGAATCCCAGCAGCTCTTGGGTGTTAGAGTGGAGCGTCCTGTGGAGTCAGGAAGGGTTTTGGGTTCCTTGCTTGTAGGAGTCTGGACCAGCAGACAGGCTGTATGTCTTTCTCATCTTCTCTATCCAAAGGACTCCTGTATGGAGTAGCTATCATTGCTTTCTGGAGTTTGGGAGAGATGGGTAACTTCCTAGGCAGATCGACCAGGACTTCCTTTGTTATATCTTCTCGGTGACTTCCTCCTGTATTAATTTACAGTGTTCATGTCTCTCCTGTCTCATTTGGTTAGGGTTCCACTTTATCAGACATCACAATGACTGAATCGACTTGTTTTTAGTTTTCATTTGTTTAGTATTTCCACCTTTCTTTCTCTCTCTCTCTCTCTCTCTCTCTCTTTTGTTCTCTCTTTCTTTCTTCTTTTCTCTCTCTCTTTCTCTCTCTTTCTTTCTTTCTTTCTTTCTGTCTGTCTGTCTGTCTGTCTGTCTTTCTTTTTCTTTTTTTTCAGAGCTGGGAACCCAGGGCCTTGCGCTTGCTAGGCAAGCGCTCTACCACTGAGCTAAATCCCCAACCCCCCCCCCCTTTTTTTAATCTTTTAAAATTTCCATCCTTTAAAAAATTGTTTTCAGCTGGGTGGCAGTGGTGCATGCCCTCAGGAGACAGAGGTTGATGCTATCAGACTGTTTATTATTTGATTCATTAAACTTTCCCTTGCCAACTTCTCTCCCTAGCGTGCTTGCTTCTTTTAAAAACCTCACTTTTTACAGTGATGTGTATGGGTTTATGAGGAGAGTACAGGAGCACAGCTGCTCTTGGGTACCAGAAGAGAGTGTCGGATCCCTGGGAACAGGCAGTTGTGAAGCTCCATGAGGATTCTGTGAAAGGAACCTGGGTCTCTGTGAGAGTAGCAAATGTTTGTACCATCTCTCCAGTCCTCCTTCCCTGATTTCTGTGTTCTGAGAGTCTCACTGTAAAGCCTTGGCTGACCTGAAATCCACTCTTTAGGTCAGGCTCACAGAGATGTGCCTACCCTTCACTTGAGTTCTGGACTTCAAAACTGCCTGCTGTTTTTAACTTAATTTCCTGGCTGAACTTTTCTTCCAAGTTGCCAGCTTTTTCATCCATACTGATGATTTTGTTGTTGTTGTTATTGTTAATGTGCACACACGTGTGTGTGTGTGTGTGTGTGTGTGTGTGTGTGTGTGTGTGTGTGTGCGCGTGTTGATGCACATGTGCAAGAATATGCATGCCTGGGCCCAGATATGTACACCATGGATTAAGTGTGGAGGTCAAAGGACAACTTTTGCAAGTTGGTTCTCTCTCTCTAACATGTGAAACATGGGGATTGAACTCCGGTTATCACCTTTGTAACAAGTGCTTTGACTGCTAATTCATCCCATTGCTGATGTTTGCTGGAAAATGTTTGAAGTGTTCATCTGGTATTTTAATCCTTCAGTAACTTTGAATTCAGTAACTAAGGAGTTCAGATCTTTTGGGTGAGTCTTGTTGTCATGCTATTTTGTATTTCCAGTTTTGTATTGGAATTTGTATATCTGTTGGTTTATAAGCCTCTAGTTTCCAAGCGTATCTTTTTTTTTTTTTTGGTTCTTTTTTTCGGAGCTGGGGACCGAACCCAGGGCCTTTTTCCAAGCGTATCTTATGGAGCAGCCTGCTCTTTACGGCTTAGTCATCAGTAACAATCATCAAAGAGAACCCAAAGTGTTGTAGCAACAGTAATGTCGCACTGTATGAGGGACAGAGGGACGTAAAATCCCCTCATTCCACTGTGTATCACTAATACCATACAACTGAAATGTCAGCTACCTCAGAGCATGCTGGGACCGCGTGGACTAAGTGTGGGAACAGTAAAAGATTGAGAGGAAAGGAGGAGACTAAGAAAGGAGTGAACAGATGAGAACCCAAGTTAAAAGGGGGGGAAACAGGATATTAGGGAGCAAAGAGTAAAGGAAAAACTTTACAAGAGAAAAGGCAAAATAAAATTGTTGCTCAATATTGAAAAGTTAAAAAAATGCAATTAATGTAAAGGGTAGAATAAAAATAAAATCATACAAAAAAAAAAAAAGTTTGGTATGTGTCTTAGTTAGGGTTTACTGCTCTGAGCAGACACCATGACCACAGCAATTCTTATAAAGCACAACATTCATTTGGGGCTGGCTTACAGTGCAGAGGTTCAGTCCAGTATTATGGCGGGAAGCATGGCAGCATCCAGGCAGGCATGGTGCAGGAAGAGCTGAGAGTTCTACATCTAATTCAGAAGGCAGCCAGGAGGAGACTGGTTCCCATGTGGTTAGGAGGAGGGTCTTAAAGCACATTCCCACAGTGACACACTTCCTCCAACAAGGCCACACCTCCAAATAGTGCCACTCCCTGGGCCAAGCATATTCAAACCACCACGACACATACGGTAAGGTTAAGTAAGGCTCAGTATAAGTACATTATATGTATGTATATAAATCTCAAAGAATTAATAGGAATGCTGTATTTTTTTACGATGCTAAATATAGGGGGATGGTGTGGGATAAAAGAGAAAAACATGAAACTGTTCCCTGAAAATACTTAAATCAATTTGATGGATATATAAAGGGGGTACTTATTGGAATATTTTTTAAATACAGTATAAAATTAAAACAAAAACCTGCTAAATACGCAGATTCAAAAAAGATACCGTTGCAGCTTCTTTTGCCTGGTCCTTCAAAATTAGAGACGTTACGGCGTGAACCTGTATGCGCTTTATTCCATTGCTGTTTCTGTGTTGGCCGTTTGAGGTGTGGTGGCAGAGCTGGCTTCATCATGGCAGTCCCTGTGTTGTTAACAGCAAACTCCCCGATCCTCTCCTCACAGCCTCTCTGCCCCCCCCCCCCCCTTCATAATGTTCTGAGCCTTAGGTGCAGGAGTGGTGTTGCAGATGTGTCCATTGGTTTCGGCACTCGCCTCATGCATTTTAACCAGATGTGGTTTTCTGTAATGGTCTGATTGTTGCGTTGAAAAGTTTCTTTGAAGTGCATGATGTCTTTAGTAATTGAGCCCTAAGTTTGACCTTTGGGAAGCAGACAAGGACAAAGACTCTATTGTTTTGAGATGTTCTTGAACTCTCCTGCTTAATACCTCAAAAGGGGGTGTCTGACACTGATCTCTAGTCCTTTTATGGATTTTGATTTTAGACAATGTCTTAGGTAGGGTTTCCATTGCTGTGAAAAAAACACCATGACCAAGGCATCTCTTGTAAAGGACAACATTTAATTAGGGCAGGCTTACAGTTCTGAGGCTCAGTCCATTCTCATCAAGGAGGGAGTCATTTGTGCCTTGTGCCTGTGGGGACAGAAGAGAGCATCGTGTCCTGTGAGTCTGGTGAGCTGGTGAGCTGCCAATGGGTGCTGGGAATGGAAACAGGTCCTCTGCAAGAGTGGCCAGTGCTCTCACCCACCCAGCTGGCTCTCTAGCTCTCTAGTTTAATTTTTTTTTTTTTTTGGTTCTTTTTTTTTCAGAGCTGGGGATCGAACCCAGGGCCTTGCGCTTCCTAGGCAAGTGCTCTACCACTGAGCTAAATCCCCAACCCCTCTAGTTTAATTTTTTGAGGAACCTTCAAAATACTTTTGAGGAGTCTGGAGAGAACAATTAGGAGTCCCTGATGCTCTCTTCTAGGCGACCCTAATCTTGTTCAAGAAGTGATGTCAGGTAGCTTCCCACTACCTCCCTGTAGCATACACTTATGCAGGCACTTGAATAAAAGTGTTTTATGATCTAAGCAAATGAGAGTTTATAAAGCCTAAACCCTAACGTAAGCAATCCACCGCCCGTCAGTCCTCCCCGGTCTCCTCGTCTCCATGTGTGTCACAGCACATCCCTTTGGTTCACATACATGTTGGTTGTTCGTTTGACTCTTTTTTTTTTTTTTTTTTTTCGGAGCTGGGGACTGAACCCAGGGCCTTGCGCTTCGTTTGACTCTCTACTCAGATTTCTATGAAATCAAGACACAAACACTCCTGTGCCAATGTAGAGTTTTGGGTTTATTCTTTAGCTGTCTGGTTCTTTTCTTTTTTATTTGTTTTTGTTTGTTCGTTTGTTTGGGTCCCTTTATTTACTATTAGTTGGGCTCCATGCGTGTCCCGGAAGCTAACCCTTTAGCAGGCGTGTTCTTCTGTTCTTCAGCTCAGTCATATGCACGGATCAACTGAGTTTGTGTGGATCATGTTGTTCATTTGTATTTTTGTTACCTTTGTGTTTGGGATCATATATTTAAAAAAATTGACCAGTTCTGTGTTATGAGATATTTCCCTAAAATGATAATGGTTTCTATTTCTCCTCCTCTTTCCTCCTCCCTTTTCCCTCCCTTTTCTTTGGTGCTGCTTCGTTTTCCCTCTGTTGTGGTATCAGGAATCAAACCAGACCCTTGTCAGGAAAAGTGTTCTATTACTGACCTATCCCTGTTTAGAGTCTCAGTCCAATTTGAGTTCAGTCTTACATGTAAAGAAGACTTATTTATTTACTCATAGAGTCCATTTTTCCAGCTCTACTTAAAGATTCTTTGCTTTCTACACTGTATGCTCTTGTCGACTGTGTTGAAAATTGTTTTAACTACAGTAAGTGTGTGAAATTATTTCTGTATTCTCCACTGTTTTGCATGCAGGCAAAATGTTCATATACATAAAATAAAAATAATCTTTAAAACAAGGTTATTGAAAAGATTTGAATAAATTAAATGTATGTGTTCTGATGCAGTGCTGTATAAAACATAAAATAGTAATAACCAAGAAAAATTGTTTTGTGGGTTTTTTTTTTTTTTTTTTTTTTTTTTGGAGACAGGATCTCTTTGTAGCCCTGGCTATCCTAGTACTGACTTGCTCTATAGACTAAGCAGCCCTTGAACTTGAAGAGAGCCCCCTGCTTCTGCCTCCTGAGTGCTGGGATTAAAACCATGTGCTACCATGTCCAGCTAAGAGGACATTTTTAAAAGAAATGAAATAAGAATACTAATCTCAGAATTTGAAATATGAAGTCTCGAAAATTAGCCAGAACATAAATATATATATATATATATATATATATATATATATATATATATATATGGTAAAATAGAATAGAAAATTGAAAATGAATACCAGTTCATAGGGTGATTTAGAGTACAGAGAAGATGTGTTCTCAGATCAGTGGTGGGAATCTGTGCTTTTTTTTTTTTTCTTTTTTTTTTTTCCCCCCGGAGCTGGGGACTGAACCCAGGGCCTTGCACTCGCTAGGCAAGCACTCTACCGCTGAGCTAAATCCCCAACCCCAGAATCTGTGCTCTTAATTACTATTGTGATAGGATCTATTTTAAGAATAATAAAGTTGTGTCTATATGCCTTATCCTAAACATATTCTCTGCTAATCAGATTTTACTGTAAACTTAGGAGTGTTTAAGGAAACCATAGGAAATTCTGTTTGGAATGGGCTAACTATAATAGATATTTGTAAGTCCTAATATAAAAGCCAAAAAATGAGTTGCATGAAAATATAGACATTCTGGAGCCAAACCTGGGGGTGTACACCAGCACCCTGTGCTTAGAAGGTGGAGGCAGAGGATCTGGAAGGGTAACCTATCCTACATAGGAACGTGGACCAGCCGGGGCTACCTGAGATCCTGTCTCTACAAAACACAATGAAAATCTTAAATTAGGCTGCAGTGGCACAGGTTTGTAGCCCCAGCACTTGGGAAGCTGTGGCAGGATAGTGAACGCCAGGCAAACTTGAGATTCTGCACAGGTGAGACCTTCTCTTAAAAGTGGGAGAAGCCAGCCAGATGTGTGAATGTTTGTGTTTAATAGAAAGATGAGTACAGTACTAGTCTCAAGTCTGCAAGGTAGGACTGGGGGATGGAATGATTCACCAGAAGCTTGCTCACTTCGCACAGGAACAATGAGGGAGACCTTGTTGGATCCCATGTCAAAGGACAACTTTTCCAAGTTGGTTCTGTCCTTCTACCATGTGGAACATGGGAACCAAACTCAGGTCATCATGCTTTGTAGCAAGTGCTTTGACTGCTAGTTCATTGCAATGCTGATTTTTGCTGGAACATGTTTGAAGTGGTTCATCTGGCATTTAACTGGTTCATGTACAAGTTCAAGGCCTGTCCAGTCTATACTGTGAATTCCATGTCAACCAAAGATACATAGTTACATACACAGTTACCTGGTTACAAACAAAGCAAAAATAAAAATCAAACTATAAGAGCCAGGTGTTGGTGTCACACACATTTAATCCTTGACCTGGGGAAACAGAAGTAGGTGGATCCCTGAGTTCAAGACCAGCCTGTTGTACAGAGTTTCAGGACAGCCAGGGCTACACACAGAGAAACCCTGTCTCACCCCCCCCACCCCCAAAAAAAATAAAAATAAGGAAAACACAAATGTGACTAAATGATTTATAGAGCATCCATGTAAAAGAATAAAATGAGGCCGGGTGTGGTAAGGCACAACTTTAGTCTTGGCAGTTAGGAGGCCATCCTGGTCTGCATAGCAAGAACAATCAAGGATACATAGTGAGCCCTGTGCTCCAGAGCTAGGTAGGGTGTGTGTGTGTGTGTGTGTGTGTGTGTGTGTGTGTGTGTTTGCGTGCACATGTACTGACTTGTCTACAGGCCAGTGGTATAGAGGCATTTTATCAATAAAGAGTCTCTCTCCCTCATTATGTCTAAGTTTAAAAAAAAAAAAGTACGTATTTCATCTCTTTGTCAGAATATCAATGCCATTTTCACCCAAGTTTTTAGTCTTGTTATTCAGTATTTCCTGGTCATTTTCTCAACAAAGCGAATCGTATCAGAGATTATTGCTGTGGCCTGGAACACACGGTGATACACTGAGAGAGGGTCAGTTTCTAGCACCCATATGGTGCCTTATAACCAACTGTAACTCCTATTTCAAGGGATCTAATGCTCTTCTGACCTCCTCAGACTCTTGCATGCACGGTGTTCATACACACATACTCAGAAATACACATAAAATTTAAAAATACACATATTTTAAAGTTGCCACTTTAGAGAGACAGTCTCAACCAAGTACAGCAGCGCCTGGTTGTAGTTCATCCTACTCAGGAAGTTGAGGCAGCCGGACCTTTTCAGTCCAAGAGTTGCAGGCCTGCTTGGGTAACATAGTGGGAACCCAGCTTCACAAGAAGTAATGAGGGATGTTCTCACATAACAGTGGTAGAGCTGACAGTCACATCGGTTACCCAGACCAAGTAGTTGGTACTGGAACCTGGGTTAGCCGTCTGAAAGGAGTCCTGCATTTTTACTACATGCATTTAAAAATGCAGAGAATAGGGCCAGAGAGATGGCTCAGCGGTTAAGAGCACTGACTGTTCTTCCAGAGGCCCTGAGTTCAAATCCCAGCAACCACATGGTGGTTCACAGCCATCCATAATGAGATCTAATGCCCTCTTCTGGTGTGTCTGAGGACGGCGTCAGTGTACTCATGTATAATAAATAAATAAATCTTTAAAAAATGCAGAGAATAATGCGGATGTTAAGCGTTTGGAGTTGACTCTTGATCACTGAACAGGGGAGCAAAGTGCTGGCAATGTACCATGGGCTTAGGGAGGCTACTGTGGCACAAAGCAAATGGGGCAAGAGCTAATGACTCCTAGGCCAAATAGACTTTTCTCAAAAGAAAGCATGAAGTAGATGGGAACAAAAAATGAACATCTATGCTTCTCCCTCCCCAACAACCAGAACAGCAGTAAAGAACAGTACCCTCGGGCTGGAGAGATGGCTCAGTGGTTAAGAGCACTGATTGCTCTTCCAGAGGTCCTGAGTTCAAATCCCAGCAACCACATGGTGGCTCACAACCATCTATAATGAGATCTGATGCCCTCTTCTGGTGTGTCTGAAGACAGCTACAGTGTACTCATATACATTAAATAAATAAATCTTAAAAAAAAAAAAAAAAAAAGAACAGTACCCTCGCCAAACGCTGGCAGTGAGTAAAAGGGGAAGAACTTTGAGAAGTTCAGCCACTTTTGTGGATTTACAGCCTGGATTCTTGGCTACCAGGAAGGGCTGCCACCCTAATCTGAGGCTCCAGTTTACAGTGGTCCGGGGTGGTTGCTTAGTGACTTCACCTCACGCCCTGACAGAACAGTGCACCGACACCCCCTCCCCCACCTCTGCTGAGTGATGGTAAGCTCCCCAGTGCACATGAGCTGTATCCTAGCACCCCTGGACCTGGGCAGCCCGGATCACACACTGCCAGCCATGGAAGACACATCTGAACCACCCGGAGCGATGGCAAGATCTGTAAGTCTGTCCTTTCCTGCTGGCCTGTGTGGAAGGAGCCTGGCCCCTGTGGTAATTACAGGGTCTGTCAGCTCTTCTACTGCTTGCATTGGGCAGAGCAAGATGACTCTGTAACTGTTCTTTTCTTTTTTTTTTTTTTTAATTTATTTTATATGTATCAATGTTCTGCCTGCATATCTATCTATCTATATCTATATCTATCTATATCTATATATCTATATATCTGTATATCTGTATATCTGTATATCTGTATATCTGTATATATATATATATATATATATATATATATATATATATATATATATATATATGCATGCCTAGTATCCAAACAGGTCCTAAGAGAGTGTTAGGTGTCCCAGAACTGGATTTGTATATGGTTACATCCTTCCTGAGAATCAAACCTAGGTCCTTTGCAAGAGCAACAAGTATTCCAAACTGATGACAGCCATGAGAGTAAGGCCAAATGGCATGGGCTGTACTGGCCGCCTCTTGGCCACCCCCAGCTAAGAGCATATGGATCTGGAAAATAATGAAGATGGTGTGTATGAACTGTGTTAGTGTTCTGAGCTCCCATCCACAAGATAGTCAGCCATTTAAGTGAAGAGGTTTTAGCTTCTGCCACCTTTGATGACCCAGTAAAACTCTACGGAAAAGGACAGCTGGGTCTCTTGTGCATGTACCTACCCCTGAGGCCCATGAGCTCACTGGATAGCCCTGGCCTATAGCTCCACTGTCCAGCGCTCGGCATCCGACATTAATACAGAGTGTTTGGTTCCTGTATCTCCTAGGACGCAAACAAAGATAGCACGCAGTGGCTATGGCTTCAGCGAGAAATGTATCTGCATGTTGTTGGGTTCTGCTCCCAAACCATTTGTGATATTGGTCTCCTCTGTCTGGGACCCTAGCAGCAGCTTGTGGGAATGATGCCATCATCTGAGTGTTGGATGTGGATTCCAACTCACATCTGCACCATCTCTGACAGTCCACCTGTCTCAGCCTGTCTCCCAGGATGTCAGTTCTGTAGCCAGGATTCATGGGAGGTAGCCTTCTGCTAAATGACAGGGATGTAGCCTTGAGACATATCAGTGGAGAGAATCCTAACCTCTGAGTTTTCTCAAATTAGGAAGTTGTGTTTCCACAAAACATGTCCCAAGACTTTGCCAGTTCCTGAGAGGACCTGAATAAAACACCCTTGACCTTCATTTAACCTCTTGTTGAGACTTGAGTAGATGTGTGAACCACACAGCCTTTTACTGTTTTCTGTCCTGACACAGGACCTCAGCAGACAGAGCACGAATACATAATGATGCTGTGGGTTTGCTGCAGAAGGGAATGGTGTGCATTCGGGGGCGATCTGGACATGGGCAGAGATCAGTGTCCCACATCCTAATTCATAAGGATGCTCAAAGACTTTTTTAAAAAATTAATTGTGAATTGTGTGTAATAGATCCTGCTTTCCCAGTCTGTAGCTGATTCTTACACTTAAGATATTTCAAAGCTGAATGTTTTTTTTCCCTCTAGAATGTAGGTTTATTTAGAGTAGAGGGATATCTGTGTATTCTCTTAGGGATGCAAAAATGGACTGGATGTATTGGTTCATGCTTAACAACCCTACCACCTCAGTGATAGAGGGCAGGGATGTGATGACAACCTTGGGTATGTAACAAGTTCAAGTCCAGGCTGTGCTGTATGAATTACTGCCTCAAAAAAATAAATGGGAACTAGAAAAGTGGCCCAGCAGTTAGAGCTGTGGCTGTTCTTCCAGGGGGCCTAGGTTGCATTCCCAACACCCAGAGAGTCCCCTCCAGCCCCTTGTAACTCCAGTTCTAGGATATCTGATGCCCTCTTCTGGGCTCCACGGGATCCTGCATGTTCCTGGCACATATACATACATTCAGGCATATTCGTAAAAATAAATAAAATAAAAACAAGTGGGAAAAGACATGAACTCCTGGGTGAGTGAGATAGCCCAGTGGGTAAAGTGTCTGACAGGCAAACCCCATGACCTGATTTTTTTACTCCCGGAACCCATCTTAAGATGAAAACTGACTACATAAACTGACCTTCAGTTGCATGCCATAACCACACATGCCCTTATACACACAATAATTACAAATTAATTAAAAGTCATGACCCTCTAAAGGGAGAATTGTCACAAGCCATACATTCTTAGGAAGGATGCAAATCTGTTCTTCAGCGAGAAGCAACAGATCTTAGCTGGTCCCATCAAGGACTACAGTATCTATGCACCACAGATGTGTGGTCCTACATTTTCCTAGGAGTCTTGACCTTAAAGATTGGACAAAGAGTTGAGGCAATATCTAGTACAGTGTTCTCAGCCTTCCTAATGCTGTGACTCTTAACAGTTTCTCATGTGTGCTGATTCCCAACTACAACATTATTTCATTGCCACTTCATAAGTATAATTTTGCTACTCTTGTGAATCATATTGTAAATATCTGATATGTAGGATTTCACAGGGATCTGCTGTTCGATCCCTGTGAAAGGATAGTTGACCCGTGATGGAGCATTGACCCATAGGTTGACAGCCACTGATCTAACACATCTCCCCATGGTTTGTAGATCTGGAAGTCTGTGGCCCTTGCAGGGGCATCATGACACCAACTAAGGAGAAGTCAGTCTTCCCCACTTTATACCCACAGAAATATTGCTAACTGCACAAATTCTGTTTTAGCAACAACAACGAAATGTTTTTAAGTTAAAAGAAGCTGGGTAGGGAGGCATGTACCTGTAATTTAGGCTCTTGGGAGGACTGAGACAGGGGGCTTGTGAGTTTGAGGATAGACTGGGCTAAATAGTGGTACCTTGTCTCAAATCAAAATCAAAACTAAAAAAACAAAAACAAAATTTAAAAGGACGTTAACTTAGGGGCTGGGGATTTAGCTCAGTGGTAGAGCGCTTACCTAGGAAGCGCAAGGCCCTGGGTTCGGTCCCCAGCTCCGAAAAAAAAAAAAAAAAAAAAGGACGTTAACTTTTGTTAACAACTCACAGTCAAATAAATAAATGAAAAGGAGATGAGATACAGTTTTACCATGGAAGTAACAGACAGTGATCAAATCTGAAAAGACCGCAGGTTGTAGGAACCAATAGAGAATGTAGTAAGCATTTCAGGGAGTACAGATGGACCAAAGCATGAACCATGCAGCAAGGCACACGTAAAAGCAGCCAGGAGGATTGTGGTGGAACTAGGTATTGGGATGGTTTTATCCTACGCTGGGTGGAATTGAACACAGGCTGTCTGTACGTGCCAGGCAGGTGCTGTACCACAGAGCAGAACCTCTTCCCGACTCCCATGTTCTTGAGTGTTTCCTTCATGCTACACAAGGGGCTTGTTTGTTGCAGTGTTGTCAAAGGCAGGGCCTTGTGCGACTGCACAGATAGTGTGCTACTAAGCTACACCCTGCTGCTCTCCTTTACACCCTGCTCCTCTCCTTTACACCCTGCTCCTCTCCTTTACACCCTGCTCCTCTCCTTTACACCCTGCTCCTCTCCTTTACACCCTGCTCCTCTCCTTTACACCCTGCTCCTCTCCTTTACACCCTGCTGCTCTCCTTTACACCCTGCTCCTCTCCTTTACACCCTGCTCCTCTCCTTTACACCCTGCTCCTCTCCTTTACACCCTGCTCCTCTCCTTTACACCCTGCTCCTCTCCTTTACACCCTGCTCCTCTCCTTTACACCCTGCTCCTCTCCTTTACACCCTGCTCCTCTCCTTTACACCCTGCTCCTCTCCTTTGGTTTCTGTGTTTTATCCCGGAAGTTCTATACCAATGTTTTCTGCTGTTCACCCATTGTATTTGGTTCGGTATGATCTGTTACTCGTCTTTGGAGGGTTTGTTTCTCAACACTGTCTATAGTTGTGGGAAGCCCATGCAATGGGGATGTAACTCTGGGATAGTCTGGCATGTACAGGGAGCCGAGGTGACTGCTAGTGTACTCCTCTGAGAGGAAAGGTATCCAGGCAGTCCAAGTCACAGTCACAACAAACCTCACACAAGAGACCTCCTGGGAAGACCCAAGAGGGTGGCTGCCTCTGCTTGGCAGAAAAGCAGCAAAGAACTGAGCAGTAAGCAGGCTTTATGTAGGGTGGCCGGGGATTGCTGGGGTTCTGTGGCCTGATGGAGGGCATTGTTTCTCCTCTGTAGAGCAGAGCCTCACCGTTTGCATCTGGAGGGGTTGGAAATGGTGGTTATGGCCATGATAGTTTGGGAGGGCATGGTGTGGCCACTCACACCATGAGGGGTTTACATTCCCCCCTTTTTTGTTTATTATTGATAAGCAATCGGGTTGGGAAAGTGGGAGGTATGTTATCATTAGACTACTACCTGCTGGATGGGGGCATCGAAGTTCTTGGGGCAAAATGGGGGGTTAAAGACCTGGCTCTGTAGCTAGGGGCTAGTTATCCTGTAATAGGAATTGGTCAAATTCTGGTTAGAAATCTTTAAATCTATTATGAAGAAGTATAGACAAGAAGTTTATAAGGCAGGGTGCTTCTGTTAAGAAGTGGAGGAGAAGAGGATTCAGAAGGGTAGTGTCCAATTCCATACTGACTGTCAGATCTACTGGGCAGGGGAACTGAGCAGTTTCTCCAGCTTTTGGAACTCTGTCTGGAGTTGTTGGTCTTCTCTTTTACTATACCTGATTGGTTGACATAAAAGCAACATTCCTCCATGAGGAGGACAAAAAGGCCATCTCCCTCTGCTGTTTGTAACCAATCCTTACTGAGTCTGTAACACTACTGCAGTCAGTGAGCCTGTTTGCCCCTGGAGGGTAAGGTCTGAGCCACGCTTTGGAGATCTTGGATGAACTGAAAGCAAAACCGATGGGAAGTAGCTAGGGTAATAGTCAGTGCCTCTGTTCCAGTGGTGATGCTTGCGCTCGTGCCCAGGACGGAGCGAAGAGGTAGGCCCTGAATACTGTGCTGTGCCTTGTACCCTGTAGTAGGACTCAGCAAGCGTTTGTCACCAGGTGTCACTCTTCGTTTTGGAAAAAGGAGCACCAGGGCACAGGTGGGCAGTGTCACTTGAGTGCTGATGAGGATCCATGCACTGTGAACTTCCGGACACAGGGCTAGGTAGTAATGCTGCAGATTCGGGTCGTGCTGCAGACACAGGGATCCAGTCTGCCATATGTTCCTGAGGAGCTAAGACAGTCTGATACCAAAAGAAGGAGGTGGGAGAGATGAGGGTGATGTTGATAGTTAATAGACCAATGGGCAAGGCCACAGATGGTGGTGGTCATGAGATGGACCCAGAAGGGACACACAACCAGTATTCTTCACAGTGGCCAGGCAGAGTGTTATTATTCCATAGCTGACATGTGGAGGTTAAGGTCTGAAGCAAGAGATGGGGTGACAAAGAGGATCCGTGTCATGCAAAAGGGAGGATGTTAGGGAGGCGAGAAACTTTCACAGCTGTCAAACCCCACCCAATGAACTTATAGCTCCTGAGGGTAAAAGCGTGTTACAGTAGTCTTAAAAAACTTAGGGATAGAAGGTTTTCTTTTTTTCTTTTTATGTAACAGATCTTGTCTCAAGTTTATTTGTAAAAACTGCATAGGACACTGGCCATCTGCACATAGTGTAGGTAGGTGTGTCACAGCAGTCCGTCTGTCTTCACATTGACAGGAGCCTTTTCTATGGAGCCTTCACAGGGGCATGGGCACCCTTGAGAGCCTGGGCTGGAGCTGAAGCCTGAGCCTTAACTGGAGCTTTGGCCTCTGACTCAGTTTGGACTTTGGGCATTGGTTGGCCATGTAGCTTCAAATCCTCTTCCCAAGCTTGGAATGAGTGATAAAAACCAGATGGCTGAGTTTGCGGCTGGAGCCCTTTGGCATCTTGGACTTGATGGCCTGAGGCTTCACGAGGGCCTTGATGGCCTCTGCGTGTGCACTCACTGCCTTTGCATTATTGGCCTGTCTTTTTTTTTTTTTTTTTTTTTTTTTTCTTTTTTCTTTTTTTCGGAGCTGGGGACCGAACCCAGGGCCTTGCGCTTGCTAGGCAAGCGCTCTACCACTGAGCTAAATCCCCAACCCAGCTAAATCCCCAACCCAGCCTGTCTTCTTCAGGTCTTTCTTGTTGTGCTTCTCGGCAAAGCGCATGTTCCTCAGGAACTTGGGGTCAACCCCCTTAAGAGATTCGTATCTTTGTGACCGGGGTTTCTTGATGCCATTTCTGTGCCATTTGCGGGACTGGTTCTGTGTGGTGTGGTTCTTGGACTTGGCCATGTCTGCACGGTAACCCACGGCTCCTGAAGCACCTGGGACTGGAATTGCTGGCGGAAAGGGCGGAAAGTTGAAAACCCTTGGAGATCAGAGACTTTGGAAATGTAGAGCAGAGCAAGTGTAGCTACAAGGGATTTTGGGATCATTCGTCTGTGCAGTGTTACCACAGGAGAGAATCTGAAGATGATGTATGTGGATTGTGGCCATTGGGCTGTACCGAGATCAAGCTGTTTGCAGTGACAGTGACATTTGAGTAAAATCTAAGTCCATGGAGAATGAGAAAGGACTGGACGTAGGGAGGCTTCCTAGATTGAGAGAATTGTCTTAATAACTAGAGAATTACCCATGAGTGGGGCCCCTGGCAGCATAGCAGGCTCCAGGAGCCAGACAGGACATTTACCAGTAGGTGACGAGAGGCAGATGGTTAGAGCAGATGGAAGGAAGTGACTGATAAGCGGGATTCTAGAATTTGGAACCAAATATGATGGGTGGCAGAAGCCAGCAGAAACAAATGACTTGTACATACTATAAGGTAGTCACATCAGCAACTTGAGTCTGTTTGGAATGTTGAGACGTGGGTCTGGCTGAAAGGGAAGTGTGGCACCTTCGGGAAAGGAGTAGTAGGGTTTGGAGACCCTTGTTTGTTAGAAGGTGGGACAGGTGTTGAGGAGAGAAGACAGTAATAGACGACCGGAAGCTTATTCAAGTATGGGAGTTCAGCTGCAGCCTGAGGTACAGTCTTCTATATGAATGCATGGAGGTGGAGCGTCAATGTCTTTTAAACAAGCATTGCCTTTAAACCCTATCTTTCATAAACTGACTGTAGTGACCAGAAGGCCCAGAGATGAATTCTGAGCTCTGGCCTTCAAAGCAGCCAGAGCAAGCAGTGTTAACAATGGTGGCTGGCAGCTGGTGCCAGCAGCAGAGAAAACAAAAACAAAACCAATAAACACTGCACAGAAAGCTCGCACACTCAGAGGAGACAAAGCATGCATGTGGTGGCCACCATCATTCATACATTTGACTGAGCTTTACCCATGTCTGTCTTGCCTCCCACGTTTACAAGAAAACATGCAGACACACCAGAAATACAGACCCATCTGCACACAGAACAGATAAGACATTGCAAACAAGCTGAACAGCGTCAACAGAAAGGACAAACATTGTCCTGGGTTTTTGCTGTTGTCATTACTTTTGTTTCAGCCACCCCTCTACTTGAGACAATTATGAAGGTCTCAGTATGTACCTCTGGAAAGTACCATGTAAACCAAATTGGCCTCACACTCAGAAATTTGCCTGCCTCTGCCTTTCAAGTGCTGGGATTAAAGGTATGTGCCACCATGCTTGGCTATGTTAGATTCTTAGGATAATATGTTAAGTTCCTCTGGTAGCTAGCTCCTCATCCATGCTTCTGTAGCTCTAGTTAAATTCAGCGGCTTACCTCCCCCTCAAAAAAGAGGGGAGGCAGAAAGGTCACTAGTTAGAAAATAACTAGGGGTGGGAGGTCTGGAGTGGGAAGGGAACAAGAGAGAGTCATTGAGGTATATTATTATTAATGTGTATACATGTGGGAAAATATCATAATGTGTGGGTCTCCCCGCCCTGGAAGCCTGTGAGAACAGGACCAGCTATCATTAGGCAGATCAACTTTACTTAGGGTGATCCAAGGCTTATAAAGTTTCAGGGGACTGAGGGTAGAAACATCCAGGATGGGCAAAGGTCATTGGCTGAGGGCTTAGGGTACCTGAAATGCCTCATTAGCACAGGGAAGAATTTTAGGAACCTCAGGTCTGACTGAGCGGGTTTTGTCAGGAGAAAGGAAATTCATCCTTTTGTCTAATTGAGTCCACATACTTTCCTTAGTTAGAGGCATATGTGTGTGCTCAGAATTCCCCAGACAAGATCAGAGAAGGGAGAAGGGAGTCCCCTTACAGGCTGAGCCCCAGAAAGCTGTCTGTTCAATGGTAGGCTTCGGCCTTTTTTTTTTTTCCTTTTCTTTTTTTCGGAGCTGGGGGACCAAACCCAGGGCCTTGCGCTTACTAGGCAAGCGCTCTACCACTGAGCTAAATCCCCAACCCCGGCTTCGGCCTTAATTAGCAGACTTTTCCCACAGTAATGAAGTCCAGTATTGTGCCTAATATATGCTAGTAAAGAAATCTTTAAAAAAGAAAAACAAATTAGAAAGGACAGACAGACAGTAAGCTGAGCGTGTCTGGAACTCTGAGAAGGTGATGAGCACCAGGGTGAAGCTCGAGGCGGTGCTCTAGTTCAGTGTTGCAGTGACTTTTGTTTCTGTTTTAATTAAACTAGAGACTGGAGAGATCGCTTAGCAGGGAAGGACATGTTCTGTGTTTCCCAGCGTCCACATTGTTACCTACCTCTAACTCCAGCTCCCAGGTATCTTTGAAATCATCAGACCCTTCACTCACATGTGCATACCCCCGAACAGACACATACATATAATTCAAAAGAAACAGACTGGAGAGAGGGCTCAGCAGTTAAGAGCACTTGCTACCCCAATGGAAGATCAGGGTTTGGTTCATAGCACCTACGTAGCAACTCACTGTTTTTATAATTCCAGTTCCGGGGGATCTGATGCTCTCTTCGGTCTCTTTGGGCACTGCATGCACATGGTTCACATACATCATGCATTCAGGCAAAACACATAAAAACAAAGGGAAAGAGAGAGAGGGGGGGGGGAGTGTGTTTTAAAAATTGATGTGTTTGTTGAGATAGTCAAGTCAACAAGTCAAATCATTTAGTACGCAAGCCTCATGACCTGAATTCCATCCCCAGAAACCATGAAAATAAGAAAGGAGAGAATTGACTACAAACCAGCCAACCAGAGCCTCTCCGTCCTTGCCTCCACATGTGCACTGAGGCACAAACAACCTCCCCCTTCACACACGCACACATGCAAGTTGAAATTTAAATTGGGAATTAATTTTAAGCTAGGTGGTGGGGGCCGGTTTATGTAAGTCGAGGGCAGCCTGGTCTACATAATGAGTTTCAGACCTCATTCAGGCCTACATAGTGAGACCCTGTCTCAAAAAAAGTAAAACAGAAAGATTTGCACATGATGCTGGTGGCTCATGCCTAAAGTCGGCTCGACTGGGAGCCGGGCAGATTCCAGGATTGAGGAAGCCGAGCTGTGTTGCGAGCTGGTTTTCTGTGTGTCTGTTCATGTCCAAGCCCATCATCCGTCTTGGGGCTTTAGTCTTTAGAGGTCTCAGGACCATAGGGCTGAACATACCTGTTCTCTAAAGATGTCTGGGAAGGTCACGTTTGGGAGGTTTGGGTTTTGTTTGTGGTTTGTTTTGGGGAACAGGGTCTTGTATAAGATGGCCTTGAACTTCTGATCCTGTCTGTGCCTCTGACACACTGTGATTACCGACATGTGTCACCAAATCAGTGTTATATGGTGCCAGGGATGGAACCCCGGACTTTAAAGTAAGCACTCTCCTGTGTGCGCCTACTACATTCTCAGCCCTGGGTTCCGTTTACAAGCAGTGCAGTTCCTTCCTTCGTTTGCATTTATTTATCAATAATATTAGCACACGGTTGCCCAACATGGTGGATTATCTAAGCTGCCGACCTTCACAGTAGTCAAGCCAAGTCCCAGTTTGTGGGGAAACAAACGGTGTCACCATCCTGGTCATTGTCATTTCTTATATTGTCTGTTGAGATGGTAAACTCTCCCATTATTAATCTGGCTGTTTTCCTAGTAGGCCAGACAAGCCCTGGCTTAATGAAGGACCCCTGGAACCAGTTTGATCTTGTGCTCACTTGACTGTAGTAGAATGGCTATCAGCAATGCGGAAGTCCATTGATTGTACCACATCTCTACCTTCATTCATCTTCCCTTTAAACTCCATTAGGGGCTCCTAGTTATCTAAGCTTTGTCTGCGTCTTGTTAGGGTACGCCTGTCTGTCTGCAGAGGAAGTGTCCCTCTGCTCTTCACTGAGTGTTCCTCGACCACGCTATGGTCTGAATGTCTGAGGTGAAGATGGGAGAGCCACAAGTGTGCACAGCTAGCTGTACCAACAAGCCAAGCTCTGTCACTGTCACTCCCTGAAGTCCTATTTATGCCCTCCAAATATCACGTGTCCTCCATGTGCCCTGTCTCAGAACAATCAACTCAAGTCCTGGAAGGAACAAACTACAGTACAACACCAGAAGACTTCTGGTGTGGTTAGCTGGAGTTAGAGATCGCTGAGAGCTATCATGTGGGTGCTGGTGATTGAACCCCGGCTATGAAAGAGCAACAAGTGCTCTCAATGGCCAGCCATCTCTTGCCCTGAGAAACCTTGTCTGAGGGGAGTGAACAGAAATAGAGCTTCTGCACGCACAGGGATAAGCACATACTCACACAGCCCATGTGCATGTGCCACACACATACCAAAAATAGTAACATTTAAAATGGTTGAAACGGCCAAGCACACCTGTAATCCCAGTTCTCTAGACACCAAAGCAGAGTTTAAGCTCCGCTTGGGCTATGAGATTGTCTTTGGAAAACAAGTTTAATGGCGCATGTCATGCTTTGGGATTTTACTATATAGTTATGTTGCCATATGTAAAATTAGATCCCCATGTACCAAAGTAGCTCAAAAGTCAATCAAACACAAACTATGTAGTCAGGTCTGATTGGTTGATTGCTTGATAGATACTTAGGTTGGTTGGTAGATATAGATAGAAAATTAGAAGACTACAAGATACAATAAAATAGATGCAAAATATATCTCCAACTTAAGAAATCCAAGTAAGGAAGTGGCTGGAGAGATGGCTTAGCAGTTAAGATCACTGACTGCTCTTCCAGAGGTCCTGAGTTCAAATCCCAGCAACCACATGGTGACTCACAACCATCTGTAATGAGATCTGATGCCCTCTTCTGGTGTGTCTGAAGACAGCTACAGTGTACTTATATATAATAAATGAATAAATCTTAAAAAAAACAAATAATTTAAAAGTCTTTAGCTAGGTTTGGTGGCACATGCTTTTAAGCTCAGCGCGCAGGAGAAAAACAGATTTCTGTGAATTCCAGGACAGCCAGGACTATGGAGAGAAACCAGGTCCCCAAAAAACTAAGCTAAACAAAAACCACAAAATTAAAGGGCCTACAAAATGGCCCGGCAAACAGATGCGCCTGCTGCTCGACACTGTGCATTTGTTTGCAGCAGACATGTTTGCAGCAGCCACGTAAACGGACCAAGAATGGATTCCACAGAGTCGTCTGCTACCTTCAACACTCACGCTACAGCTCTTCCAGAGGTCCTGAGTCCAATTCCTAGCCACCACATGGTGGCTCACAATCATCTGTAATGGGATCTGATGCCCTCTTCTGGTGTCTGAAGACAGTGACAGTGTACTCATATAATAAATAGATAACTCTTTTTTTAAAAAAATCAAGTAAGAACTATTATCCAGAATATACAGCTCCTCTCCTCCCTGTCTGGTCCTTAAGAACAACCTGGGTCCTTACTGTATTGCCAGGGAGGTTCCATAGCACTGAGCTGTGTCCTTGGGCCACAAACTCTTAAAACTCAGTAAGAAAATGACCACCCCAATTCAAAAATGTGCAAAATTCCTGATCTTAGATTTTGTCAAAGAGGAAACAGATGCCTGAAAGGCTGGACAGCGTTGTATCCTTGCAGATCTTTACTCATTAAAGCAAGGACATACTACTGCATGCCTGTGAGAACAGCTAAGGAAAGCAAGGCAGTAATGCAGCTGGGCCACAGGGCAGCAGGGACTCAGTTGCTGCAGGCGAGCACGCAGTTAATCAATATGTTCTGACCATGCATTACAGCACACCTGTTCTTTAGGGTTTTTGTTTGTTTGTATTGTTTTTTTAATTTTTATTAGGTATATTTCTTTACTTACATTTCAAACATTATTCCCCTTCCCAGTTTCCTGTCCATAAGCCCCCATTCCCTCCCCTGTTTGTATGGTTTTTAAAGATAGGGTTTCTCTGTGTAGCCCTGGCTGTCCTGTGACTAGCTTTGTAGACCAGGCTGGCCTTGAACTTAGAGACCCACCTGCCTTCTGCCTCCTGAGTGCTAGGACTAAAGGTTTATATTCATTAGATTTTATATTCAATACATTTTTTGAAAATGTATTTACTGAAAAAGATTTGCATCACTTTTACTTATGGTTGCCTAAACCTGGATGTGAGCAGAGTGTACTTTAGCAGGGACTGGATGGATAAGCCAGGACAAGCAGACAACATTTAAGTCATTGCTAAAACAGATGTTACTCTCAACATCCCAGCACTAGGTTGCAGTAATCAAAAGCTTGAGGCTGGTAACCAGAAGACCTGAGTGCAGTCCCCAGAACCCAGATTAAACATGCCAGCTCTGGTGATACAAGCTTAGAATTCCTGATCTGAAGAACCCGGTGCTCCCCGGCGCAGCTGGCCATCTAGTCTAATCCATGAGCTGAGAAGGGTTCTGAAAAGAGGTAGACAGGGTTCCTAAGGATGTCATCCAAGGCTGTCCCTATTCTACACATTAAAACAAAGTAATTTTAGAAAAGCCAGCAACATGGCTCCAGGTAAATGAAACTGGTGGGCGGAGTTTAGTTTCTGAAACCTACGTGGTAAGAGGAAAGAACTGTCACAGGTTATCCCTGTACCTACACACACACACACACACACACACACACACACAAATACATAAATCATAAATGGAATCTTAAATTTTTAGTCTGGATCACAAGGGAAACACTGTCTCAAAAAAAAAACAAACTGTACTTGCCTAGTGTGTGCACTGGAGGAACCTTAGCATCATAAATTGAATGAGGAAACTTAGACAGGTGCTTGAGCAACCCTGGGCAATATAATAGGACCTTGTTTCAAAGGAAAATATATTTGAAAAAATGACTGTACATTTATTTATTTTGTATGTGGGCACACATGGTATATTCTGTCATGTGGATTCTGGTGTTGAAATCAAGTCATTTGTTAGGTTTGATGACATCACAGTTATCCTCTTAAGCCATCTCACTTGTTTCAAAAATGAAATAGACTTGGATCCAAGTATGGTGTCTCACTTCTTCAATCCCAGCACTCAGGAAGCAGAGCCAGGCAGCTCGCTCTCTCTGAGTTTGAGGCCAGCCTGGTCTACATAGTGAGTTCCAAGACATCCAGGGCTATGTAGAGAGACCCTGTCTCAAAAAACAAAACAAAACAACAAAAAACCTTGAGGGGCTGGAGAGACTGGAGAGATGGCTGAATTGTTAAAAGCACTGGTTGTTCTTGAAGAGGGCACGGCTTCAAGTTTCAGCACCTACATGGTAGCTCAGAACTGTAGCTCCAGTTCCGGGGGGCCCATCACCCTCTTCTGACTTCTCCAGCGCATGGTGCATAGATCTACATGGAGGTAGAGCACCCACATACTTAAGCCTTAAAAATAACCCAGGGACTAGCTGTGGTGCCTCAGGTCATTAACCCCAGCACCCAGGAGGCAGAAGCAGGGGAATCTCTGAGTTCAAGGCTAACCTGGTCAACAGAGGGAGTTTCCAGGATAGCCAGAGCTACACAGAGAAACCCTGTCTTATGGATGGATGGATGGATGGATGGATGGATGGATGGATGGATGGATGGATGAACAAACGAACCAGCTCACTCAATAAAAGTTCACGTGCTCATGAAATTTCTGCCAGTCACTAAGCCCACCATTTCCAAGCCGTGAAGAATGGAAACAAACCAGTAGCTGGCTCAGTGATGGCACACTTGTCCCAGCGTCCACAAGGCCCAGCACTGCCAATGGAGAGAAAGCAGCTGGTGCAGACTGGTGCATAGAACACCAGCTTTCGGGGGAGGTGGGAGTGTCTGACTGGGCTACCTAGTGAGATCTTGTCTTATAGAACCCAAAATGAAGAAGAGGAAGGTGCCGGACACAGCTGGTGTGAAACTGTAGGAGAGTGCTTTCCTGGTGTGCCAGGGCCTGTGTTGTTTCTGCAGCTCTAGTGGCAGGAAATGGCATGAACAGTTTTTCTCTTTTCAACTTAAAAAAAGTGTGTGTGTGGCAGTGACAGCAGGAGTGAGGATTGTTTCTTCTCTTCGCAGGTTAAAGAAGAAGGAGTTTAGTTTAGAGGAAATATATACAAACAAGAATTACAAGTCTCCTCCTGCGAGCAGGTACGTCCTGGGCTGGGCTCAGGGGCGGTACTGGAATGACTGATGCCTCTCACCGTTCTGGGGTAGAAAGCCATTTCCACTCAGCTCTACCCAGTTTTGAGTGGATTTTTGTTGTTGTTTGTGGGGCAGTCTAGCCCAAAATTTACCGATCCACCTGCTTCTGCCTATGGAGAGCTCTGAATTACAGGTGGCCGGACCAGTATCCAGCCCAGTGCTGGGCTTTAGAATTAGCTAGAATTGGGGCCTGGGTTTTTGTCAGTGATAGGAAATGTCTGTGTGCTTTGCAGGTGTCTTGATGAATACACTGCCAGGTTTCATCTGGGCTTGTAGTTGCTGCTACAGCCATGATCTCAGCCCAGATACCGATGCTGTGTCACTTGGTGTGCCCTGGGTCTAAAGTCAGTTCAAAGCAGGGATGGGTGCTAAATTGCCTGATTTGGATTGAAGGAAGAGAGTCCTGGTATTTTATTCCAAGACTCTGGACCTAGAAGGCATTTCTTTCTAGAAGGCCATTCATTGCAGCATTACTAGGTAACCTGAAAGGTTAAATGAAACCAAGCTTCAGGGTCTTTTGTAGGTAAGAGCCCCATGTGCAGGCAGTGTGTGTTGTTATTGTTGGAGGTATGCACCACCGGTTAACAAATTCTAGGTCTACTCAAATCAAATTGCCTCCCTGGTAGTTGGGACTGCAGAATTGTACCACCATACCTGTCTTTCCTTTTTTTAAGACCATGCAGGTATTGTAGCCCAGGCCCTTCATGTGTGTTAGACAAACGTTCTATAGCTGATCCCAGCCACCAGTTTTCATTTATTTTTTATTTTGTGGTTTGCGAGCTAATAGCTTTGTGACAGAAGGAAACCATAAATCTGTGGTAGAGACCCAAACTGCTCATGGAGTTTAAAAAGTTGTAACTTTCCACTTAGTGCATGTGTTACAACCACACGTGTGCTTTTGTTCATGCATACAAACAGCGATCGGTCGCAGTACATAGTTGAGTTCCCAGTCAGTGCAGGCAGCTTTGGGCTGTTGGTGAATCCGATTTGTGCTCTGTCTTTAGGTGTTTAGAGACCATCTTTGAGGAACCCAAAGAACGAAATGGTACCCTGATCTCCATCAGCCAGCAGAAAAGAAAGCGTGTTCTGGAATTCCCGGATTTTACAGTCCCTCGAAAGAGACGAGCTCGAGGTAAGGTGAAGCTGGCCGGCAGCTTCACCAGGGCCCAGAAGGCAGCGCTGCAGACCCGAGAGCTGGACGCTCTTCTGATTCAGAAGCTGATGGACCTGGAGACTTTCTTTGCCAAGGAGGAGGAGCAGGAGCATCAGCCAGCTGCTGAGAACAGTTCGGGGTCTCTACTTTGAACTTTTGCAGATCTCCCTGGAAGAGGTTCCCTGATTTTAGCCCTGTGCCCAAACCACTCACGATGCCCAGCCCATGAATTTTTACTTATTTCAAGGTGCAGCCTTTTTAGAAGCTGGTGAAGAAGGGCCCTCTAATTCTACTGCTGAGTATAGAGCCTCAGGAATGCTCCCTTTCCCTGGGAATGGTCCTGACTGACATCAGGCACCTCCTGCCCGTCTCCCACACAGGTGGAAAAGCCACACATCTTAAGCAACACTAGGAATCTAAGGACTCGGTGTCTGTGCATCCACATGAAAGTTCCTCTCCGTTTATGGTGCTGCTTGCCCAAGATGACTTAGAAACCTGGCCTGGGGGACCTGGCTACCTGGCCTGTGTGTTCTCGCCAGCTTGTTCTGGTGATTGAGAAAGATGAACTGGTGTGTTTCCTCACTTTGATTCTGTCTGCCCAGGACCTTTATTCTGAGAGAATGTGTGTTTGTGTGTTTGTGTCTTTCCCCCATCTTTTCCCCTCTGTGACTGTGGGTCACTAGTGCCAGAGGAGCCCGTCCAGGCCCCAACGTAAGTTGCACTTTTTAATGTTATGGTGTTGATTATTTTCATTTTTTCTTTTTTGTTTTTGTATTATTGCTGCATGTTTGGGGTCTCTAAATGTGATTTTAAACCATTGTGTAAGACATTAAGGAGAAAGACAACACATGTCTTAGGAGAATCTGTGACAGGCTTTGATCAGCACAGGAGGGGCAGTGTTCCATTCATGTGTTTCAGGCAGCCCCTCCCCCTCCGGCTTTTATGTAGCTCACTAGAGGAAGCACTTTTTCACCCCCTCAGTCCTGCCCACTGAACTCGAAGATCTGTTGAGTGACATGCATAGAAGCAGATTTCTCTCATAACCACTAGAAACTATAAGGTGGAGTGTGGTTTTCTCTGAAATGTTGGTATATGATGAAGTTAGGATCAGTGGTGTTAGAGGCTGGCCAAGAGCATTTTAAGCTGCTTGAGTGCCTGGTTCTGCAAAATCCTAGAGCCAGCGCTCTCTGAGAGTGCCTCTAGTCCTTTGTCAAACTTATTGGAAATCTCTGCATGCTAGAAGAAGCTTGCTTTCTGGGTTTGTGCCCAGAGGAGTCTGCAGGCAGTAGGCTGCTGTAGTCTGAGCACAGGCCCTCAGAGCTCACCCTCCCACTGTGTCCTTACCGTGCTCCCTCCCCTCGTGTTTTCTCATCCCCGTGTATCTCCCATTCACTCTTCACACCTAGCACTCAGAGTTCAGAGTCCAAATTGCTTGGCTGATGGGTAAGATGCTCAAGCTAGCTGTGAACAACAGCCATTTCTTCCCATTCTCCTGGCTTGGTCCAGGGACATTTCCTGTCTGTCTGAAGAGAAGTGAGCAGTGCTATCCTGGAATGTTAGCCAGTGCTCCTAGGATTCTTTCATTCCCCATTTGTCAGTGGCTAGGGAGGAGGGGTGCCAGTTCAGGGTCTTTCTGTGCCTTTCCTTTGCGGGTTGGTGGTCTGGGCCACCCTGAAACAGCAAACTGGACATGAGCAGGTGAGAACGTACCATGTCCTTCACCTCCTCAGCTGTTTACATAAGTTAACACAAACCTGCTTGTCTGTGGAGACTTGAACATGACTCCATAACATTAGAGGAGAGCTGGCTAGTTTGCATGCTGGTCCTCAGCAATATGTGCAGATCCTGTTTTACACACATTGTCCAGACCACGAAAATGTGGCCTGTGTTCACCTGAATCTCCCTCGTTAGTTACTCAGTGCTTCTGAATTCTGTTGCAACTACGGGAATGGAGTGAGTTACACATGGTGCCCTTCTACAAGTACATCTAAGACATTGCACATTAGACAGCTTGCAAGCTAGTGGGCAGTAGACGGCCATTCGTCAGTTTTACCACATGGTCACTGGGGCATCCGGACCACCCAGGAGGCAAAAGGTGGGGTGTGCACAGCTGGGGTACCACCAGCGAGACAGACCTTCAGAATCTGTCCCTGGCTGGTATGGCATGTAAAAGGCTGGAAACGCTGGTCGGACTGCCAGCATCTCGAAGCACAGGGCTAGAGAGACCCAACTCCATCCTTGTCCTGGGAATGGAGGAGGGAAACTGCCTCAAGGTTCACCGGGCCTGTCCAGACTCAGCCACACCCGTCTTACCATTATGTTTCCCAATGGTCACCCAGCCTCAGCGGCACCTTAGTTAGTGTCCTCAGACCCTGTGGTCACTGACTGTGACTGGAGGTAGTGGCTGCTGGCATGTAGACTGGTTCTGTAATGGGAATTGGTAGAATTTCTGAGGATGGGGACTTCCCACCCAAGTGACTGAGAAGCTTCTATTAAGCACAACGTACTTAGCTATGGCTCGACTCCAGAAGTTTAGTGTTTTCATGATTATGGGGAAAGAAGAGAAATCTCAGGTCCAGCCACATTTCAGATATTTTCTTGGCCACCTTTCAGTCTCGCTAGAGCAGCCTCCTCCCTCCCACTAGTGCCTGTCTTTTTTTCCTCTCCCTGCCGTCAGGTCCCATCCCTCCTCTCTCCCCATCCATCTAGATGTACCTCATCACCTGTTGAAGCAGATCGTGTCTGTCTTTCCTGCTGCCCTTACTGTAAGAGCTGACTGAGGGAGGTGCAGTGGGAAGAGATGTAGCTTTTGCCTTACTCGAGCCTGAAGAGCTCAGAAACTCATGCTGTGAATCCTAAACTTTGTGCTCCTCCAAGAGCTGTGAAAATCATGACTTTTTTTTCCCCCCACAATTTTGCCTGAAAGGGTCTTTTGTGAGGGCTCCAGAGCCAACCTGAGGTCAATTCTAGATCCCACTCTCTGGGCATCCTTCCCCTGGGCATATCCTCTGCCCACCAGGCTAAGAGCAGCAGCAAGTCTGCAGGACCGTGGCATGGCAGCAAGTCCAGGGCTGCAGTGCGGCCAAGGGGACACGGCCCTTGATCTCCCCAGGCTGGGGCTCTGTCTCCTCTGTACCATGTGCATTAAGATCTGTGCAAGACCAACTTTTAGGTCGTGATACTTTCCTCCTGGTACCTGGGGGCGAGGGGAGTATGCGGTTGGTGCTTTCTTTAATATCTTTAGTTTGTTTCTATAGCTTTTCCCCTGGTATCATGAAAAGGGCCTTTTTAATGACCACGTTGTGGGTGGCTGTATCCAAAGCATAATAATTGGCCAGAGGTATGGAGTGTCCTCACCTGGATTCCTGTCAGGAGAGGACTTCTTTCCTGGACTGAGCTTCTATCTAGACTGGCTAGGAAGGAAGACTTAAAATTTTTTTTCAAATCACAATTAATTAATATTCCAATTTAGCCGCACTTTGTCCAGCAAAAACTATCTTGGTTGTGAAGCTGGGGTCCTCATTCATCCAGCCCAGCATGCTAAAATCTGAGGCTTGCTCTGTCTTTATAAGACTGTCTGGTGTTGGTTGGGTTTGAATTTTCAACAAGAGGCCCCTTGAGCTGGGATCTGGGCCAGTAAGTTGCTGTCCCAAGTGTTCCTGTATTATCATGGCTAATAGTTCAGTGAAATGTGTCCATCTTTGGTAATGCTAGTATACATGATACCCTACAGTTCCTTTTCTGTTTGAAAGTTTGTGACTCTAAATGCCCACTGTTACATTAATTAATTTATGGAAATAAATTTTTCTTGAAAACCATTCAGATAATCGTCAAGGCTATTTTGTTCCTTAGGGCTGGGTAGTAGATTGGAATTTTACCAGTAATGTTCCAGGCAGATTAGACATGCTCCCACCTAATAGGTGTGCTTGCTGCTCCTGTGCCAGGACCTCCCTCACATTCCCGCATGCTCACCTCCATCATCACCCAGATCTGTGCATTCCCAGATCATTGGTCTTGAACGTGGTCCCCTCCCATTCCATATCTGCTGCCCGCACACCCCAGAGCTTTTTGCTATGGCTCCACCTCTCTGTGCTAAACTGTAACAAAAGCTCTTCAGGATCAGGACCTTGTATTTTCTTAGCTCTAGTCCCTTCTGGTCTCTTTGGTACCTAGAACGACGTTTGGTCATTTACAGCTGTTCACCGCCTAAACATCACTTTGGTCAATAAACTGCATATTACCATCTTATGGTAATAGAGCTGAACAGTTCCTGGGGCCTAGTGAGGTCACAGCTGTGATGATGTGTATTACTCAGGTCTTGGTGTTGGTGCAAACAATCCAGTGCATTGCCAGTCTTGTAAAAATGTAGCACAACTGTGTACAGTATACTTGATAGTGCTAATAAATGACTCACTGACCTATGTAAGTCTTTATTGTATTAGAGTACACTCTTGTTTTTATTTGTCTGTCTATTTATTGAGGAAGAATCTCACCATGTAGTCCTGGCTGGTCTGGAACTCACTATGTGCCTGGCCTCGAACACACACACAAATCTGATTGCCTCTGCCTCCTGAGTACTGGGATTATAGGTGTGTACACATGAACTCGGTGCCTGCAGGGGCTCGAGGTACCAGGTGGGGAGCTGGAGTTGCAGGTGGTTGACATGGGTGCTGGGAATTGAACTCGGGTCCTCTAGATGAGCAGTACGTGCTCTTAACCCACCTCTTTAGCACCACCCCTTTTTAAAAGAAGTACTTATGTATATGTATATTTGCACAGCTGTAAGGGCACTGGGTGTGCACCGTGGAGTCCAGAAGAAGGTGCTGGGTGCCCTGGAACTGGGAGTACAGAAGGTTGTAAGCTGACATTTGGGTTCTAGAACCCAAATCTGAATCTTCTGGTAGGAGCACCAAGTGCTCTGATCTGCTGAGTCTTCTCTCCTCTTCAGAATAATTTAGAGTTGGGGTTGGGGATTTAGCTCAGTGGGGGGTTGGGGATTTAGCTCAGTGGTAGAGAGCTTGCCTAGCAAGCGGAAGGCCCTGGGTTCGGTCCCCAGCTCTAAAAAAAAAAGAAAAAAAGAATAAATAAATAAAGAATAACTTAGAGTGGATTCTCTGCTTTCACCGTGGGGGTTTTAGGGACTGACCTTGAATCTACTAACTTAGCTGCTAGTATCTTTCTATGGAGCCATCTTGCTGACCGCACTTTTATATTTCTTTAAAACATAATATACTATGGTGTGGATTAGTTCAGTTTGGTAGAGTGCTTTCTAGCAATCAAGAAATCTAGGTTTGGGGGCTGGGGATTTAGCTCAGTGGTAGAGCGCTTACCTAGGAAGCGCAAGGCCCTGGGTTCGGTCCCCAGCTCCGAAAAAAAGAACCAAAAAAAAAAAAAAAAAAAAGAAATCTAGGTTTGGGCTGGAGAGATGCTCAGCAGTTAAGAGCACTGACTGCTCTTCCAGAGGTCCTGAGTTTAAATCCCAGCAACCACATGGGGACTCACAACCATCTGTAACGAGATCTGATGCCCTCTTCTGGTGTCTGAAGACAGCTACAGTATACTTAAATAAATAAAATGAATTAAAAAAAATAAATCTAGGTTTGAGCCCCAATACCACATTAACCAGGTGTGGTGAATACCTGCAGTTCCAGCACTGGAGAGGTGGAGGGGTCGGCAGTTCAGTGAGCTTTGTCACCCTTCTGTTCCCTATTGCTCTCTCCTTTTCTCTCTCCCTCTGATACTGCATAAAGAACTCAATCCAAACACTGTGCTTTATATTTAGCCTCTAGGGTATCAATAGTATTTGTATCGTCATTGTTTGCTGAGGCCCACATTAGAAAAGCTGGCCTCAGCCTATGGCCCACGGAAAGGTGGCCAAATAATTAAGACGTGTAGTATGCGGTGGCTACGGTGGCAGTGGCCTTTAATCCCAGCAGTTGGGAGGCAGCTGAATCTCTGTGAGAGCAAGGCCAGCCTCGTGTGCAGAGAGACTTCCAGGACAACCAGGACTACACAGAGAAATTCCATTTCTAAATAAATACATGTCCGGAAACTCCTGAGACAATTAAATGCTTCTAAAGCCTGCATCTGAGATAAATGAAAACACTTGATATGAAAGCTTATAGTAGCTGTACTTATCATTTTTCACACTGTCTTAGTTAAGATGTCTAGTGCTGTGGTGAAACACCGTGACCAAAAACTGGGGAGTCAGGCTTACCTGACTTCCATATCTCAAGTCACGCTCAATGGAAGGAAGTCAACTCAAGCAGGGCTGGAACCTGGAGGCAGGAGTTGAAGAACAGGCCATGGAGGGGTGCTGCTTACTGGCTTGCTCCCCATTGCTTATTCAACCTGCTTTCTTACAGAAGCCAGGACCACCAGCCCAGGAATAAGCACCACTCACAATGGGATGGACCCTTCCCCATCAATCACTAATCGAGAAAATGCCCTACCTGCCTGCCTACACCCAGATCTTGTGGAAGCATTTTCTCAACTGAGGTTCCTCCTCTCAGATGACCCTGGTTTATGCTACGTTTGACATAAAACTAGCCAGCATGTACACTGATTTAAATATGCAAGAGTGCACACATTATGGAATTACATTTATATGAAAATTAAGAATAGGAAAGTCATTGGAACAGAAAGTAGATTGGTGTCTGCTTCCGACTTGAGTGAGGGCTAGGAAGGGACATAGAAATCATCACTGATCAGTATGCGTTTTCCCTGAGGTATGATTAAATGTCCTAAAAATGAGTGCTAATGCTGGCACATGTGTGTATATATGAAATCCAGTGGATTTACACTTAAAATGCATGAATTAGTGCTAGGTGGGTATTATCTCAAAAAGGCGTTGAAAAAATGAAATTAAGTTAGGCATGGTGAGTCGCACGTGTAACCCTGGCACTCAGGAGGCCAGGACATGAGGATCGTGACTTTCGAGGGCTGGAGAGTTGGGTCAGTGGTTAAGAGCATGTACTGTCCTTCCAGAAGACCTGACTCTGGTTCCTAGCACCCATGTCAGGCAGCTCATGTACAACTCCAGCTCTGGGGGATGGAACTCCTCTGGTCTCTGTGGGCACCTGCAAGCATGTGACATATTTCCACACAGATACATAATTGGAAATAAAACAATGATATTTAAGAATATAAGTAGGGTCTAGAGGGCTGGCTCAGTGGTTAAGAACACGGGATGGTTTCTCTTACAGAAGGCTCAGGCCCAGTTTCCAGCACCCACAGGATGGTTTACAACTCCAGTTCCGGGAGATCTAACCATACATGTGTGTGGTGCATGCACATATAAACAGGCAAAACATACACATTTAATAAATAAGTAAGTAAAGTGTAATTTGGCCATGCAGAAGTAATAAATAGAAAAATAACATGCTTAATAGATGCCCAAAAAAAGTCACTTTTTTTTTTTTTGGTTCTTTTTTTTGGAGCTGGGGACCGAACCCAGGGCCTTGCGCTTCCTAGGCAAGCGCTCTACCACTGAGCTAAATCCCCAACCCCAAAAAGTCACTTTTTAATTTTGAAGTTCTGTTAGCTTTTGTTGTCCTTTTGTTGTACTTTTGCTGTTATAGTCAAGAAGTCATTGTCAAATCCAGTATATAAAATTCCTCAGGGGTTAGAGAGATGGCTCAGTGGTTAAGAGCACTGGCTGCTCTTCCAGAGGACCTGAGTTTGATTCCCAGCAACCACACTAAGCAGCTCAAACTCCCTATAACTCCAATTACGAGAAAATCAATGCCTTCTGGCCACAACCAGCACCTACACACATTCATTTTTTTCTTTATATATCCATTTTAAATTTAAGGTTTATGTGTATGGGGTTTTTTTTTCTATTTTTTGAAGAAATATTTACTTTGTTTATATGAGTACACTGTAGCTGTCTTCAGACACACTAGAAGAGGGCGTCGGATCCCATCACAGATAGTTGTGAGCCACCATGTGGTGGCTGGGATTTAAACTCAGGATCTCTGGAAGAGCAGTCAGTGCTCTTAACTGCTGAGCCATCTCTAGCCCATGTATGGGTGTTTTAACTGCACATGTGTCTGCTCGCAACTTGCATGCCTGCTGTCCTCAGAGACCAGAAGAGCATGGGATCTCCTGGAATTGGAGTTATGGATAGTTGGGACACACCATCTGGGTGTTGAACCGGGCCCTCTATAAGACCAACTAGCACTCTTAACCATTGAGCCATCTAACCACCTTCTTTTCAAAGGTGGTTTTAGTTTTGCTCCTTTAAAAAAAGGTATATACAGTATATTTATTCCATGTTTTTTAAAGAATTACAACCAGTTTTTTGTTTGTTTTTGTTTTTCTTAAAACAGGGTCTGGGTAGCCCAGGCTGGCCTAGAATTCAGGACACTCCCAAAATGCTGGGACTCCAGCGTTATTTTGAAATAACATACCTCAATCTTTTGAATTACAACACTCAATTCCATACCATATTATGTTGAGTGTGTTTCCTTTTCGGGCTCTTGAAAAGTATGACAAAGGGAGATGTCTGATTGAATTACCAAACTTGTGACTTCTTAGGTTCTCTTTAGTGGCTTTGGTGTTCCAGAGATAATCTAAAGCACTAATTAGCTTATCAATCTGGTGAAGACAACTGTGTTTAGCAGAAGAAAAATAAGGGCTGCCTTCCTTCAGTTTTTGGATCCAGGTTCAGTCATTTGTCTAGGGCCTTAAAAGGGGGGGGGGAGTTCAGGTCATGGGTTTTGACGTCAGTGATGCAGAAATACTGAATTTTCTATCATACAATTTGTAAGCCCTTTGCGGGGTTAATATGCCCCTTGAGAAAGTTGCTTAACCTCGCTGGTAATAGCCAAGGGGTGGCTACGGGTCTCCAAGTGAGCGCTTACAAAAAATAAAAATGTTAGGTACCACTGAAAATCCGTTTTTCCCTCGTAACTGCAAAGAACAGGAGAAAGCACCATCACACCAGGATCCTAGTTTGACAGCTTTCCGTATTTCTTACATAAACCCCTCGCCTCTAGAGCCCCATCAATGAGATGAATAGAATAGGCGCTCCGCTCCAGGGAATCCAACGCCTACGTCTGGCCTCCGAGGGTGCCGGCATCCTGGTGCCTCGCACACACAGCGTGACTGAGCATAGTTGTGCCTCAGATTTTTTTGGGCGAAGGAGCGGTGTATCCCATCGACCCGGCGCGCAGCCGGAAAGCAGTACGCAGAAGCTTCCGGCCCAGCCTTCCAGGTTCCTGATTGGTCCGGTGACAAGGGCGTGCGTGAGGGCGGAAGGGGGCGTGTCCACCAGGAGGAGGCGAGATGGCGGTGGCTGGGGGCCGCGGGTGTGTTCGCTCGCTACGTGAAGGTGTGCTGTGGCGGAGCAGGTATGGCCAGGCGGGAGGCTGCTGGGGCAGGGGTCAGCACAGGTCAAGCCAGGTTCTGGGGAGAGAAGCCATTTCTCGTCGTCCGCTTGCCGCGTGTAGGTCTGACTGGAAGGACACGGCGCTACCTTTCCCTCGGCTCAAGAGCAGGTGCTACCAGCCACCGCGTGGACTGTGAAATGAGTCCGGGTGTGGCCTAAAGGGTCTCGCCGGTTCTCTCCAATTCGGTGGAAGTGCACAGGGTTAGCCAAACCCATATTATGCTGCCTGGTGGTCTCTAGAGTGGAAGCAGAGTCGATCTCCTTTTCTCAGGTGTTTGCTTTCCTACCAGGGATGGTGTAGCCTGGGAGAGCACAGCTGTGCAAAGCGACTTTTACCTGGGGCTTCTAAAGCTTTGAGGCGAAAGGATTAGATTTCTTTATCTGAAAAGTAAGTGGTGGAATTGTGGTTCTTATCCTGATAAACCTAAAGGTCTAGGTTCCATAAGTTCCTAGGCTGCTACAAGTGGGAGAGACATGAGGGATCTTGTAAGTGACTGTTGATATGTGTTTGTTTGTTTGTTTTGTATTTTGTTTTTTGCCTGTTCGAGACAATTTCATTAAGGTAACCTAGGCTGGCCTCGAAGTCACAGCAATCCTCCTGTCTCAGCCTCCCAGGTGCTTCCCAAAGGCCGTGATGACAGGCATGAGCCAGCTGTTTATTCTTTTTTGAAGTGGGAGTTGAGGAGTTCTTAACGCGAATGAGAGAGAAGAAACAGTTCTCAACTTGGCTGAGTTACTTACTAGCCAGCCTACATACTTACTTCTTTTTGGCAAAGAGGACTTCTACCTTTTTATACTGTGTGTGTGTGTGTGCACGCCTGCATGTGTGTGCTTCCAGGTGTCTGTAAGACCATCAAGAACTTCCTGGAGGGGCTGGAGAGGTGGCTCAGGGGCTGGAGAGGTGGCTCAGTGGTTAAGAGCACCAACTGCTCTTCCTGAGGTCCTGAGTTCAATTCCCAGCAACCACATGGTGGCTCACAACCATCTGTAATAAGATCTGATGCCCTCTTCTGGTGTGTCTGAAGACAGCTACAGTGTACTTATATATAATAAATAAATAAATCTTAAAAAAAAAAAAAAAAAGAACTTCCTGGAACTGGAGGAATTACAGGTGGTTGTGAGGCACCTGGCATGGGTGCTGGGAACCAAACTCTGGTACTCTTAACCACTGAGCCATCACTACACCAATGTTGCTTAATTAAGAGGTGTGTGTGTGTGTGTGTGTGTGTGTGTGTGTGTGTGTGCTGCCAGCCTGTATATCTGTGTACCCATGTGTGTGCCTGTACCCATGAAGGCCAGAAGTGAACATTTAGTCCCTAGAACTGTAATTACAGATGGTTGTGAGCCACCATGTGGTTGCTAGGAATTGAACCCAGGACCTCTGGAAGAGCAGCCAGTGCTCTTAACCGCTGAGCCATCTCTCCAACTCTGAAGAATTTTAAATGATGGTAAAAAGGATGTGCCTCATTCACCATTAAAAAATGAAAAGGAAAAGAGCCATATTTAGCTGCCAGTGTAAATAGGCAAGACTGGGATTTGGCGCAAGGGTGGAAGGAAATAAGGATCTGTCTAGAGCAGCAGTTCTCAACTTGTGGGTTGTAACTTCTTTGGCAAACCTCTGTCTCCAAAAATAATTACATTACAATTCATAAGAGTAGCAAAATTATAGTTATGGAGTAGCAACAAAAATAATTTTATGGTTGGGAGTCTTAAGTACTAATTGTAAGATGTAGAAGAAAGCTTCATGTTTCATGGAAGTTTTTCTTTTTTAAAAACTTATTTTTTTGTGTTGAGGTGTTTTGCCTGCAGACAGACAGTGGCCCACAGACACCATTGGATTACCCGGGATGAGCCATCATGTGGTTGCTTCTAGTCAAACCTTGGTCCTCTGGAAGAACAGCCAGTGTTCTTAATCGCTGAGCCATCTCTCCAGCCCTGAAGCTTTTTAGACGAATGATGTACAGTAGTAGGAGAATAACATCTTGGGTTGTAACCTAGTGTCAGGCACATTTTCTTTTTCTTTTTTTTTTTTTAAAGATTTTTATTTATTTTCAATATGTGAGTACACTGTAGAGTGAGTACACTGTCACTGTCTTCAGACACACCAGAAGAAGGTTTCGGATCCCATTACAGATGGTTGTGAGCCACCATGTGGTTGCTGGGAATTGAACTCAGGACTTCTGGAAGAGCAGTCGGAGCTCTTAACCACTGAGCCATCTCTCCAGCCCCAGGCACATTTTCTAAATGTGTCTGATGAGAGTGGATAGGGTGATGACTCCTTTGGGGATACTCTATCCTTAGAATTCATGTGGAAAGCTGAGTTAAGTGGTCCTCATCTCTAATCCCAGTACACATAGATCAAGATAGGAAGTGAGGACAGGCATACTCTGGGAGCTCAGGGCTAGAGCAATAAGGCTGCCTAATCAAGGTGTAAGCAAGAACCAACTCCCAAAAGTTGTCTACCCCCTCTCTCTTCAAGACCATCCTTGGCGACATCAGGCGTCACAGACTAACCTGGGTTTTATATAAGACTGTGTCTCGTATTACCACCACCAAACTGCCAAAAAGTATAGGGATGGCTGGAATGTTTAGTAGAGATAGAGATTAGCCATTAAGCCCCACTGTTATGCTTGTTTCATAATCAGAAGGAGGAGGGGGTTGGGGCTGTGAGAGCTGTAGTTTTTAAACAAGCACCCCAGGTACTGTCTGGACAGTAGTATCTTGGTAGTGGTGCCTTATGCAGGACTTGTAATTAGGAATACTTATGGTAGCCCTACCACTTTGGCACAGCAACAGAAAGGGAAGGGTGGAGACATGAAGACTGCAGTGATCTGGCTGAGGGCAGCAGACAGCGCTCAGCTGCATGAGGACCTGCGCTGTATTCCCAGAACCTCTGTACAAAAGAGGTTTCATGGTTTGAGCTCATGATCCCAGTGATGGGGGTAGAGACAGGTAGATTCCTGGAGCTTGCTGGCTAGCCAGTCTAGCTTACTCAGTGACCTTCAGGCCAGTGATTTACCCTGTCTCAAAAAACAAGATGTGTGTCTGTAACCTCAGCACTCAGGAGGCAAAAGCTGGTGGGTCACTATGAATTCAAGACCAGCTTGGTTTACATAGTGAATGCCAGCCAGCCAGAAATATATCTACTCAGACCCCATATCAAGACAACACAATAACAACAAGAAACAAAACAAACCCAACAAGTTTTTGGATGGATCATGGGGAATGAACCCCAAAGTTGACCTCTGATCTCCCCATTCTCATGCATAAAAACTATCCACATACATTATTTAATTTACTGATTAACTAATTTGCAGTTGGCCTTATACTTAAGGAACTTACAGTTTAACGAAGAAGGGTAATACTTTGCTAAATATTTCAACATCAAGTACAATGATGGATAAAGCTTTTCAAGAGACCTACCAGTTCAACTTTAGAAGTCTCCTAGCTTTTGAAAGTAGGAGGGAGAAGTGAGGACTATAGTTAAAATGTTAGTACCCATGGTGATTTTAAAAACATGTTAGAGGATTACAGAGGCTGCTCAGTGATTAAGAGCACTTGCTGCTCCTCCAGGGGATCAGGGCTACATTCACAGCACCTTCGTGACAACACACACATACACACACACACACAGGATCATGACAGTCTTCTCTAAAAATTAAAGATGTACAAATTTTTGTCTCTGGGCTGTCTGTGAACTTTTGTGGAAATAAAACTTAAAAAAAAAAAAACTTACGTGGTACTGAAGAGTTTGCTCTGCCTTTAAGAGCACTTATTCTCACAGAGAACCTGGGTTTGGTTCCTAGCACATGTATGGTGACTTGTGACCATCTGTAACTCCAGTTCAAGGGATCTCACCCTCTTTGGTCCTCTGTGGGCACTGTACACATGTGGTAAACAGACATACATGTCGAGAAAACACAATAGAAAAACATTTTACAACTGGAAATAGGGTGGACATTGGTAATTGAAGATAATCTACTACGAATCCCAGTGTGTGCTGATTGAATATCTCTTTTAAAGTCTTGGGTTACAGAGTTGCCTCACTGGTTGAGAACACTGGCGGTGCAAACCTTTAAACCCAGCATTCAGGAAGCAGAGGTGGGTGGATCTCTGAGTTCCAGGCTAGTCTGGAATGCAGAGCAAGTTCCAGGACAGGCAGAGCTACACAGAGAAATCCTACCTTGAACAGACAAAGAATATGAATGTTGGCTGCTCTTGCAGAGGACACAGCTCCCGTTCTCAGACTCACATGACAGCTCACTTACCATCTGTCATTCTAGTTCCAAAGAATCTAGTGCCTATTTTTTTTTTTAATTTATTTTATGCTGTGTATATGAGTTATACTGTAGCTGTCTTCACATACACCAGAAGAGGGCATCGGATCCCATTACAGATGGTTGTGAGCTACCATGTGGTTCCTGGGAGTTGAACTCAGGACCTCTGGAAGAGCAGTCAGTGCTCTTAACTGCTGAGCCATCTCTCCAGCTCCCCCCCACCCCCCAGTGCCCATTTTTGAGCTTCTCAGCAACCATCCATGCAAATGGTGCATGCACATCCATGCAGGCGAACACTCACATACATCAATAAGTAGTCTTAAAAGGTCTTTTTATGTTCATTGGTATTTCACCTGCATGTGTGGCATTAGAGCCCCTAGAACTGGAGTTACAGACAGTTGTGACCTGGATGTGGGTGCTGGGAATTGTACCCGGTCCTCTGCAAGAGCAGTCAGTGCACTCAACCGCTGAGCCATCCCTCTCTCCATCCCTAAATATGTTCTTTTTTTTTTTTTTTTCCGGAGCTGGGGACCGAATCCAGGGCCTTGCACTTCCTAGGCAAGCGCTCTACCACTGAGCTAAATCCCCAACCCCGTCCTAAATATGTTCTTAATGCCATTACCTTTTGTAATAGCCACGTGTAGACAGGCAGCAGGCCCTGGACCAGGGGCTTTATATGGTGACCTTAACTGCTAATGAGTTTGGTTCTGATTTTACAACTGAAAGAACAAGGCTTAGAATTTCAAAATTTCCTGAGGTTGCACAGGATTTGCGCCAAAGCCAAGTGCTTAATCTCATTTTATTTTTACTTTTGTGAAAGGATCTCATTGTGTTCCCAAGCTGGGCCTTCTGCCTCAGCCTTTCAAGAGCTGATTACGAGTTGTGTCACCACACCTGGCTTTAGTAGTGCGCATGAGGATGCACACCCTTGGTTCTCTGCAGAAGAGACACCTGATCCAGCTTTTCTGTTCTCTCTGGGCCTTTTTTTTTTTCTTCAAAACATTTATTTAATGTTTATGGTGTTTTGCCTGCATGTATGTCTGTGCACCCCATGCCTGGTGTGTGTGTCTGTGTGTGTGTCTGTGTGTGTGTGTGTGTGTGTGTGTGTGTGTGTGTCTGTGTGTGTGTGTGTGTGTGTGTTTTGCCAGCCTGTATATCTGTGTACCTGTGTGTGTGCCTGTACCCATGGAGGCCAGAAGTGAACATTTAGTCCCTAGAACTGTAATTACAGATGGTTGTGAGCCACCCTGTGCTTGCTAGGAATTGAACCCAGGTCCTCTGGAAGAGCAGCTAGTACTCTTAACCACTGAGCCATCTCTCCAGCTCCTGAAGAATTTTAAATGATGGTAAAAAGGATGTGCCTCATTCACCATTAAAAAATGAAAAGCAAAAGAGCCATACTTAGCTGCATACCTGGGTTCCATGGAGGCCAGAAGAGGACATCGAATCCCTCGAAGCTGTGGTGACACAGGGGTTTGAACTGCCATGTGGATACTGGGAATCAAACCCAGGTCTGTCCTTTCTCATTATCTGTATTCAGCCCTTTAGAAGGCACACTCTACCTTCAAAACATGTCCTAGATGGGTGGTGTTTGCATACTCTTTTAATCTCAGCACTGGAGAGGCAGAAGCAGGACTGGATCTGTGAGTTTGAGGCCAGCATGGTCTATGGAGTGAGTTCCATGACAGCCAGGGCTACACAGAGAAACCCTGTCTTGAAAAACAAAACACTGCCTAGTCTGTCCTTTTCTTGTCTGGCACTTTCCAAACAACCCCATACCATGAATGCCCACAGTACCAATTTTCTTGTTTGACTCTTGGCACTCTGTTGTCAACTTGCCACAGACACACAAGACAGTCTTTTCAAAACAGAAGACCAGCCCCTCTGCCTTGCCCACACATCATGCCTGTTTCCGGTCTTCTTGCTACTCTGTATGTAGCATTTCTCTCTGATCTTTAGTACTTGCTGTCTGTCCTCCCTACCATGTGGGTTACAGCCTGTCTCCATATGGTTTCTGTTTGCAACTCTGAAACACCATGGCCAAAGCAACTTGGTGAGAAAAGTGTTCATTTTGCTTACTCATCAAACCTAGGACCATAGCCCAGTGATGACTCCACCCACAATGAACTGGGCCCTCCCATATCAAACACTATGTAAATGACCTTCAAACCTGGCTGCACCCTGATCTTATGAAGACATATTCTCCCTCTCCCTCTCCCTCCCTCCCTCTCTCCCTCTCTCCCTCTCTCCCTCTCCCAGGGTTTCTCTATATAGACCTGGCTGTCCTGGAACTGACTTTGGAGACCAGGCTGGCCTCAAACTCACAGAGATCCACCTGTCTCTGCCTTCCAAGTGCTGGGATTAAAGGCACGCACTGCCACTGCCTGGGTGAAGGCCTTTTCTTAATTGAAGCTACCTTCTCCCAGATGATTCTAGTCTTGTGTCAACATAAAAGTAGCCAGCACAATTGACCCCTTGTCACCCTGACATACGAGTACCTCACTGCTAAGCCACAACTCTTGTCTATTCCCATGATTACACATTAATATTGGTGTTCATATAAAACATTTTTACAAACTTGAAAAGTCCCATAGTCTACAAACTTAAAGACTTTAAAATTCAATCTCTTGTTGGGCCATGGTGGCACACACCTTTAATTGTAGCTCTCGGTGGCAGAGGCAGGTAATCTCTCAGTTAAGGTTGGCTTGGTCTACAGAGTGAGTTCTAGGACAGGCAGTGCTACATAGAGAAACCTTGTCTTAAAGAATCAAATCAAACAAATAATTCAGTCTCTCAACTGTAGGTTTCTGTAAAATAAAAAAGAAAGTATGTTAAATACTTCCTTAGTTCAAGAAGAAAGACTCAGGACATAGTCACAGTTGGAACAAAGCAAACCCACTCTCCCAACAGTGTAACTACCTCACTGTCCAATGTCTGGTATCCACTCATGATCTTCTGGATGACTCCAGGGCCCTAGGTCACTTGTCCAGCTCTGTCTTCTAGACCCCAGCTGGCTCCACTCTAATGCTGCTTCTATTGTTGGTTGACATTCCGTTGTGCTGGCATCTCACCAGTGGCCTCTCCTGGGCTTTTCTGGGACTCCAGCTCTGCCACAGTACTAGGCCTCCATGTTCCCTTCACGTTTCAAAACCAGTACCATCTGGGTGACTGTACAGGCTGCACTGGAACATAGATAGCTTCTGTGTGCTCACCCCAAGGGAACCCCGCAGAGGATTTCATCTTAATAACTGATGCTGGTCTCTTCTCAATCACCTCTGACCTCTTGGCTGTAGCTCACCAGCATCAAGGGTGCCAGTAAGGTAATGGTTTCACTTCACGGGTGTCAGACTCACGTTAGTCACGGCTGACTCTTCCTCCCCAGCTAACGATAGAGTCTTAATTCACGATAGTAAACGGCCCTGAGAGAGGCTTCAGTTTCCCTTTGAAACGTCACAGCCAGACCTCCATCTACATTGCTGTCAACACTTCCAGGCTTCAACAGGACGGCCCACTGAGCTTTCAACACTTACTCGATGGCTTCTTTTAAGCCTAAAGTTCCAAAAGTCCTTCCAGAATCCTAAAAGCATGGTTATGTTGCCACAGCAGTACCCCACTATGCTGATACCACTTGTCTTATTTGGGATATCTATTGCTGTGCTGAAACCTGTAGTGGAAAGGGTTTATTCCACTTACATGTCTGTATAACGGACCCTTCATCACCAAAAGCACACAGGGCAGGAACCGTCTTGCAGAGGCCCTAGAGGATTCTGCTTACTGGCTAGTTCAGCCTGCTTTCTTATAGAACCCAAGACCACCAGCCCAGGGTGTGACCCAACTCACAATAGCTGGGCCCTCTCACATCAATCACTAAGAAAATGCCATGGGTACTAGAGACAGTGAAGAGCAGTGACTGCTCTTCCAGAGGACCCAGGGTCAATTCCCAGCACCCATACTATACCTCAAAACCATCTGTAACTCTAGTTCCAGGGGATCTAGTGCTCTCTCCTTGACAGACAAACATGCAGGCAGAATATCCACATATATAACAAAATAGGTCTTAAAAGAAAGAGCCAGGCAGGGTACCACACACCTTTAATAACAGCACTTCAGAGGCAGGGGCGGGCAGATCATTGAGTTGGAGGCCAGCCTAGTCAACAGGGTAAGTTTCCAGCACAGCCAGAGCTACATTAGAGATGCTGGTGTTGTTTGTGCTTTTTCATGTATTGGAGTTAAGGTGATGGCTCTGTTTACTGCTTGTCTTAGTCACTGTTCTGTTGCTGTAAAGAGACCATGAGGAATGCAAGTCTTACAAGAGTCATTTACCTGGGGGCTTCCTTACAGTTTCAGAGTTAGCTTCAGGAAGCAGATAGGCTTAGCAGTAACTGAGAGCTTTATGTGGGCTTTTGAAACCTCAAAGTCTGTCCCTAGTGACACACTTTCTTCAGTAAGTACACGCCTAATCTTTCTAAACAGTTCATTAAGTGCAAATATACGAACCAGTGGGGCCATTCTCACTCAAACCACCATATTGCTCAAGCATGAAGAACTAGGTTCCTTGTGCATGGCTATGCCCAAGCCCAGTACAGAGGGGAGAACAGAGACAGGATTGCTGGGGCTTGTTGGCTGCTAGCCTAGCATCAGGTTTAGTGAGAGTCCCTATCTGAGGAATAAGGCAGAGTGACAGAGCAGGGCACCAACATGGGAGACCCCCCACTTCCCAGGGTGGAGTTAAGTTTGTACACATTAGGTGAAGGAGAGTCCCTTTTCTTTCATGGTAATCTCAGGAGCATTTTGTGTGGTAATAGTTTAAGCTACTCAGGCGGTGGAGTATGTATATTTGGTACACCTCACCTTGCTGCAGAAGAGGCTGTGAATCCAGGTGATGGTGACACACACACACACACACACACCTTTAATCCTATCACTCAGGAGGCAGAGGCAGAGGCAGATGGATCTCAGTGAGTTTGAGGCCAGCCTGGTCTACAGAGAGCTCCAGGATAGCCAGGGCTAGACAAACCCTGTCTTGAAACCCTCTCTCAAAGAAACCCTGTCTTGAAACCCTCTCTCTCTCTCTCTCTCTCTCTCTCTCTCACACACACACACACACACACACACACCACACACACACACACACACACACACACACACACACACACACATAAAGGCTGGGAGCTGGGAGGACATCTGTTTAGGACAAATTCAGTTTTATTTGAGAGTAGGGGTGGTGGGGGAGCTGGTTGAAAATTGAGACCTGAACTCTGGGGAACCAGTTTAACAGTAGGTAGTTTGTTACTGTTTGAAGGGAGCAGTTCCAGGGAGAAAATGGGTAGAAGTCAGGAGTGAGATTCAGGGAGATGGAGTCAACCTTTTTTGTGGTTGCCAGGCCAAGAGAGAAACCTGGAGTGTCCACAGTGACTTCTGGGACATGGAGGGTGCTGATAACTTGGACTGGAGGGGATGTGATTGGAACAAAACCATGAGGACATGATTGACATTAGAGGCAGCCCTTTAAAAGCTGATGAAAGAAAGTGGGCAGAGGCTGGAGAGAGGCGTGGAGCATGGTGTCTGTATAAACTTCAGGAATTACAGGGTTTATGTCATGAGAGAGAAGCTTGTAATAATAAGGCAATCTTATGGGGAAGGTGGTACACAAACAGACCACTTCTGTATGTCAGAAATGGTGAGTTGTGCCATCCACACTTGCCCCAAAGCATTGACTTAGAAGAAACACAGTAGAAAATATGTAGAATCCTCTGTTGTTGTTTTGTTTTTGTGTTTTGAGATAGCCTCTTGCTGTGTAGCCCAGGTTAGTCCTGAACAATTAATTCTCTTGTATCAATTTCCCAACATATTTTGTCCTTTAGTCAGTTGTAACAGTCATTGTTCTGATTCTACTTGAAAAACAGGGCTTTAGGCTCACAGGGCTTTAGGCTTACCATTTTTTAGTGAGAACAGCAGTTCTAAGGGACCAGTGCTACGTTTGTTAACAGCTCCCCACAGGCCAAGAAACCCTGCTTCTCACAGGAGGAACTAGGCCCTTCACATTAGCTCCATCAATACCATGTAATCAGGGTGTTTTTAAGTGTCATGAGAAAAAAAAAAACAAAGCACTGAAATCTGACGTTTGTAGGACTTAATAGCTAAATACCCATAGTTAAACACTACATTCAAAAGTCATAAATGGATTTCTGTTTTCACACAAAAAATCAATTTAGATGTTTATAATAATGAAAGCTACATTTTTATATCATAAAGTGCTCTAAATAAAAAAGAAACATTTATGTAGTTTCTTTTTTTCTTTTTTAAATATTTATTTATTATGTATACATCATACAGCTTTCTGCCTGCATGTACGCCTGCAGGCCAGAAGAGGGCATCAGACCTCTTACAAATGGTTGTAAGCAACCATGTGGTTGCTGGGAATTGAACTCAGGACCTCTGGAAGAGCAGCCAGTGCTCTTAACCACTGAGCCATCTCTCCAGCTCCTGTAGTTTCTTTATCTAGATTTCCTATCAATATTTTAGAAATGAAGCTGGATATGATGGCACATGCTTTTAGTCCCATGGCCCTGGAGGCAGAGACCAGAGGACTTCTGCACGTTCAAGATCAGTCTAGCCTAAATAATGAGTTCTAGGCCAAGCAGAGGTACATACTGAGACCCTCCCTGTCTCCAGGGGAAAAAATTAAATCTATGCGTGACTGCTTACATGTGCATCACATAGGGAGACCAGAAAAAAAACACACATGTCAGAAACTAAGGTTTAACCAAATTGAAATTCAGAGAATTGAAAGTTTGATTTTTTTTTTTTTTTGGTTCTTTTTTTTTTTTTTTTTTTTTGGAGCTGGGGACCGAACCCAGGGCTTTGCGCTTCCTAGGCATGCGCTCTACCACTGAGCTAAATCCCCAACCCTGATTTTTTTTTTTTAAGATTTATTTAATGTATATGAATACACTGTAGCTGTCTTCTGACACACCAGAAGAGGGCATCGGATCCCATTGCAGATGGTTGTGAACCATTATGTGGGACTTGAACTCAGAACCTCTGGAAGAGCAGTCAGTGCTCTTAATCGCTAAGCCATCTCTCCAGCCCAAAAGTTTGATTTTTGATGAGGGGAACTCCAGTTGCTAAGCAGAAATTACTGCTTTGCTTGGCAGTGTAGCAGTTATCACAGTTGGGATACATTGATTTCCACCAGGGTGTGGCACTTCTTAGACCATGCCACTCAGAGAGTTGGTAAATGTTTCTTTGTATCTGTTGCACTGCAGTTTGTAGGTCAAAGTAGCCACATAAGACAGTTGAAAACATTGTATACCAGAGCCTACAGGGTAGTGCACAAACTTTCCTCTGAGGCAGGAAGAGGGAACACTCAAGGTCAGGCTGAACTGCGTGGGGAGATCTTGTCTCAAAACAGTTGGGGGACGTGGGAGGGAGGGGGCGGAAGGCAGAAAAAGGAAGGAGGGAGAGAGAAAGGAAACAATCTAAACTGGAAGAGCCGTCTGCAGTATGAATATTTAAAGCAGTCCGCCGTATGAATATGAAAGTTGGAATTTTCAATGTCCAACAGGTCAGAAGGTTCATGGAGCAGAGCTCAGTGCGTGCAAATCTCTGTGCAACTTCCTTCATGGTACAGAAACACACGAGGCTTGGAGACTTTGTTTTCCTGTTAATTATGATCTCACAATTAATGACGAAGAAACTTTTATTGTATAGTAGTTTCAAACTTAGAAAAGTTATTAAAAAATGATGATGCTGGGTGATGACACTTTTAATGCCAGCACTCAGGAGGCAGAGGCAGGCAGATCTGCTGAGTTTAAGGCCAGCCTGATCGACAGTGCAAGTGCCAAGACAGCCAGGGAGGGATACACAGAGAAACCCTGTCTTGAATAAAACCAAAACTAGGAAACCTTATCAGAAACTCAGATTCTGCAAGTTCCATGTGTGTATTCTCTTTTCCTATGTAGAGCCCTTTGTCTGCAGGATAGAGCCTGGAAGCCTAATGTTAACTATCTCAGCTTCTCTTATGCGGACGTTGCTTTCACTAACTGTGGTGCAGTGGTTACAGCCGTGAAGCTCGCACTGACAGCAATACCCTAGAATCTCCAAACTGGATCAGTGTTCCATGCTGGGCTTGGTGACCCACCCTGTGATCCCCGAGGGCAGGAAATGGAGGCAGGACAAGAAGTTGAGAGTGGCTTGAGTTATATAGTAAACTCAAGGTCAAAACCTTGGCTGCAGGATGAGTTGCCAGTAGGACTGGAGGGATGGCTCAGTAGTTAAGAGTGTATCCATGCTGTTCTAGGAGACAACCCAAGTTCAGTTCTCAGCACCCCTCTTTGTTGGGCCACTGACAACTAACTGTCACCACCACTCCAGGGGATCTGACAGGTTCCTCTGGCCTCTACAGGCACATGCACACACCCATGTCGAGACATGTACACAGAGTTAAAAATAATTTAAAAACATTTTCCAACATAACATTTTTAATTACTTTGGGAATATTATACCGATCATACTTGTTTCCCATTCCCCCTGGGCCCATCCTCTCACCTGTGAACTTTCCAAGCTCCCCACTCACCCCCCACACAACAGCCAAGACTAGTTTGCATTGCCATATACTCAGTGGAGCGTGGTCACATTCCTAGTGGCCAGCCCCAGAAAGAACACCAAGACCTCCCCAACCCACACCAAAGCCTCAACCGTGAAGAGCTGCACTTTAGCATTTTATTGCACTTAAAAACATCTTTTTTTAAAAGTTGCCAACTAAATTCCATTTAAACTAACTTACCTACTTTTGTAATGTGTCTTAGAGACTTTTCATTTGTGAGTCTTCACCGGGAAGTACAGACTTTTTATTGGATCAGGCCCAGTGCATTATTTCTACAGCAGACGGACAGTTTGCCGTTCTCAGAGTCACGCACGCTCAGGACAAATATCAGAAAGCCAACATTTTCTTCAAGGGAAAATGAGTTGGTCAAATAGGCCAATTTTGTTTCTGAATAGAATCAAAGTTTGAAATTCTAATAATCCATTCTTCTTGGTTGTAGCCCCTGTCACTGTGACTATACTGCCACACGCCATTTTCTGGGGGCCTTACAGAAGCTGCCTCTTCAAGCCTGTAACACAGGTAAGGAACAGTCGACGGTCTTGCTGGTCCTCTGTTGGTTCCCTCAACAGGAAGTTGGAAAAACATAGTTACTAGAATTAAAAAGCACATGTGTGTGGTCATATAGCCTGGTGTGTAGCTGTCACTGGAGCCTCGGCAGCCATGCCATTGTCTGCGTGATACTCTGTGAGTGACTGCCATTCACTGTTGAATATTTGTTTCTAGCTCTTTCTGCCACAGTCTTAGCCAGACCTTGACCATTTCCAGGCAACTGTGTAGTTTTAGAATTCCTGGGTCAGAAACCCTGTGTGAGCTGGGCCTGGTGGTGCATGCCTGTTATAATGCTGGCCCTCCGTAGGCTGGAGACAGGGAGATGATAGGTTTGAAGGCAGCGTGAGCTATAGAGTGAGGCTCTGCAAACACTTGGTATGTTTTAGTATTTAGGACAAATCGCCCTCCAGAGAGACTGTTCAGTAGAGAGTGTGAGTAGGAAGTGCTTTGGAGTGGCACCTCCCTCCTCACACTGTGGAGGGAGAACCAGTGGTCAGGGAGGGTGTGTTGTCTTTATTACCCACATGCATGATTTGTATGTCATACTGAATGCTATTTCTGATGCCCCATTACTGTCCCTGAGAATAAAATGAGGTGGTTGATGGGAACAATAGAAAGTCTACTACAAGCATGGCCACTAACGGGAACACTCGTGGCCATTACTAATTAGTAACTTGGTGCTGAAACCGGCAGGGAGAGCCTGAGCAGTGCTGAAGTCTTCATTTTGTTCTGCAGAGACACAGCCTCTGTACTCATAAAGCCACAATCCACGAGGGCAGTGACCAGCTCTGCCTACCAACATACTTTGGAAAGTTAAGAGGGACATTGAAGAGGTCCCCAGTGGTAAAGAGCATGTGCTGGTCTTGAAGAGGACCTGGGTTCTGTTCTCAGTGTCCACATTGGGCAGCTTATAGTTGACACAGTCTGCGGTGTTGCTGATGTTGGCTTTCTCTGCCACTTAAAGAATGAAGGAAGAATTTTGAAAAAAACAGGTAGCAGCAGAGAATGCTCAGGTGCCACAGGCAGAATCAACAGTTGGAGAAAGGGATTCTCTGGGGTAAGGAGACACATGGGTGCAGCCTCCTGTGTGCAGCAGAGCCGTGGAGGAAAAGACGCCAACTACTCAAGGGCTGGGCTTTTAAGGCTCTGACAGAATCGCTGCTCTTAACTGCTTCAAAGGACAAAGGGTTGACAGCGGAGGAGCAGCAGTAACAGTGCCTCAGGGGAGGCTCATCTAAGGGGACCCTGGTAAAACAACAGCGGCAAAGCTAGAGAGCACCAGACAGCCCTTAGGTGGTGGCATGTATGCTCGCAGTTGTATGAGTGAGGTAGCATTCATAACGTAAAAAGTGACACTTTAGAAGTACCACAATTCCTACTGAGCATAGGTAGAAAAATAGCTGGGGCAATTTTGCCCTTTGGAGCAGAGCAAGCAAGAACACCATCCAGAGACTTAGCAGCAGGCTTTGTCATAGGTGTCAACGTCATTGATGATTTTTCCTGACACCATCATCCTGTTGCCAGTGTACTGTAAGATGTACACTGTGGGGGATGCCATTTGTCTGGTTTAAGAGCCTAAGGAACCTTTCTTTAGCCATTGGTTTCTTCTACTACAACCTTATAGGGAACATTACCAGATAAGGTCCATGGAAAATTCCTCAACATCATAGTTAACGTAAGTTTGTTTAATAAGGTGAGGTATAATTGTGTAGCTGAGGACTTTGAATCAGAATCTTTTTTCCAGAAACCTACAGAAGGCTTATTTATGGCAGTGCCTTACCAGCACTGCCTCTGCCCATAT